>NC_084946.1:22768480-23115480 GCF_949316205.1 Platichthys flesus
TAATCTATTATTTTATGCTCTGGTAACATGATGGACATTATTAATCAATTTTCCACTTCTTATTGTTTTTTAATTACTTAAATTAACTGACGTTGTTAATGTTCAAATTGGTGGCATCCCCCTGACAAACCTGAAGAGTAACAATAATGTGTCATTAAAATGTAACTTGAAAAAGAAAATGGAATTACAAAATCTCCTCTACACATAATCAAATCATATAGAGTGATGCATATCAGTTGCATAGATTAAGAAATAAGTAGGATATAAATCATCTAAATGTTTACAGATTCACATTACACAGATGTTTCTGATTTTTTTGTGTTAATGTCTTTGTGTGTGCGTTCGCAGCTGGAGGAGCCTACTACATGATATCCCGTTCGCTGGGCCCTGAGTTTGGGGGGGCAGTGGGGATCTGTTTCTACCTGGGGACCACCTACGCTGGAGCCATGTACATCCTGGGGGCCATCGAGCTTCTCCTGGTGAGAAACATCCTCTTTACTCCTCTCTCAGATCTGTCTCTTTGTCAGGGCTTCATCATTTCTCAGATTGATAAGGATTGAATCCATGTACCGTTGTTTGGAGGAGAGGAATCAAGATGAGTCAAGGCTCAAACGGCCAGTAGTGAGACATTAAGTACACAAAATAACTCGACCAATATGCAAATGTTCACATGGCTACAGCACACAAACAATCCTGAAAAGGACTTGATGCATATATTTTATTAGAATTTCACAATAAGTTAATCGCATCATATAGATTGTTTAAACGTCACTGGTGTGTGTCCCCTTGATTCAGTTACTCTAACTCTTATAGTTCCACCAAAAACAACTCAAACACAAACTACAGATAATGAAACTCAACCCTCTTCTTCTATCTTAACACAGAATAACATAATCCTGTCACGTACCCGCATATTCTCAAAATGTGCTTACGTTTTACAACCTTTTAGGTTAAGATGAATTTAATACAGACCCGATAAAAGGGCTCAGTGATTACAGTGACATCAAGCTATTCCTCATTTCAGTTTACACATTAACATCTGTAATCATAGGTCAAGTCCAAAAGACTTGAAATTATATACCTGCATTAATAACAAATATTCAATGAAGCTGCCTTAGATATAAAGCAAAACTATCATTCTGGATTTATACATCTTCCCAGCTGCCATGTTAGTTTATTCGTCCAACTGTAAATTAACAGCGGAGACAGATCACGGCCCAGTGAGTGGGTTCATGTTGACAAGAGTAGAGAACGTCAGCCTCCTTGAAATGACATCCATTCCAAGCTGATTCATCCGTGGAGTGGTCGGACCAATGTGAGCTGGAGGGGAAATGATGGGACGGTGTCGCCAGGTTAGAGGAGGGTGACCATTCAAATCACAGCTCTTCCTTCACATTGATGAACCTTTGAACGCCCACTTTACGATTTTTTCAGAGCAATAACGTGGTGACAAAAGCTGCTTTCAAAAGGAAGTTGTGTCACAAGGTGGAGCTGGTGGACCCAAATGCAGGAGCCACAGATTTGGGTGAAAAGACAAAGAGTCCTTTATAATGGGCAAGTGTTAGGAAAATGAACTTAATGCAAAAACAGGATCCAGAGAACAATGATCAAACCTCAACATGGAGGGAAACACATGGGAAACTGGGAACGGGAGCAAAGCACAACGCATACAAGCAAAACTAGGTGACAAAGAGTAAGGGAGTCACAGAGAGTTAATACACCGGGGATGACTGAACACAGGTGAAACACATTTGGAACAGGTGCATACGATCACAAAGGAGAGGAACACGACAAAGGCAAGAATTAAAGAGACACACAAGCAGCACAATTTCAAAATAAAACAGGAAACGGACAACGAAACACAAACCAAATCCAAACCCAAGAAAAATGTCCATTATCCGAAAGCTGTTTAGCCTCAGGGATGTGTTACTTTCTCATGGTCAGTGGATTTAAATCTAAATCCAGTTTGTCAGAATATAATCTGAGAACACCCTCTGATATTCCTGTAATCCTTGATGGCATAATTACGTGCTGCGTAATAACTGACACTTCAGTGCGGTAAAATTAATGGTGAATTAGTAAATGCGGCAGAGCCCCTGTGCTCCAATTAAAAAAGAGAAAGTGAGCGCTGCACCACTGTGTGCCGAGTCTCAGTGAAAATTCTTCTCTCCTTCAGTTTTATTTTCCACCTCAGTTCACTTTGAAGCTATTTTTTTCCCGAGCACCGTGTTCTTCAACGAGGAATCTGATAAATTGATGAAATGCAAGGATATTTCATCTCGATCTTCATTTCTCTCCTCCTCCTCGTCCTACTCCTCCACCTCCTCTGCTCTCTTATGAGACGCTTCTTCCACTGCAGCCAATGCTGCATGGAGCATGGGGTAATTATGCAAATAGCGGGAGATCAAGACACTGGCAGAGTAACAAGACCACTTTTTGAAACGGCTCTCGTCACTTTGGTCTCCTGTTATCAACATCCCAGAGTATATATTTTTTTTTTTTCCCATATTCTCCTTCTGGATTCCTCTAATGGATATGCAGAGTTTGATCATGCCTAGAGGTTAATTCTGTCTTCTGGGTCAAAGCTGGCTTAGTTTCCATTGTAAAATAACAATCCCTGCAGAATTGTAAGGAGCGGATCTGGAGAAGGCTGATTTGAATGTGTTTCATCCTTCCACCCGAGCTAAGAACACAAACCGATGCTGCTATTTTGGGAACACGAGCAGTTCACAGTGGAGCAGGAGATTTGTTTGCCTAGTGATATGCTGTTCTTAGCATCAGCTTCTCCAGCCAAGTGGCCGAAGCTGAGGCACGATTCCCGCTCGTCCCTTTTCATATTCTCTGCTCTTTGTGGTGATTAATCAGTTTGGGTGGAAACAAAGTGAATATATAAAAAAAAAGAGAAATTCCCATGCTTATGTAACAGCCTATCTGTGAATCATCTAAAGCGGATGACAGACACTGACGGGATAATTAGGGGTTTACCGTTTTATGTATGATGGAGCTATTCTTAGATTGGCCAGTAGTAGCAGCGTAATAATGGCAGTTCATTTTGAATATTAATACCATGCTTGAGTTCTTTAATTAAACCGAGTTTAAAATAGCAGCCAATATTATGTGTGCCGCTTCCAGCTCCATCAGAGGACTGTTAATGTGAGCATCACATGCTTTCACACTTCACAGAGTTGTCCTCCTCAATCACCTCATCCCTCGCTGCCTTTCTCACCTCTCTTTTATTACATTTCTGTGTGTGAAATTTATTAAATTCAGCAGTAAACAAAGCGTGAGAGGGGCAGGCTTGTGACCTGAAAAACTGCCAGTTTAAAATCCCCAGACAGGCCATAGGGGGGGGGGGTGAGGAGGGGAAGTGGATGAGTTGCATTCCCTAAACAACTAGCACCGAGATGCCCTTGAGCTACGAAAGAGATCGTATATAGAACCTTTATGAGAAATATGCAGGTGTGACATCCCCGGATAAATAATGGTTAAAAAATTGTAATTGAATCTCTGTACTTCAGATCTACATATATCCCGGAGCGGCCATCTTTCCCCTGGAAGGCCTGGAAGGTGCCGAGGCGGAGGCTGCCCTGCTGAACAACATGCGCGTGTACGGCACCATCCTGTTGACCTCCATGGCCACGGTGGTGTTTGTTGGCGTCAAGTACGTCAACAAGTTGGCCCTGGTGTTTCTGGCCTGCGTCATCCTCTCCATCCTGGCCGTCTATGCGGGCGTCATCAAGACCGCCGTCGATCCTCCCGACTTCCCGTAAGCAAAGACATCTCAAGTCGGAATATAAGATCACAATCACATAAAAAACACAACACTGATATAGATGGAAACACCTGGACGACAGCACACCAGATGTTTGAGCACAAACACTAGGTTTGATTGATCTGATACTAGACAGCCATCTGCTGGGAATAAAATTGTTTAGTATTTGTTTCTTCTCTCATGTTCCAGTGATACTACCGCGCATACAAATAATGATCAATTTGAACTTTATTTTAGGATTGATTATTTCATTTTCAGGCTTTTCCCTTGTAGGAAAACTATATTTGTTTATAATGTATTTTATAGTTGGGTCAAAGTCATTATTTGAGCATTTAATTACTTCCTGCTTTACACTGAAATAGTCATGAAGGTACTTAACTCAACAGTTTACAGCCCAGTTCAGAGCATCTTTAACCTCCAGACATACAGACGTGCTGTGGAGCGATTGCTGTTCGATGATGAAGTTTGAAGTTTAAATCAAACTACATTCTTTGACTCAGCTCTGTCAGGTGTAGTTTTTATGGAATCTACAACATCTCCCCCTTCAGACATGTTGTGCCTTTCTGCTCTCCAGTGTGTGCCTCTTGGGGAACCGCACTCTGGTGTGGAAGACCTTCGACGTGTGTGCCAAGACCGTTGAGTCAGCCAATGGGACAGTCACCACCCAGCTGTGGAACATGTTCTGCGATTCTCCCCTCCTCAACGCCACCTGCGACAAGTACTTCGTCGAAAACAACTTGACTCAGGTCCAGGGCATCCCGGGGGTCATGAGTGGAATCCTGGCAGGTTGGTTAATTTCCTCTGGAAGTAAAGGAAAGGTGCTCCTGCTCCTTGGAGGTTTTCATGTGGATACTAATCATAGTGAAAACAGTTATGTCCATCATAAGATACGAAATGCATGTCTTTTTTTAAAGCACCTCTATGCAACTTTTATACTTTAGAATAGTAGCTGCAAAATTAGTTATCTGGTTCATGATCTTCTATGTAAATTCAGTGGCTACAATCTCCTGTGAGAAGTGTGCAACTGCCTGACGGTTGCAGCTTCAATTTCAAGAATCAGGTCCAGCAAATTCAAGAGTAATGTTGAACTGTAGATCCGTTAAAAAGACTAAGAAGTCATTAAAAGCATGTTTTAATCTCTAATATTCAACGATGAATCTTTTAAAATACGAAGAATTCTAAACAGAGTTCGATCTATATGTCAAAGTGTCTTCTGGTTCGGGAAGCGGGGGATTATAGGTAGACACTAAGAGTTAATTTGTCTTTCAGTTAAGTGAGTGGACTAAGCAGTCAAAGTTAAAGTTATATAGTGTTGCTTTAAGATGTGACAATGTCTTTTATCCTTTTATTGACCTTCAACGGGGGGTGAATCATTTCTGTAGGCTTCGTACATTCAGATGATATCAGGTCATGATTCCAACATCAAGTTTACACGAAACACTCACCTGTTCTTTCATTCCTCCCCACATCCCTCGCATCCACCAAGAAAACCTGTTCGGTAACTACTACGAGAAGGGCGACCTGATTGCCAGGACGAACATGGACTCAGTGGAGGAGCAGGACCAACCTCTGACCAGCTCCAACCGCTACGTGTTGGCTGACATCGCCAGCTTTTTCACGCTGCTGGTCGGCATCTACTTCCCGTCTGTGACAGGTGAAACTTCATGTGTTCTCCTGACTTTAATCAAATAACATTCATGTTCTTTGTGTGAGAGTTTTGCAGCCGGACGCTTATCGTAAGACTATGACCTAAAAGATAAGGTTTTCTTCAAAACTCTGTTAAAATGTGAACTCACTCTGCATCAGAATCTGTGTCATACGTGTGTAGGAATAAATGGACATTCTGCTGCTTTCTAACACACACGTGTTGTTTCCATGTGTGTGAATCTCTGACCGTGTTTCCTTCTTGACAATCTGTTCAGGGATCATGGCTGGCTCCAACCGCTCCGGTGACCTGCGTGATGCCCAGAAGTCCATCCCTGTTGGAACCATTGCAGCCATCACCACCACCTCCATAGTCTGTATCCTCTCGCTACTGCCCCCTGCAGGATAATAAGAAGCAGTGTCACATTTTTTGAGAGCAAATATCATATGAATGGATAGATTTTCACAAGATAATGTGATAATGTGACCTACAACTTACTTATAACTCCTTCTTTTCCTAAACCCTGATGGTTTTACTAATTTCCAAGATTTTTTTTCGGTCTTAACATTGGAATTTACTTTCCATCGTCCTCATACAGCATTTTGTGTTGTATATTTGTATTTACCTGTCGTCTCTTGGTGGCTACACACAACATAAAAACTATACATGATTACAGGCCTCTGTATCCTCTGAGGCAGCCATGTTGAATGTCTCTGATCTATCTTACGCTAATCTGCTCATGATCTAACCCAATTTGATTAGGAACATCTAATCGCATCACCGAGCTGCCTTTGCAATCACAAGTTAATAAAGCAGAAGGATATTAGTTACAATGTCACTGATCTCTGAGATATTATCCCAAACTAAATCGATTGATGTCTTTTCCTGGCAAATCAAGGTAATGGATTTATCAGATCATCGAATGCATCATCAAAGTTAAGGCTTAGAATTTTTTTTTGTAAATTAAGCTGATCATATATTGGATATCCCCCATCTGAAAAACATACCCCCCTGTCTGTGTGATACATTTCCTGATCTACAACTGTGCAGACATGTCCAGTGTGTTTCTATTTGGTGCCTGCATCGAGGGTGTGGTCCTCAGAGACAAGTAAGTATACGTGTTATGTTATCTTTGCTACAGAAAGTGCAACAAAGGGCTGAGATGTGATGTGTTTGAAATGGCAACCTTTTCCCCATCTCCCTTAGGTTCGGAGAGGGGGTGCATGGGAACCTGGTGATTGGCACGCTAGCCTGGCCGTCACCGTGGGTCATTGTGATTGGCTCCTTTTTCTCGACCTGTGGGGCGGGGCTTCAGAGTCTGACAGGAGCTCCTCGGCTCCTGCAGGCCATCGCCAAGGATGGCATCGTGCCCGCCCTCCGGGTCAGTCTGAACGCTCATTTACATATCATGTGCATAATGTTTCCGTCCTTTCAAATGATGACCGACAGGAAACAGGCATATTTTTAAACAGTGGTTTACAGCACTGGTGTTTTCTGTCGTCCCTTCAGATCTTCGGCCATGGGAAGGCCAACGGAGAACCCACATGGTCCCTCCTGCTGACAGCTTGTATCTGTGAGAGCGGCATCCTCATCGCCTCCCTGGACTTGGTGGCTCCCATCCTCTCCATGTGAGAACTGAAGCGATCTCTAATTTGCTTTCATTTCTAAGAACAAACTGTGGGAGATCTGGGAGCAGCCAGTCCCCGGCTGTTCCCTAAATAACACCAATGTGCTCAGGGTTGAATTCTTCACACGAAAGGGGCCGATCCCTGTTCTGCTTAGGTAGTACATTCAAATGCCAGAAGATGTGATGGAAACTGAGCCAACACACTCCTTGGACTGCTTTGGTGACATCTCTCTGTTTTATCCCAGGACATAAGAAGAGTTTTTAGAAGCTTTAGAGTGACTCTCTGTGTTTGTGTCCCATGCAGGTTTTTCCTCATGTGCTACATGTTCGTGAACCTGGCCTGTGCCCTGCAGACGCTGCTGAGGACTCCCAACTGGAGACCTCGCTTCAAGTTCTACCACTGGTCAGTTCAGGGTCTACAGAGGGCTTGGTTCTTGTGTTCGAACCAATTTTCAAATCCTGAAATGTGTCTGTATCTCTTGCCCTTTGTCTAACTGCATCTGTCTCTCTCTCTCTCTCTCTCTCTCTCTACGTATCCAGGGCTCTGTCCTTCCTCGGGATGAGCTTGTGTCTCACTCTCATGTTCATCTGCTCCTGGTATTATGCCATTGTCGCCATGGTAATCGCCGGCTCCATCTACAAGTACATTGAGTTTGCAGGGTGAGTGGAGTCCGACCCCCGGAGAGATTGGATATGCTGGCGGCTTTTTGGCTTTGCCTGGCATTCATTTTTCTACTATATTTAAAAAGTGTGCTATTTCCAAGCCCACAGCCACAATCGTTTTAACGTCTCTGTAGTTTAAAAGAGAGATCTATGTTTGCACTTATAGCTCCACTGCTTGTTTTGGGCTTTAGTCGTTTGTGCAAATATGCGCAGAACATCCTCTTTATAATATCAAAAAGATCAATATCTCATTCTATACATTTCCCCCCTATTTGTAATCATTTTGTGTCTTTTCGTATCTTAACAGACATTTTACATCCCTCTAAAGTGTCGCATCTCTTTCACGGAGTTTTGCTGGTTCAGCCGAACTTTCAAAACGTTGCTACTGGTTCAAAAACTGCCTCTGAACTTAAATATTTGTGTTAACACTGGATAAAAAGAGATATTTTCAGACTCCAGTCCAAAGTTCTGTCTCAGTAGATCCTCACCGGCCTCCTGACCCCTGAGGTCCGCTCAGTAATCCGACCATCCTTGTAATGGAGTAGCACAGAGCCGTGCGCACACTGAGGATTTAACTGCTGGGATGATTCCCTGTGCTGAGTGACATTATGTTAACGTGACATTTACCGGTGACGCTCAATCCCTACTCGCTCTGCATAATGTGACTTGTTTCAGTGCTTCAGCTGATGAATAAAGCTATTGTTCGTGTTTTGCTCTGTGTCTCAGCGCGGAGAAAGAGTGGGGTGACGGGATCCGAGGTCTGTCCCTGAGCGCCGCGCGTTACGCTCTCATGCGGCTGGATGAGGAACCCCCGCACACCAAGAACTGGAGGTATGAGACCCCCCCCTTCGTGTCCCGCCATCCTCTCACGTGTCCACGATTCACCTCATCTCAGATGTCAAACTACATAAAGTGTTTGTGATTCCATATTAACACATCAACCCTCTCATGCTGTTTTTCTCCATCTCTCTTTCTCAACTAGGACTTTTACTTGGCCAACTCAGCCATTTCTTTCTTCATGCCTTCATTTGACTCTTCTTGCCCTTTTCTACTTTGTTTGCCTACCTCCTTTTTTCCTGCCCTGTATTTTCACTTCCTCTCCCCTCTCTACAGGCCCCAGCTGCTAGTGCTGGTCAGTACAGACAGCGAGCAGAACGTGGAGCAGCCCCGTCTGCTCTCTCTGACCAACCAGCTGAAGGCAGGAAAAGGTCTAACCATCGTTGGCACCGCCCTAGAAGGCACCTACCTGGAGAACTACAGCCAGACCCAGAAGGCAGAGCAGGTCATTCAACTGTTAAATCCTTCAAATTCTCAAAACAAAAGAAATCTCCACTTTATTCTTGACAATAACAGGGATGACTACTGTATATGGAGTTTAGAAATTTACCTTGGTTTGATACCTAAGGTTTTTCACTTGTTATCTTCACCTCGGTAACAATTGTTCTCTCCGTCCCATCTTTATAGGCACTGCATAAACTGATGGAGACTGAGAAGGTGAAGGGCTTCTGTCAAGTGACCGTGTCGTCGAACTTGCGTGACGCTACATCCCACCTGCTCCAGGCCAGCGGGCTGGGAGGCCTGAAACACAACGCTGTGCTGGTCTCGTGGCCGCGCAACTGGAAACAGGGAGACGAGAATCAGACCTGGAGGAACTTCATTGGTGGGTCACAGGGAAAGAAAAGGAAGAAAGTGATTCTCTCCAGAAGGAACGGAATCGGATTCGTGTGGCTGATTTCATTCGTTCAGAAGTGAATTGTTGTTTAGCTGCTGAAGCAAATCCACTAGAAAGAATCCCCACCAGCTCCAGTTTGTAGCCCAACCTGCTTCTTAACCTCTGCTGAGGAAAAAGGTCAAAGAAAAATCGTACTAATCATGCAGTGTTATGTATTTAAAGACGGGGGGGATATATTCAGACATAAGAGGATGAGATGATGCAGCAGAATTATTCATCACAGCAGTTTTTCTGCCATATGAGCATAAAGTGGCTACTTATAAGAGTCAAAACTTCCCATTGAGATCAACCAAAGCCAAACGGCTAAATCCCAAAATTGTTTACGCTCACGCCCGCTGCATCTGTTTTTTCCGCTTCCACAGAGTTGGTCAGAGAAACCACAGCTGCTAACCTGGCTATGCTCGTGCCCAAGAACATCTCGGCCTTCCCGTCCAATGGAGAGCGCTTCACTGAGGGTCACATCGACGTGTGGTGGATCGTCCACGATGGAGGCATGCTGATGCTGCTGCCCTTCCTTCTGCGACAGCACAAGGTACTGAGGAACAGCCAGTGGTGAGAGAAAGAGGTCAAAGAGGTTAAGACCATAAGCACAAACTTAATGGTCAATAGGCTAGATACAGCCAGATTTAAGCTTCTTAGAGATGACATAAATACTTTTAAGAAATTAAATTTGAGGTTTAAATACTCTTAGGTGCGTAGAAAACAGCTTCAATCTCGGGACAAGAAACAGGGTTTACAAATGACTTAGTCCTGAACTACAGAGTGTTTAACAATTTATATGTTTTCTTCCTCAGGTTTGGAGGAAGTGCAGGATGCGCATCTTCACAGTGGCCCAGATGGACGACAACAGCATCCAGATGAAAAAGGACCTGACCACATTCCTCTATCACCTCCGTATCGACGCCATGGTGGAAGTTGTAGAAATGGTTAGTTAAATGGTCTCGTGTTAAACCAGTAAGCACGTACACAGAGACACATCTATGAGCACTTTAATCTCGGTGGTTACGTAACGAGAGAAGCCGACCTGCCTCTGGCTTGTCTCGTTGCTCCAGTAAACATGATAAGCATTGTTCACAGGCAAGGAGCCAACGTGGACGCATGACTGCCCCTGACAGCCGCATTACTGAAGCCTGCTGATTGGTGTAATCACACCATGAAGCACGGAGTGGGTTAAGGCCTCCGAATATTTTAAACAGAGTACTTGTCAGATTGTCGAGCAGTAATCTAAAAATGAAATCTTTCCCAGGTTGGAGTCAGGGGAATCCACTCAGAGCGTGACCAGGTGTCATTTCTCCAACTTTTTAATATTCACATTATCACTTCAGTCACTTTCCAAATACAACATCGTGAAAGCATTAGAACAAAGACAGTTCAAAGTGTGCTCCCCTCTATCCTCATGTTTGAATCATAAACAGTTTCTTGCGGCTTTTTTAACCCAGCGTTTCAAGAGTGGCTCTTGAAAACAGATGTAAACATATTTCATCTGAGATTTGATCAGACGTAAGCGAACGATAAAAGAACCAAAAAAAACTTTTTCTTTCCATTTTCACTGAAGCACGACAGCGACATCTCAGCCTACACGTACGAGAAGACCCTGGTGATGGAGCAACGGTCGCAGATGCTTAAAAAGATCAACTTGACCAAGAACGAGCGGGAGAGAGAGGTAAAGTTCTGTGGTTTATAAAAGCTCATAAACTTCACATGACTTGACGAGGCGACTTGGAGATGATTCGACTTGACTTGACCCAACGTGACACATCTGCCCCTCTAGACAAAAAGCATATCCACAGTTAAATCTGAGCAGGACCCTCCATCGCTGTTCACTACAGGCACTGGTTTATACAGGGCAATAAAATCATCCTCGCTTTTACTTTGCATGAATCAGTGAACCCTTGCGATGATATCAAGGAATTTTTTTTGCTTTTCCTTTAAAAAATGTCTTCATACCATAAAACAACATCTCTCCCTCCTTCACTGGTCTCATCACAGATCCAGAGCATCACTGATTCGTCCCGCGGCTCGATCCGCCGCAAGAACCCGGCCGCCGTGACCACCCAGCTGAGCGTGACTGAAGAGCCGCCTGCAGCCGCCAAGGAGGAGAAGCCCGAGGAAGAGGTATGATCAGGGGCTCCAGCAGCCGATCCTCCTGTGTGTGCTCACATTTAGGAGATTTCACACATGACGAGGAAGATTGGAAAAATGTCCAATATGAGGTGTGAGCTCAATAAATCCAAGAGCCCATTTTATACAGTTTTAAACAAGATTCAACAAACAAAACCTAATTCAATAAGGCGGTAGAATACAAAACAAAGTAACACACACTTAAAATATCTTCATAAAAAACTGCAATGACAAAATAGAAAAACTAATACTCTGTAAGACTTGAATAAGCATTAACAATTTTGGAAAAGTTTGATGTTTGCTTCCTTGTTGAGACTTTGATTAAAAGTTTGATGCACGTATAATGTCTGTACAGTTACAAGCTGGTTAGCTTAGCCTAGCATTGAGACTGTAACCTGGAGGAACCAGCATCCACCAACCAGAACATCTAAAGCTTCATCAAATCTAAGATCTTCCAATCAACACTTGGAGTAGACTTGTCAGCACTTTACATTTTTTAAATCGTTGCTTAAACAAATTTTAATAGGAAAGTCTTTTGATGCCTGATTTTTAAATGTTTTATGTTGTTTAGCTCATTTCTGTTGAGTCTGTTATTTTATTCCCATGTATTTTCTAAAGCACTTTTTAACCTTGTTTGGATAAATGCTATAGAAATAAAGTTTTTTATTATTATATATTTAAAATAGTTGACATAGTTATGTCTTGATTTTCTCTTTCATGCAAAGAGTTTTGTTTCCCTTGTTTTTTGTGCTCAGCTGCAAAGCTGCTGGCAGTAGCTTGATTCAGTGGTTTCATCTCACTCTCAGCAAGAAAAGGAATCAGCATATTTTCCAAGTAGTTGAACTTTTCCTTCAACATACAAATTTCAGCCCGAGGTAAAATCATTTGATTCCAGAAATTAAATCTTCAAGTATACCTCAAATCTCAATTTTTCAGCGGACATTGTAATTATTGTTTTCTGTTCTTTTAGATCTTTGTTGATTTTCTTTCAATTACTCTCTAAGGTGACCTTTTTGAACTTGGCTATATAAATCCCAGTTATAATTATTATTATTGTTGAATAATATAATATTTCTTGTGAAATGATATCACTGCTTATTCTAATAAAGAGAAAAAGATATGTAGAGTTGAACAACACATAATTCTTCTCACCCCCACTTCTCCCTCCTCTCTCTCTCTCTGAACACTGTTGCTCTTTGTGCTTTACCTGCATTTCCACCTCAACCGGGACTCTGTGAACCCCCCATGTATTGTACATGTAAATCCACGTCCGTCCTCTTTTTCCTCTCGTCTCATAGTCAAAGTCGGCCTCTTCCCCTGTGTCCCCCCCTGCTCAGGTCCAGCTCATCCACGACAACACCACCCCGGCCAGCCCCGCCACCCCGGCCACCCCACTGACCCCCGGAGAGGGGGCCCAGAGCCCCGGGGAGCAGGTCCAGATGACCTGGACTGAGAAGTGCGACGGAGAGCCCGACAAGCCGCCCGGCGCAGCCACACCCGGGGGGGCCATCAAAGACATCTTCAACATGAAGCCGTGAGTGATGCTCAGTGAACTTTTACCTGTTGTAAAGCTGAATTACCCTCCGACAAAAAGAGCCTGGAGTGATTTTATCTATTCTGCACAATATACGAGCAAAGACGCCAGAACGCTGTTAAGGGTGTTTAGGGTTGTTTGTAGAATTTGGAATTGATAGTTGAATTCATGTGTTTCTCTTCTTGCCACGCTGCAGCGAATGGGAGAACCTGTAAGTATTGAAGTTCCTACAAACCCCATTCAGTCCATTCACATCTCATACTGACCAAGCTGGCCACATGAGCACATGAGGATGGAAAATGTGTGGGTGAAATATTTGTGTGTGAATGAGCATCTGTCACCCCGACCAGCTTGGTGTCATGAAATGCTGCATAACATGCTTTAAAATAAAAAAAAAGTTTATTCAGGCCTTCATCAGTGGGAATGAGCTCGACCTCCTTTGCTTTTTGCTCTTCTCTCAGGAATCAGTTCAATGTGCGACGCATGCACACAGCGCTCCGGCTGAATGAGGTCATCATCAAGAAGTCCTCCGAGGCCAAGCTTGTCCTCCTGAACATGCCCGGGCCGCCCAAGAACCGGACAGGGGACGAGAACTGTATCCTTCATCCTGAGCGTAGAGGGGATAACTGCCATGGAGCAAACAAAACTGCCTTTCCACAGATCAGAGCATCTGCAGCAATCTCATTTTTGACCACCTGGGGGCAGCAGAGTCAAGCTGTTAAAAGAACACTGCTATGTTAAAGTTAATAAGATGAAAAGTTGTATATTTCTTTGTGATGTGATTCAAAGACTCCACTATGCTCACCAGCCAGTCATCGTATTGGTCTTATCACGGTTACATTTACTGGGCTTAAAATGAAAAACAACACTTTGAGAAAACTGCAAAAACAGAATCAATAAATATAATGTTGCAAAAGAAAAAACAATGAGTGACAGACCCTTTAGACCTCTCATTAAATGATTATATTAAATAATATGAAAGGGCTCTAGATTATAGTTAGGAAAAAGTTCTGTTCTGGACCTTTAAATGAAAAGCATCCTGACATAGCTCACCAGTCATGTGATCCCTGTTGATCGTTTGATTGGCTGCTTGTTCTGTTTTGCTTCCTCCAGTTTCTTTAACCCCTCTCCCTCAGACATGGAGTTCCTGGAGGTCCTCACTGACGGCCTCAACCGGGTCCTCCTGGTCCGCGGAGGCGGCCGCGAGGTCATCACCATCTACTCCTGAAAGAGCAGCCCCCACCTCCCCTACCAGCCCCCCACCCCCCTCTCTACCCTCCCCTCAGCCCCCCTCCCTGCGTCACCTGAGCTCCTTCATCAATGCTGCCTCATCATCACCATCACGACCGTTTCTTTGTGTCAGATCCTCTCCCAGCCGGCCGACAGCTCCGCCCAGCTCCAGCTCCTCTCTGCTCCAGCAGCTCTCTGCTCCAGCACCTCTGCTCCAGCAGCTCTCTGCTCCAGCTCCTCTCTGCTCCAGCAGCTCTCTGCTCCAGCACCTCTGCTCCAGCAGCTCTCTGCTCCAGCAGCTCTCTGCTCCAGCAGCTCTCTGCTCCACCCCCAGCAGACCGACGAGCAGCATCACACGCTCCGCTCCCACACCTGTCATCCTAGTCTCATAAGCTACTCTCTCTGTTGGGGGCTCTGGACCAATTTAGATGCTGTGTCTAGATTTGTCCTTCGAGAGACTTTTTTTTTTCTTTGGTGATATGTCTGAGTCGGAGGTCACTCACCGAAAAGGAGGAGGAGGTGTGTGTCTGTGTGTGTGAGTTGTTGGCTGAGGTGTGAGCGCACATGCATGTTTGTTTCAGTCTGAAGATTCTTCTTATTTGTGTTGATTTTATACGAGCGAGACGTGGAAGCAGCTCCTGCTCTGAGAGAACGAGAGCTGCGATGAGCTCTGTGCAGGTTGTTGGTTCCAGTGTGGTGATCAGACACTTTCAGGACCAGTGGCTGGAGGAGGAGGAAGAGGAGGAAGAGGAGGAAGAGGAGGTGACAGCTGCGTATGAACTGTGACATTCACATCCATGTTCGGAGGAGAAGACTGAACCAGCGCGTGGATCAAACCTGCAGATTTATCTCCACCTTGCTCAGTTCCCTTTTTCCGCATGAAATCCTCACAGCGCGTGTGTGTGTTTCTACTCCATCACTTGTCTCTCCACCCATCCTCCTTCTCAACTCATCTCTCTAGTGGCTGTTTTATCCCTGTCGCCACTGTTAGTGCCAAAAAAAAAGAAAAGATTCAACAAGGCTATAGCTTAGTCTGTAGAGATTGACACGTGATTAAACTGTGAATTGTGCGTTTCCTCGCAGGAGGCCGGTGTGATAGTGCAGTCAACGCCACTTATCCACACCCCCCCCCCTGAGGAGATCATCACCGCCAGCACCCCCCCTCGACCCTCGTGTGGATCACTGTAAATAATGTACAAGCTCTGGCGCGTTGTTCAGTATGAGTGTAGTATTTTTGTGACATACTAAAAAGCTTCTAGTGGAGAGGAAACATTCCGTCGCTCAGAGAGGCGGCTCGGAAAAACTTTACATCTTTATTTATTGGATTTATTTATTTATTGGATTTATTTATTTATTGGATGGCTTCGGCTCCCCGTCATAACCGTCACCGTGACCACGACGAGCACCTGCACCCGCACTGCGCCGGGAAAAACTGCTTAAAAAGATCACCGATAAATGTTGTTTTTTCATCTTATAGAGCAAAATATATGTATTTTATGTTAATAGATAGAATTTACACATATATTGACGAGATCAGATAGTTGTATCTCATTTTTCTGATTGTCACTCAAAGATCTATCGCTGTTTTTGCCAAATTTTAGAGACGTACACGTGCCATATCAAAGTATTTTTCAAAGAGACATAGTAATTCTATTGGATAAGTCAGAGGGACCAGAGGTGTGTTGGTGCAACTGGTGTGTTGACGACGCTGTGGTTAGGAAGTGGCCCTGGAGATGATGGAGGCAGATGTTCAGACAACAGTGTGAGTCACATCAGCTCGTACAGATGTGTCTGAACATCTGTCCACTGGTCGTCTGCAGGGTCCACTCTAAACCAGTAGAGATGACAATGGCTGCTGGAGCTGGGAAACTCGCTCTGTCCACAAGACTGAACTCTATGCAGTAGATTCTCCAGTGATTTTATATCCTCTAGGTTGGCTATGATTAGAGCCACACACACACACACACACCACACACACACACACACTCACACACAGACACACACATGTCCCTGACTGAATGACTGGTGAGAAAAATCATATTTAGGTTTAAAAGAAGAGATTTTAAAAAAGTGCATCTTGGAAGGAATGTGCAATAGTCAAATAAATCCGGACTCATGTGATCATGTTATTTATTTTTTTACACATATATTTTGTATATGTAGATTTCGTAAGTGTTCTAAAAAAATAATTCCAGAACCATCTCACTCTGACCAAGGACAGCTGTCACTTTACTTTCAATATCTTTTGTTTCTTTTCTCAAAGAAACTGTTTTTGGTCATTTTGCACTTGTAGTAGAAATATAAATATAAACAAATACATATATATATATAGATATATCTATACATATATATATACGATATAGGAAAGCAAAACAAATTAGTTTGTAGAACTATTTAAAAAACAGTATTCAGTGTTTTTAGTGTTGCTTGAATGTCGGACCGTATGTTGTGAATGCTGCTAGTATCAATAGATTTATTTGTACTGTAAATAACTAGAGCGACTTTAAAGAGATAAAGGGTATAGACATACATATCAGCGGTGGAGGGGGGGGGGGGGGGGTCGTCTACAGGACAAGGACCTGGAACCATTTGGCTCGTGATCTCTGGACAGGGTTTGCTTTTTTGTTTTTATTAGAAATCAACACAGAAAACCTTGATGCAATATTATATATTAATATGACAGCTGAGGGCAAACTCGTCATTTGATTCTCGGGATTATTCCACCTTTGACCCCATCACTGAAGTGAATTTTAAAAGTGACAAGTTGTTCATTTTACGCAAAGAAAAATGCCAAAATATGTTGGAATAAGAGTATTTCTGGTTGATCTGCTCCACGTTAGCGTCTGGGAAACGTTTTGAACACACCTACCTTTGACCCCCGTGAAGGAGCAGCCACTCCCAGTTTTCTACAATTTTCCCCGGCTGCCGACTCATGAGGACTTTCTTTATCGAGTTTGTCGGTTTAACTCTCGACAAAAAAAAGGGGGGGTTTTGAAGAACATGGCTGTTTTGGGATCGTCTCCACAACATCGCCTGCATCAACTGAGCCTTTTAAATTAATTCCAAAAGGAAATATATCTGATGTTTAAGGGAAAACGTTTGTGGGAAATGAGTTTATTTATTGAAATTCTAAATGTTTTATAATTGCTGTTTGCATGGTACTATGTGGCAGTATTTGTTTTAGTGGTTTCTATAGTGAAGACTTTACTGTTCAAGGTGCGGAGGTCAGAGGTCAGAGGTCGGACACTTTGAGAACTCGGGAGTAGTTTGGCTCGACCTTGAGAAACAAGTCTTTTGCAAAAAAAATATGAAAAAGTATGAGTTCACTATATTGTTCCTTGTTATATTTCACTCACGCTCAAGTAGTCTTATGTAACGTAAAACAGGAGATTATGAGTTAGCGAATGAATGGGCCTGGAGGGCGGTGACTTCACCCGTGTGTAAATATATATCACTTAAGTCAGAGACACTGTAACCGACTGGTGTTGTCTTTTGTTGTACACTGTTCTATCACTGTGGACGAAGTCTTAGAGTTTTGTAAGATGATTATGTGCAATATTGTTCTCATATCGGAAAAACTTCTCATTCAGGCTTTTTGATTTTCCACAAACAACCTGGAGGCGTCAGCCGTCGCTCATCTCATCCGAATGTGTGTGGCCGGGGGTCTCACGGAGCCGTAGAGGTCTCGAGTGTTCATCCCAACCGGGGCTGAGACAGCGAAGCACTTTAACACTGAGCAGGTGGGGGGGTGGGGCGGGGTGGGGTGGGGGGGCACTCTGTGACAGGATGGGTTTGCAGAAACGTGGGTGGGCGAGGGCGGGGGCGGGGGGGGGGTTTGAACAAACTCTGTCCCCCATAGCACACGAGTGTATTAAAGCCAGCTCGGACCATCTTATATCCCATGATGCACTGCGGTGGTGAACCAGTGACCCAGTGACCCGCCTGCTGATTTCATTCCCATCCTCATCATTTGAGCGTTTTTACTTGCCATCCCAGCATGCATCACTCCTCTGTCCTTTCTCTTGCCGAACTCCTTGAAAAAGAAAATAACAGTAACCGTTAACAATCTGTGAGGTGAGCCTCCAGCCCCCCATCCTCCCCACACCCCCCATCTGCCCATCAAAATCCACCCTTGGCGTCCCCCACCCAAGCCCACTAAATCCTACCCCCCCACTCACCCCCCCCAGCTCTGTATTTTAAATGTGATTGCAGTATATTTCTGAAAAATGATCAAAGAATATAAAACTCGCGCTTCCAATTCTGGCACCGGCTCTGCTTGGACCTCACCACATAGCCATCCCCTCCCCACTCCCCCCCACCCAGCCCCCACTGAGAAACCAGCACGTCCCCCCTCCCCCAACCCCCCCACTCCCAGACTGATCCACAGACACAGATCAGATCCTTCGCCTGCACAAACTGTAGCATGAGACAAAGCTGCCGGTGATCATTACTCAGTCTCCATCCTTCAGTGGATATTAAGGGCTCTGAAACACATCTATTACCGGGTTGAGGAGGATTTCCTTAAAGACGCCAACAGAGGAAGTAAAAAGACAAAAAAAACTAAAATAAAGACAAATCCCAGATTATTGCAGAGAGGTCACACAGTCTGAGGCTGAGATAAGATCGTTCCCTCCAGCGCCGGACAGATGTACCTGATGCTGGGGGGGTGGGGGGGGGGGATTAACACACAAACAGCTGCATTTACATTTCACCCAGTCGAGCTGTCTTGGAGTCAGAGAAGATTTTAAAAAAACCTTTGAAGTGGCTATCACTGGAGTGCAAGCAGAGCCCTGGTCCAGTTATGTTGTGTATCTCAGTGCATGCATGCAATTACCCTGAACAAAGGTGTATTGAAAATATATTGGGTGTTTGTGGTATAAAAGTATTTTGTTTCTATTAGTTACAAACTTTTCTTTCTACTAGATTCGTTTTTTTTTTTCCTCTTTCCTTAGGACTGGCCAATCATTGTATCCGAGATGAATATGATTCAGTATTATTATATTATTATAATTATTATAGTAACAGATTCTATTTTTATGGTAGATTTGTTGAGGTGTCAAACGTTATATTCAGATAAACTGATTACCAAAGTATATTTCAGTTTAATGGTAAGTGTGACAACGATGTGCTCCAGTGAATTAGACCTCAGATCAGTGAATCCTGTTCACCTCCTCACTAAAGTTCGTAGCAGTTATCGGTTACTATACAGGAATATTTTATTCTAAAGGATATAACTATCGGGAAGTGCCAAAGTATTTAAAGATATGCCTGCTAGTGTTCAACTTGCTAATATTGAAACCTTTTTAAATCACTAGCTGTGTTTCTATAACTGTATTAAATAGAAAACTATCACCAAAATAGTTTTTTTAATTTAGGGATCGGGCAGCTTTTAAAGGAAAAGTTCACCTTTTGGGCGGGGAATATAGTTTCTCTTAAAAAATATAAATCTTGTTTGTTCAATTTGACACAAAGCTGTTGAGTGGACCATTATCTTGCCTGGAAACCGATGCTTGTCAACCAGTAAAGGCAATGGGGAATGGTCAGTTACATAAAATCTCACCAAACAGCAATTTGTCATTTTTACATTCAGGTTTTTGTGACACTTCAATTAATTAATAATATTTAGGAGGTAGCGAGCTTTATATTTGACATGAGTGGAAAAACGTGAATTTTCCAAAATGTCTTTTCCTTTAAAAAGTGTCTATAACCTTTTGAAAAATCCAGTTTTTCATTTGAAAAACCAGTGGCTCCCCCAGTGGAAGCTCGTCACTGTCCAGATGTGTTTTTAATTCACTGGAGTCGTGGGAAACATTTTGTATGGATGCTTTACAAACGCAAACGGCTGTAGATATAGACGATAAACACATTATATATACACAGAGAGAAAACACCTGTATCCAAACGTCACTAATATGAATTTTCTTTTTCCTCCATCCTGAACAGTTCATTAACTCTTACTTGATACTGTACCTAGTCTTATGGTAATGCTGTAGTGTGTTCTTTTCAGTTCTGTGGGAGTGTGTATGTGTGTACATGTGCACTTGTAACTGCTGGGGGTGGTTGTGGGTGAGGGTGGGACGGGGCTACGTGTAAATAAATCAAGTACAGTTAGTGTGGAGGTGTTTATTTTTTGTGTCAGTGTAAGTTAAATATTCTAAAATAATAAAAAAAATAATGTATTATTCTCTATTGTGTTTCATGGTACATTGAAAAGAGGAAAAAAGTAGTTTTATCTTACATTTCAAATGCTTATATCTCTATGGCTTCTGGCGATACCCGTTCCATTTTATAGATTTGTCAGCACAAAATGCAATAAACCAATACCATTTTATTACAGCGACTGTGTCTCGAGTTTTTAATCACGTCTGCAAAACTATAAAACACACAAGAGGTCATGGTTGGAAAACAACACAAGTGTCCATCGAGGGCCAAGATGTACTTTACACATGCAACATATCTTCATTGTTTAAACCACACGTTAGAAGAGTCAATCCTCTCCTGGTTAATAATAATTGAAAACAAAAATTTGACAAATAATCAAATTTTACCAAGTGAGAACACTGCCAAGAATAAAGAGATTAATAATAATTAAAAAAAACAAAAATTAAAAAGCAGTTTACAAAAACATTCCGACAGTCTACCTATACACAGCTGGTAAATTCACTTCAGGGATCGATGTGGTGTCTACACGTACACAGGGGAAGAGTGGGCCTCGCGTTGGGAGATAGGATTCACCTGCCGCAGCCTATCAGTAGTGTCGTGGATACATGGACATGGGGGGGGCCTGGCCCATGCTCTGTGCCGGTCGGACCTGCTGCTGCTGCTGCTGCTGCTGAGAGGCCCCGGAGCCCACCAGGTGGTTCAGAGACGGCCCGCTCTGGATCAGTGTGTCCAGAGCTTTCTGGACACTCGGGTTGTCAAAATTGATACCTGAAGTCGAGCTGGGGGGCCTTTGACCCATTGGTGCGACCGGCATCCGGCCCTGTGGGGCGCCATAGCCCTGGGATACAGCTGCAGGAGGGGCGGACATGGCGGGGCGGGGCAGGCCCTGGGAGGGGGGCAGGCCCAGGGAGCCGTAGGCCTGTGACTGGGAGCCGGAGGAGGGAAGGCCTCCAGAACCGACTGATGAGCCGGTGCCGCTGGTGAACAGGCTGAGGATCTTGGCCTGCAACTCCTGCTGGTGGCTGGAGTTAGTCGGGGCGCTGGGAGCCGCAGATAAAGCGAACTGGCTCGTCTGCTGGGGCGCGAGAGCAGAATGGGAGGAAGAAGAAAGTCCTGCGGCCGAGGACGGGACATCTGCTGGAGCTGCAGCGTGGACTGGAGCTGCAGGGACAAAGGGTCAGTGTGAATGAGCTGCTCTGCAAACAACAGCTCTGCATAAACAAACTTAACTCATGTTTTTCAGTTTACAGGCAAACATGGAGGAGTTTATAGTTGCTGTTATTATTTCTCCGAGCAACATCAACAGAAAAAAAGAAAAGAAAGTTCAACTGTTACCAAAACCAGAGTCGGACTAATAAGACATATGAGGAGTTGTTAAAAAAAACTTTTCACAGAGAAATCTTAATGAGGTTTGATATTAAACAATATTAAAACCAATATAAAGAAAACTACAACAATATTTAGAACTATATGTGAAAGGTTCATTTTGGTCGATGGTATCAGTAAATCTGACCCAAATCAAACTAACTGTCACTATCGTGATTATTCAGCTCAGTGGAAAAACCGTTTGTGGAAATGTTTGGAATTTTAAATAAGAGACTAAATTCTGAAAAATTGCCACTCAAGCACAAAGTTTGTATAATTTCCTCACAGAAAATAACTGAATTTCTTTACGTCCACTGTCATTTTACACTTTAATAACCTCTTCATGATCCACAAGTCAGTTTTAAGACTTCTGGAAAAACACACGTGCTGATTTGAAAGCTCCTACCTGAAAGCGGGTCCGTAGAGCTTCGCACCAGACGGACTCGTTTGTCCTTCAGGTACGCGATGAGACTGTCCAGTTCCTCGGGGGTTACAAATCTACACAGAAACCAGAGAGAAACTGGAATTACTGAAAGTGTTTCAGGTTTTTAATTATCTGAGCAGCTGCAGGTTCGAATGAGAAGACATCACACACGTGTTCATGTTCAATTCCCCGAAGCTCCAGGTTCTACAAACACTTCATGACTGACGACACCAAGGAGATGAAGCTGCTACCTGTTTTCAGACAGCAGTGTGATGGCAGTGAGCACAGAGACGGGGTGGCTCTCTCTGTCGGGCTCCCTGAGTAATACATCGTCGGCCATCTTGGCGGCCTTCCTGGCGATCTCCTCTCGCTCCTTTTCGCGGTTTTCCACTTTGTAAGAATCGTAGTTGTGGGCGACGAGCATCATGGCGTCCTGCATCGGCATGTTCCGATGTTCTGCAGAGACAAAGACACAAACGTGTGTTAAACACAACAAGCTGATGCAGATTTTAGATCCGGTTCTTGTTGTGGTGTTGTTGTGTTGTTACCTTGTGGCGTGCCAAACAGGATGTTGACGGTGCAGGAGCGGTGCACCTGGTGCTGCTGGGTGATGATGATGGCGAAGGGGGTGCGGGCTCGGCCCACGTCCTCCAGAGCCTGAGTCAGAGAGACCTCCGTGTTGAGGAAGATCAGGTCCACCACCATGCCCAGATCACGGACCTTCCGCCCGACCGTTTCAGCATACTCCCTACAGTTATTTTCATAGCAGAGGTACACACAAGCAGACGAACACAAACACACACACAGACACACACAAACAGGAGCCACATGAAATGAAAACATATCGTGTAGTGACAGAACATTTACAGAGAGGTTTGAGGTCCAGAGGCACCAGGCTCTCCATCCAGAGAGTGAACTTACTTCTGAGCCTTGTTGACGACGATCACAGAGCAGTCGACGGGCCGGTCCGTGTCGTAGCGCCTCTGCAGCTCCTCATAGTACTGACGGTAGAGCTCGTTACGCCGACGCTCCTCCGGTCGAGCTCGGTCCTCCGCTGGGCACGAGGGGAAGGAGAGCCGAAGGTTTAATGTCTGGAGAGTTTCTTTTGCATTCAAAGTATGATTCTAAACTGATTTGACATGAAAATGATCACAACCCACATCTCAAGAATCTGTGTAATCGATTACTTCACATCAGAACTGCTCAGATCCACGAAACGTCTAAAATCATCACTGAAGAGAAACTTCTCACCGAGCTGGAGACCTTGATTCATCCCACATAATATTCAATAGTGTAATTCTGAAATATTTACGATAACCAACATGCTTTTATCATTTTATATTTATTCTCTGTTTTTATACACATCTTTTAAAAAGTAAGTATGTGTGTGTGTATATATATACACACACACACACATACAAACGATATTTTATAATTTCATTACAACTGTATATTCACCCTCTGGCTCACGCCGTCCATTCCAGGGGTCTCTGTACGGGTCCCTGTAGGCTTCATCCTTCCTGCGGTAATACTCCTCTGCTCCGCTGCCGCTGCGGTAGAACCTGTCCAGGTCCTCTCTGCTGTGTGGACACAGTTCAGGTTGAGACTAAATCGTTAACACTCAACTCTAGACTTTGGACTGATGGGCACAATGTTTCACCTGAATGCAGGATCCCGTGGGTCCGCTCTGGGGTCCCCTCTCAAGTCAGCTCTGGGGTCTGCCCTGGGATCGCCTCTAGGGTCCCCCCTTGGGTCAGCTCTCAGGTCAGCTCTGGGATCACCTCTAGGGTCCCCCCTTGGATCAGCTCTCAGGTCAGCTCTGGGGTCCCCTCTGGGGTCCTTGTCTCTGCTCTCTGAGCTACGGTAGCGGTAATCGTGGTCACGAGAGTGACCGGCCGGCCTGGCCTCCCGAGCTGAATCCCTCCCATCGCGGCTCTCACGTCCATCACGTCCGTCACGCCCATAAACAGGTGAGCGGGACCGAGGCCGTGGCTCTTTGCTGTCCCCGTAGCTGCTGTATGGGGCCCTGAGAGAAATGTAGTCAATTAGTGCAAGAACACAGAGGTTAGGCAGCCTATAAAAAAGTAGAGGGTGATAGGAATGTCAATCCTCAGCTGGTGAGGACAGAACTACCGCTGGTACGGTCAATTTCTCCAATAAGAACATATCCAGTCACACAACCGAAGCAGCTCAACACAAAGCCACTATCGTGTCCGCACAGGGAATAACGCAAATTCAATCCAGGAGGCGACTCTGTCGGGTGTCCTTTCAAGGGTTTTTTTAATTTCCAGTGATCCTTGAACGCAACGATATCGACTTGTCGACCATTTGTGCTTCACTGACCGGCTCTACACACAAGTGCTCTGGTTGTTAGGCCTCTATGGAAAAGGCTGTGTGTTTTGTGCCGTTTAGACGAGTTGGCTTATGGTGATTTGTGTTGTTTCAGCAAGAGACATTTATTTTCCAAGGAACGTTTCCAAGAACGTTTGCTTCACTTTTTCACCAAAGGAATAACTTCAACTAAAATAACCGAGTGACTTTGGTGTCTAGTCTTTTGACCGGGGTATCCATGTAGAAGTAAACTGAAGAACTTTCTGTATTTTTCTAATCCTCATTAAGTTTTCACTTTCTATCCAGGACCCTGAAAACATTGCTCACTGCTGTTAAAGCCAGACAAAGACAAAGGATATATTTTTAAGCCAATCCACATTCCTTTTGGCATAAAGACTGGATCAAGGATCATACTTTAATAACCATCATACATGTTTGAACTGGTATGTGCACGAACCGAACCCGCGAATTTGCCCTGGACGAGTGTTTAAGCTTCTTTAAGTGGCACCAAGCAGAGGTATCAACATTCAGGTCTCACAGTAACTGACCAAGAAGTGTAATGCGGGTTTTTGACAACCAATTGTGCAACGGAGAAAGGTCCTTTAAAGCTGGTTCCCTGTAGTGCAGGTACGTAGTTGAGAAATGCAGGCGACGTTCCGGTTTGTGGTTTTATATTATTCCATTCATCAACAGTCGCTCGTGGCAGCGTGTAGCGGGAGGCAGCTGCCAACGAAACGCCAGCCAGGTCGATTTACGGTTGCGGTTTGAGACGTTTAGTGTGGAATCAGACTTTCGGAGCCAACTGTCGGTTTGAAATCCTAAAATAAACTCTGCTCTTCTTCCTCTGTCCGAGGAAGCACACGGATCCAACAGCTATTATTTGGCGTCAAGCAAAACACAATGTATTTTGATGAGAAACTGGATTTGTGAACATCCTTTAAAACCCGTTTTTTCCTACGCACGTGTTTGGCTCTCGGAAGTCGTTTCAGGAACTGAATATGTGACAC
Organism: Platichthys flesus; assembly: GCF_949316205.1. Lineage (NCBI taxonomy): Eukaryota > Metazoa > Chordata > Actinopteri > Pleuronectiformes > Pleuronectidae > Platichthys > Platichthys flesus. Next base: position 22,794,094 of record NC_084946.1, read on the forward strand.
GCACAAGAGCATTAAAAGGGTCATTTGGAAGGACATTTTTAATTTAGAGTTGGGTTGTTTGTCCCGTGAACCATCACAAACTTATCTAATTGTACGGTAAGTTCCACGAAGCGACTCCAAAGCCGGTGGAAATGACAGTTGAGGAAAATTGTAAATACGCTTGTTTCAGAGGCGATGGAAGTTCTTCACACCCACTTCGCGTTACTTTACCTTCGAGGAGGGCTCTGCTGGATTTGAGGTTTAGCTTGCCGTCGCTCCACTGCCATATTTACATCTGAAAATAAATCAATCCAAACGTTGAACATAACAGTGACATTTAATCAGCAGCTCATGTGTTCACGCAAAATGGAGAAGTCGCGACAATTCCACGATCCAAATGAAATGAGGTCCAACGTCCATGTTTGAAAATCCAAACTGGACAAGATGTCAAAATGCAGCAAATCGATTTGCCAAATTATTTTGAATAGAATAAAGGATGAAGAAGGCAAGGATTCTCTGCTCCTCTTCAAATCTGACAGGAGACGATAGCAATGTTTGAAAAAGTTAATTTGATTTTCAACTTGAAATTCATCCCTCGGAAACTCGCACAACCACAAGAGTCCCACGTTCAGTCACACATTTAGAGCCACGGTAGACGAAGTTCAAAGACTGTGTTGCAAACAAGAAATTTTAGAGATTCAGGCTTTGCTAGAATTTAATGGTGCACTTATTTATTTGCTTTGTCAGCCAAGAATGTAACATATCTACAAAAAGACAGATTTACAGTGAAATGTATACTGATCGAGTATTTAAGACTGAATGCACGAGGAAAGCTATCATACACAACATTAACCATTTATCCTTAAAACATCAGATTTGCTATTTTTAAAATCCAAATCAATAAGATTATTATCATCAGGATCAGCACTTATCTGTTACGGCCTAGTTGTATCACAAAGAAAATCTGATATTTAACAGGCTTGGATTTGCTGATCACTGTACACCATTAAAAGCGTTTCCCATTCAGCAAGACAATCACACGTCCAGTTGAGGCTTACCTATTTTATAACCTTTATATATTCGACCCTTTTTGGCCGCCTTTGCAGCTTCCGCTTCCTCAACGTGTTCAAATTGAACAAATCCAAACCCACGAAACATGGACACGCCTGGAAGAGGAACATTTAAAAATGGTACAGACTTAGGATCGGGTTGGAGAACAGTTTGGAAATCTACCCCTAAGTTATCGATAGGAATCATAAATTTGTACATGCTTATATTTCATGAAAAGGTGCCTACAGTTATTGCTGATACTAATCTAAAATATTTGTAGTAGTCTTAAATCAAACTCTTATATTGTGTTCATTACTGACCGATAACTTTCCCGTATGGGCTGAACAGTTCTCCTAAATCCTTCTTTTCCATGTCGTTGGTCGGCAAATTCCCCACGAAAATCCTTCTCTCCAAATCCCGAGGATCGGTACTGCTGCAGGAGCGGGAAAAGTTCCCCGGCGACGGGCTGCGGCTTCTTCGGCGAGACATGACTTGATCCTGAGGTTCAACTGGGTTCTTTCTTCGTTTGTCTCAAATGCTTGAAAATGTTTGGTTCGGTCGCTAATAAGCTTCTCAAAATCTACATCCAAGATCCTGAAAACATGTCAGTGAGGTAAAATAAGAGATGAAGTTCCTTGGAGGGAGAAGTTTTAGTGGAGCAACAGTCATCAAAGTGAGACAGGAAATGCAAATGCAGTTGAAAATAAATTTTCACAAGTAGCAAATACTTGAATTTGAAGTAAGCAGTGCTTTTCAAATATCCAGCTTGTTTTTTGATTATATTCATACTATATAATGTTTTATATTATTCATTAAAACGGCAAGTTATCTGCTCCATTTAACTCTGCATATTGATCTTCCCTTGACGTGTGGCATAATTCAGGCATTTCAATATTAATGGTGAGTATATTAAACAATTAAAGTAAATTGGTATTGCAACCCAACATTTGTCGTGCAGGGATGTAAGCGCTTCACATCACCCACCTACAGTTTCACATCGCTTTGTGGTTTGGGACGGATCTGTTGGTTCAGCGTGAGGAGGTAAATCTGCACGTGCATCAACCTTTGCTTTCTTTGTTGCGTCTTTGAAAAGGAAAATGTTTGCATCTCGAAAAAATCCATTTGACGCCGAGCTCGGACGTTTCTGCAGGTGGTGATAATATAAATGCCTCCCATTGGTGACCGATTTGAATCCATTTGAGCTCAAGTCATTTTCAGCGAAAATCGCGTCGATTTTTTTGGTGGAATTTTGCTTAAAAAAAAACGTACAGTTGCAGTGCCGTTGTTGGAGCAAATGGCACATGTGCCCATAAAAACACAGAGCGTCAATATTGGAGCATGATATGGCAATAAGTAGTTTAACATTTTTGAATGTAGTACCTCAATTATTTATTTTGATGTAAGAAGTGATGCACCTGTAGGTCTGCAAGATTGCATGAAATCACGTGGAGACGGGTTTCGAACGGTGTTTTGTACAAATAGAAACACAGCGTTTGTTCAAATCATCCTCTTCGCTTGAAATGGTAAAAATGTCTTCAGGAAAATCGCGGAGTTGAAATGAAATCGTGAGCTTCAGGTTGCTTTGAAATTGCAGAAAAAGCTTTTTTCGGGAAAACTCCCTAAGAATCTTAAGGATAATTCGATTTTCGTGGCCTGGGTGGCACAAAGAAAAATGATTTCAGGAAAAGGAAAGTCTGGTTGATTTTAGAAACAACACAAACAGAGGAAATTGGGGGTGAAAGCCTTCAGTTGCATTACAGTGATTTAATTTAAAGAAAGCTTTTGAGGGAGCAACCCTTGACATACCTTAACTTGACACTGGATACGCTGGAGTCTGTGTCCACATGATTTAACACCCCCCAGGTGCCTAGAGAGAAAGAAAATGTCATATTTACATAGGTTGAGAAATAAGTTCCTTCAATTTTTTTCCGACGCCCGAAGTAGCTTTATATATACTACAGGGATTACGTCTCTCAAAAGGAGAAACTAGTAGAAAACAGCCATGTTCTGTGTGTGTGACAAGTTCATCACCACACGGCACCATCACGGTCATCTGTCACACAAAAGGAAAAAAGGTTTCATAGATTTTAAATATATAATAATATTTTTTACCTGTTCCGATAATAAAAAGGGGTGAAGCTATCTCTTAGAATCTACTTTATGGGTCTAGTATTAACGACACAAATAATTTAACTCCTGTTCTACGTGTCTCTCGGTGTAGAAATAAACACACAGATAGAGGACAACAACAAACTGAACCAATGAGTTAGAAAACGATACAAATAATACGATATGTAATAATTGTACATGTACACAAGCCACCTGGTTCCATTGGCTGTGATGGGTGCAAATTGGGCGAAGAAGCAATTGAAGTAGTGCAATGAATGAGATGAACACTGCAGACACATGAGGTAGGTAGTTCGAAAAGTAATTTCTTATAAGAGTTAACGTTTTTGATTTAGACGTTAAATATCTCACAACAGTAGAAACGAGGGACAATCAATGGAGGCTGCCAGTTGAATTTCCTTCAGCTGCCGAGTGGGAAGCAAGAAGCGAGCGAGCCGGTTCCGATGCACAAGACGGAACATCCATCACATCACCGGGTTGTGTGTTTATCAAAGACCTTGTTAATTGGGTGAATCCACAAAGACTCCGGTCACTACAGAGTAACAACGTCCGTGTGTCGGTGAGTGCACGTAGCTGTGTTCGCTAGCTAGCTAGTTAGCTGCTTCGCGTTAGCTGCTGGTTCTCATCGAGCTAAACCCTCCAGCCACACGGTGAAGCTACGTGGAATTGAAACGCTCTTCGCACCGGGTGTCCGTTGCGTTAAAGACACACACGAACCGATTCACTCACGTTCTGACGGGTCTTTTCTCTCCGCTCCCAGAAGCTAATGGCCGCGGACACACGGAGGGTTTGTATCGCGGTCTCCTCACAAAGCTACTTCTTCTTCTTCTTGGGTTTGATTCAGCGCAACAGAAGCTCACTTCCGCTTCCTCCGCTTTGGCCACAGCAGCGGTCATTTGTCCACATCCCCCCCGAGTGGCCACTTGAAAAATAACTGATGTTCAGGTGGATTTCAGTTGAAACATTTTGAAACGCCCAAACGGTTTGTGTTTATGACGCATGTATACACATTATACATGCACATTATTTTTCAATCATCATATTGTACAACCATTTTCATTGAGATATTTGCTTTGTTGTACTTGGGAAGGGAGGGGCAGATTATTAAACATTCTTCTACTTTCTGCACATTTTCATTCAAGATTTGACATTTTGTGTTTGCTTTTAAATCCCTTTGTTCGATCGATGAATGAGTCTGAGGTAGACTCCAGAACATTCCTCTGTGCTGCTCCTGTGGTGTCATCCAAGTGTCAAACACGACATTCAAATTCAACTCGAAACACAACATTTACACCATGTTTTCAGATTAAATGTGAGCAACCGGAAGTATTGATGCTAAGTGCCCCCTGCGCGTACCCTTGGACGAGAGCTTGTGTGCGGGTGTGAACATGAACACAGCTCCAGAGGAGGATAACACTGGACAATTGAGCTACAAACATGGTGTAAATGGCACGGTTTGAGTCTAATTTGAATGTTGGGGCTAACAGACACTTGGATGACCCCACAGGAGCAGAATGGAGGAATAGTATGTTTTATCCTGTTTTTTGTCTTTTTAAGGTTTGAGGAAGGAGTCACAATTTATATGATGATGAGGACATTTACATTTTTTTGGAGAACTTTCTCTTTGATACTGATTAAAAGGTCAAAACACTTGATGACGCTGAGGTGCACAACTGAAGTAACATCCACTGGTGGCCACTAATACATGCTAAAATCTACTGGAAGCTGCTAACTTAATTCAGCAGAATACCTTCAAACGTACAAGGGATATTCACCAAATTGTCCTTTATTCCAAATAAACAGAGCTTGACATTAGGTGCCCCTTTTTTCCCTCAGGCCACCCGGGCCCGCGGAATGAGTGTTGCCGGCCCTGCTGCACGGAGCCTGCCCACCCTCTCTCCCCGGGACTCGGAGCCTCTGGTGCGGGAGGAGTCAGTCGCTCACACGCCAGCCGCAGTCGCTTTGTTAACGCCGAGCCAAGATGGCAGACTTCGAGGAGCCCAGCGACGAAGAGAAGGTATCATTTATTCACACTGTGCTTGTTCTGCTGCTTGCATGTCTGTGTCCTGTAAATGGCCGCTGTGTGCGGAACCCGCTCCGCTCGGCTCAGCCTGTGTTTGACTTATTGACATCGCCTGACATTGTTCCCGAGCTAACAAATACCTGGAGCCAGTGAGGTAACCCGTGTCAAACTGGCCCCGGTTGTTTTGGTAGTCTCACATGCTGCTGCTTTAGCACGGTTCGGACTTTATTCTAACTTGAGGGAACGGGGAGCTAATGCTAGCCCGAAGCAAGTCGAGCTACTTCCTGCATTTACAGCGAAGGATCGTGACAGAGCATCGGCAGCGCGTCCACACCCACTGTCCACGAACTATACATCATACATCTAACACAGCGTATATAACAGTGATATGTCAGCTGGTGTTTACAGATGCAGCTTGTTTATAGATAGATAAATAGATAGATAGATAGATAGATAGATAGATAGATGTGTTACACTAGCAAGGTGTCAGGCACAGAAGTAAAATGTAAAGATATCTAAAAACTATTCGAAATGCAAGATCCAAAATATAAACAATGTAAATAATAAACACACATAGATAGATAGATGCTTTATTGAGACATGCCTGTGTTACAGCAGCAAGGTGCGAGGCCCACAACATAAACAAGATGTCAATATATAAGATCAAAATATAAACAATATATTTGTACGTAAAGGGAGACGCAGAGAGAGTATTGTACATAATGTATACACACATAGAGCGAGTGTAATGTATATGTTGTAGTGTTTGTCTACAATGTAAATATAGGTGTGGAAGGTGCAGGTATTGGCTGGGGTGGGTAGGGGTGGGAGAATCTGAAGTTGAGTGTTGTATACTGGTTTGTGACAGGTAAGATTTGGTGTACTGGTCCTTGTTGGGTCTCATGGAGAAGGCCCTCTGCTCTCGGTCCAGTATCTGGCCCGGATTCTTTTTATTTCGCACCTTCTCAGTGCAGATCTAGTCCGTCTTCCTGCAGCGCCGCCGTCTGCATCGTGCTGCTACTTGTTGTAAAGTAACGCTGTGCATTCCTAAAGCTGCTGGACTGGCCAAGGGGCTTCCAGCTCCCAGCCTCACTGCAAACCAGGAAATGATTGAAATCAGGGCTGAGGCGTACAGCCAACAGAAGTATCAAGATTAGAATGTTTGTCAGTGGCAGATGTCGGATGTTTCTAAATCATTTGGCCATGAAGGGGCCACAATTCATACAGGGAGGCCACTTGTATGACCAACATCGATGCTAAATCCCTGATTCAGGAAGGTGCAACTGATCAGAGAACGACAAACCGAAAGCACTTTATAAATCTGATCAATCATTTGTTATACCTCCTCATTGTGCTATATGTTGAACATATGTTATATTGTTATTTTTTTATTACCTGGCCGTAATTGCAATTTAACTTCAATTCGATATCTCCTTTTAACAGTGTCTTTATCAGATATAATCTCATACTGTAGATTTGCACGGTGGAGAATCATCGCCTGAGCCTGGAAGTGCTTCCTGAGCTCTGAATGGGCGATTCAGGATCATAGTTAATCTAGGTTAGTCATTGTAAAGCCCCCTCTGCCCCTTCAGCTGGATGGCCCTGTTTGTAGGTCAGTTCCAGCTGCAGCCCGGAGGCTCGATGTCCCTGTCTGCCCGACAGACGGCTTCCCTGTGATGATGGCCCATCACAGTGTGGAGGTGGCAGCACTGTGGGTCACTGGGATTCTCACGTAAAAAGAAGTACAAATTGTTCTGCCTGATGTAAACTTTGCTTCTTCTCAAAGGGAAACTAATCCCATGGAGGGCTGGGTGACGTGTCTGAGTCCACAAAACACTTCTGGGGTCTCAGGGGTAAACAGTGTGGCAGCCATATACAATACAAATGAAGGAAATGGCGACTACATCTTCAAATGTAAACAAAGACAGCAGAAAATGCCTTTAAACTGCTCCTGTGGTGTCATCCAAGTGTTCCAAAATTCAAATTCGTCTAGAAATGGTGTCATTTACACCGTGTTTCAAGCCTAAATGCACTTAAGCATTTTAAGTTATTGAAGTGACCTCAATTGTATTTGATTTAGCTGCAACACTCTTTATCCCTGAATCTCAAAAAGTGTTTTGTTGACTCATACACTTCACCCACCGCTCCATCGGCATAGTGGTGAGTAGATAGTGACTGAATTTTCATATTTCAGTGAACTATCCCTTTAACTAAGCCTGGCCTCTATCCTACCAGTCCTCACTGGCTGTCAGCACAGCACCTTCCACTGCTTCCTCGCTCTGTGGCTTTGACAGCACATGCTTACACTTGCATACTGGCTGCTAAGAAAAGCCCTAGGGGAACATTCCCTTCCTGCCATATAAGGAGTGGCCAAAAGGTTCATGAAGCCCTCAGCTCATAAAGTTAGCAAACTGCTCTCTGCCTCACTCTAGTGGTTATCTGCAGTTTTGTTTTACACTGTATCTCTCACTATGTGTGCAAGATAATAAATAGACGTTCCAAAAACAACAGGCCGCAGAGTTTAGCAGAATGCTGTGATATGATGATACCTGAAACTTCATCATGTTTAAAGTTTTAAAGAAAATGATTTTCTCTCTAGGTCCGTATTGCAGCTAGTTTTGTGATGCACGCTCCCCCAGGAGAATTCAATGAAGTCTTCAACGGTGAGCCTGACTTGTGAACGACATATTTAGGACCTTACTGTATTCACTATGTAAAAGTGAAAACGTAAATGCTTATCTCATGTTAATTATTTTACTTTCAGATGTTCGAGTTCTGCTGGACAATGATAATCTTCTCAGAGAGGGCGCGGCTCAGTGAGTTTTAGCTGTGTTTTGTGTTTTTACTGTATTAAGAATAATATAAACTATATTATTAATATAATAGTACTTTGTTATTATGTATAATTTATATTGAACATATTCTTAAACAGTTTCTTTCTATATATTTTGTATGATAATGCAATTTTTTTGCTTATTTCTTACTTTATCAACATACTTCCTGTTTTTATTTATTACAGTTCTCTAGATTTATAAATCTATCTATATATAGTTCTTGTTTGGAGCAACTGCGGATCAATAAAGTAAAATATGAATATTGTCTTATTTCTATGAATCTAACTTGTTTATGTTCTCCTCTGTTTTAGCGCCTTTGCTCAGTTCAACATGGATCAGTTCACTCGGGCCAAAATTGAGGGATATGACGATCAGGCAAGTTGTTCTCTCAAAGTATTTAGATCATTTGTTGTCCTTATTGAACTGAGTGAAGTTTCATCGCCTGTCTACATCAATTAAACAACTCTTATTAACTTACAATAGTAACACCAGGTTTCTCTGTCTGTTTCCCCCTCAGGTCCTGATAACAGAGCATGGAGACCTGGGTAACGGCCGCTATTTTGACCCTCACAATAAGATCTCCTTCAAGTTTCACCACCTGAGCAAAGAGGCCAGCGACCCCCAGCGCCATGAGGGGGAGGCAGCCCTGAGGTCCTGGAGGGACGCCTGTGATTCCGCCTTGAGCGCCTACGTCAAGGAGCACTACTCCAGTGGCGTGTGCACGGTAGGACCGCTCAGCCACTCTGCACTGCAGCTGCCGATGCACAGCGACGTCCACTCATCGTGTTTTATCTGCCGCAGGTTTACGGGAAAACGATCGACGGCCAGCAAACCATCATCGCTTGCATCGAGGGTCATCAGTTCGAGCCTAAAAACTTCTGGTAAAGTTGATAATGATCACATTGCAAACTTCTCAATCCAATTCAGTCTGACGGTGATGTCATTGATGTGTTATTGTGTTATGTTTTGTGTATGTTGTCAAATGTACTCATCTACGTTGTCTGCGCTCAGGAATGGTCGCTGCCGGTCTGAATGGAAGTTCAGTGTCTCACAATCTACCGCGCAGGTGGTTGGAGTTTTGAAAATACAGGTATGTTGAGTGATTGTGGAGATTTGTGCGAGCTTTGCTGCGAGGTTACCTTTGTGTCACTGTTTTGTGCATCTCCAAAGTGTGTATTTCTTCTGTTTATTCCAGGTGCATTATTATGAGGACGGCAATGTGCAGCTGGTCAGCCATAAAGATGTACAGGAGTCACTGACTGTGACTGTGAGTATTTTGATCTTCCACATCTACATCTATGAATTACTGTTATAAATGCATATTTAAAGTTAGTTTGTGATGGTAATGCAGAAGCAATTAGAATATAATTTTATGTGGACTCAATATGAGCATTTCATATTGTTCACGAGTGTTTAAATCATTTATTAACCCATTAGTGTTTGTTTTGGCAGAGTGAGAGCCAGACCGCCAAGGAGTTGGTGAAAATTATTGAGGATGCAGAGAATGATTATCAGGTATGTGTGCGTTAAGAGTCAGAGGAGCTCCCTCAGTATAAATGTGCATTTATACATTTTCATGCCTCCATGTTGGTGACAGTCATAACAAAAGGTTACTGTGACTGAATGTCTGTCTCCTTGTGAACGCCAGGAGGGAATTTCAATTCATCTGGCACTCTTATCCTCTTGGGCTCAAAAATGTATTCATTAATTATTATAAAAATTCAGGAAAGGATAAAATAATTAACTTATGACTCTTTATGTTCAAAGGTCAGCTTCACTCTAACATTATAATATTCTATATTCTGAATTAGCAAACCTGAAAAAAGCTAAACAACTGTTGCAGTTGTTATCTCTACATCAGAATACTTCAGATTTTAATTGAAAACGTACACTTACAAAATCATAGTTAGTTCAGAATAAAACTGGTCTCGCTTGCGATTCTTCTACAGCGTACACATTGTCTTTTTCTTGATAATTTCGACTCATCATAATAAAAATAAACTTTATTTATACAGAACCTTTCAAAACAATGTTCCAAGGTGCTCTACAAGTTAAAAATGAAAATTTGAAGGAAAACATCAGGAAACCATTAAAGGCAGTTTGAAGATCAAGCATCATTAGAGCACAAATACAAAACTAGTGTGGGAGCCCTGGAAGAAAAGGCCCATTCACCGCTGGTGCTCAGCCAAGATACTGCGCTTATCTGGAACTGACAGATGAAATCAGGATGCTTGTTGACCTGTTTTTCTTCTTTGATTGGCAGACAGCCATCAGTGAGAACTATCAGACCATGTCCGACACCACCTTCAAGGCCTTACGCAGACAGCTCCCGATCACCCGCACCAAGCTCGACTGGAACAAGATCCTCACCTACAAGATCGGCAAGGAGATGCAGAACGCTTAGAGGGCGGAGGCGGCGCCGGCCGTGGTTACGAAAGGCTGATGCTTGAGCAACGAGTGGGACGCGTTCCACTAAAAATAGACAGTGCAGCTTCTGTCAAGCACCAAGAGGAAACGCCTTTCATTCAATATGAAACTGAGTGATGTAACTGTGATTCACTTGTAAACATATTGTACATTATTATTATTCAACAAATAATGCCTTTTAGTGTCACTGTGAAAGTGTTGGGTCGATTCCCGCCATTCAAACTCTCACATACACACACAGTTCATCATCCCTCGGTGCTTCCGATGGACGCACGTCCTGCGAAAGCCATCTTCAGTTTCATGTAGCAACTAGTTTACTTTCTATAAAACACAACAGATATTCTTTAAGAGCTTCCAATACTTCTATAGTTCTTATTTTGTTAACAGAGGGCAAATGCTGTATGCAATTTAGATATGTTATCTGACTGGAGAGAGACTTGAAAGCATTTATGTTTTCCTCTAGTTCCACGATTAAACCGTAGATGTCTTTCTCTTTTTCTTTTCAATGGCCATATTTAGTTTTCCCTGTTTAAGTTCACTTATTTCTCTCTGTTATAGGGAGCCACTTTACTTTTCATGAATACTCCTCCTCCTCCCGACTGAGAACGAGTTGGTGCCCTCCTGCCTGTTGTTTACCTTTTAGCTTTTGCTATATTTTTTTATACAAACTGTAAGTGCATTTATTATTCTTGAAATAAAAATGTTGCAACAAATGTGATTCCAAGAAACGATCATTTGTGTTGTACATAATCGTTTTAGAGGGCGTGGTCATGATATTTGGTTTTTAGTTTTTTGAATTAAGTTACCACATCCGGTACTTGCCACTTCCAAGAGACACCTGGCACTTATTCAGCTGCGACACAGAATCCTACACACTGAAGAACAAGATTTTCACTCTTCAAACTTTTGAATATGACTACAACTTCATCGTTCTACGCTCATTATTCTAATTTTTGTTCTGTTATTGAATTGCAATTGTTGAATATCCAGTTCAGTTTATCATGCATTCTTTCAAACTAAATATTGTAGTATAACCAGCAGGAGACCCCTTATTGAGTGACGTGATTATGGTTACCCCCCCCCCCCAGTATGAGAGTGAAGTTATTGGATCATGTTTATCTTGTTTTCGGTGTCGCCACAGCTGTGCGCAGAGAAAGGCGCTATCTGCTCCACCCGATGCAAACTGCCTGTTGCAACTCGTCTTCTTTACCTCGGTGGCCAGGCGGCATCGAATCAACGTTTCGCTTACGACTTTGAGGAAGTTCGTATCGATTACTCAGTATCCTGAGACTGGAGCGAGCTGGAGAACGCCCCCTCGTGTCATTCCGCTGCTCCTCCAGCGACCTGCAGTCAGCATGTCCTCCGATCTCCACGGCTCGGGATGGAGGATCATCGATTATCTGAGAACTTCTGAGGAGGGGGTCAGCGTCCAGAGGCTGCGAGACTTCTTCTACAATGAGTTTAGAGGAAGGTAGGCAGCAGGACAGCAGTGTGTGTGTGTGTGTGTGGGTCTGTGTGTGGGGCTGTGATGTGAGACTGGGTTGTGTGTCACATCCTCGGTTGTGTTCACAGATATCACCCCAGCTTCTCCAATGTCCTCAATGCTCTGGAGAGGTCCAACAAAATCGTCATAGAGCAGAGCATCGTCTACGTGATGGATGGACCTCAGGTAGGATTGTTTCTGGTGTTCACTCCGGACTTGTGAGGACAACAAAGAAACACCAAGCATTGTGTTATTTTTACTTTCGCTTCTGTAGCCCAGAGATTACTGCGACCAGCGGCGGAGGCCTGGGGCCCCTCGGCGGCAGAAGCCCATCTGGGGCCCCGAGGAACCAGCTGCACCCTCCCGTTGCCCCTCCACCGCTGTATCCCCCGCGCGGACCCCCACGAACCTGGCCTCAAGGGTCCTGAAGGAGTTACAAGTTAACAGGTGAGGACACACTCTTTAATCTGTTCATTATTATGTCTTTATTAGTTTGTATTACTTGTTTTTAATAGAAATGTATTTTAAAAAGTCAGTCATGTGTTGCTTCCTGTTCCTCACACGCTCTGATGCTCTCCTCTCGATAATGAAATGAATATCTAGAAGCTTTAAGGAGAATGTTATAACCGTTCAACATTGTCAGTGACAGACTAAATTAGTTATTTGTTGATTGAGAAGTTTAATTCGGTGGCTATTGGAGCCCAATGCCCTGTAACTTGTGGAAGTTCTTGGTGAGAGAATTTGAATTCTCCCATCGAACTGTTTTTTTGTGAATTTATCAAAGCAGGAAATACAACAGAGAATATAAAGAAAAATAACAAAAGACTTTATCTCTCAACACCACAATGTGACCAAGAGGAGTTCCCTTCATGGTTACTAACCCTAACCCTAAACCACTATCGTCAGAAAAGGAGAAAACTTTTCCTCCGACAGCTCCGACACTACTCAATCAGCACTAGATCAGCGCCAGTGCTTTTGGTCGCAAATATGTTGTTTCTTACAAGGCCAAGGGAGCCTCATGCACAAAATGAGAAATAAAGTTCATGGAGCAGACAAAACATTACATACAAGGTATAGCAAACAGTAAATATTTCCAGTACAGGCGGTGAGTTATTCTCCCCTCGGCCTCTGCTCCTTATCTTCAATAATGGGGAAGTGTATCTGGGACTCAGATGTCAGATAACCTGCTGAGTCCCTGTATTTACAAAAGTCAGATTCAGGTAACACAGCCTGAATCAGACAGGAAAGTTATACTATATATACTGTACTATATATTATCTCTGCTCATGTATACAGTTTCTGCTGTGTAACCCGCCTCACAGTAGATTCACAAGGTTTCAGTCTCTGAAAGCTCCGTGACGTCAGAGCCCCAAATCTGAAACTCACTGAGCTTGACTCCTCCACAAAGACCTTGGAGAGGCCCTCGGCCGGTTTCTTATCTCCTGGGATTGTACGTCGCACTCTATTCACACACACACACACACACTTCACCTCTTCACTAGATCTGCATAGAAGAGCAAGCCAGCGAATAAAAGACAAGTACTGACAGATCTGTTTTATTTCCGAAGCCTCGCCAGGTCAAATTTCCACCACAAGAGATTCTTGGAAGCCGAGTTAGGGGACATTTGTGTTTTTAAGGTCATTAAACGTCCGTCTCTTGGAAGGATAGATGTTGTCATGTTTGTATTGTACATCTGAAAAAGCGCACAGGGCGTAAGGTCTCAGAACCTCTCCCAATATCAACCACCAGGATGCACAGAGTTTATTTCTATGCCAGTTCAACAGTACAGGCTTTCTCTCTTGCAGGAAAATGCTGATGGCCGACAAGAAGGGCATCGAGATCACCTCAACCCCGGGGTCAAGCGAGGGCAAGGTTCAGTACATCGCGGAATCCCTCAGAAAGACGTTCCTTATCAAGTTCCACATTGAAAATAAGGGCCGGTACGCCGTCAACCTCACCTACTACACTGCCCTGCTCAGGATCCGCTGCTTCACTCTGGAGGACGAGAAGAGAGTCAGCAGAGCCTCCCCCGTCTGCCTCAATCCTGGTGGGACAACATCTGTGTTTTGATTGAAAAGCATATGTACTGAAGAAGTTATTAATACTTACAGCTCCTCTTTATCTTTCCAGGAGGAAGTTATGAAGTTGTGGCTCGGTACAAGCTGAAATATCATGGATATTTCTCTGCCCTGATTTACTTTGAGTTCTTGCCAGTTGATACCAAATCGGCGCCTGAGCCCTTCTCCATCGTGAGGGAGATGGTCGCTGTTACCAGGACTCCTCTGGCTGAGGAGCTGGGGCCTGTGGCTCCTTATTACAAACCAGATCGGAGGATGGCACACAAGCAGGCTGCAACCATTTTAGTGCAGTCAGAGCTTCCTGAGAGGTAAGACAGTTAGAATCTGATTGTAAAGTTGAATGGCACAGAGCAGAGCACTTACCTTGCATTGAAGGCCCGACAGTCCCCTTCAATGCAATCGAGCTGCACCCCATCGCACACACTCATTGGTATCAGTCGTCTTAACAGGCCCGATTCTTTTAATGAAGATCCGTTTAATGATTCCCGCGGAAATTGGTGAAAAACGGCAAATTGCAATGTGTAAGGGAGAGAAGAAAGTAATCCTGGACTCATTTTTTATCTTCCACTGAAGCCGCTTTCAGACATGACATGCGGGTCAAATCTAGATCATTTGCCTCTGGGTTTTCCCTCAGTTTGCTTTGCACTCATGCAGAACACAGCAGGAGGTTCTCTGCACCCCCGTGTCGGCTCTTATCACCACAAACTCTCTTGTCGCCGTCTATTTCGCTGTCTTCTGCGTGTGTGTCATCACTTTTTCACCAGGATGTATTTGTTTTCTTTTAGTTTTTTTTTTTATCTTTGCGTCCGTCGCACGTTAGAAGCAACATCAAAGCCCCCCCCACACTCGCTCACACAGAGGGGGACCCCCCGGCTGTGTTCACACATCCACTCCTGTCACTGTGTTACTCAGACATCTGTGATCATGCATGCACTTCCTCTGTAGAATATCCGGAGGAACTGCATAGTTCCCTGCGCTTAATCCTGCTGACAGAGGCGAAAACAAAACCTCCTTAATCTCACATTTTAAATACATTTAAATTGAATTTTATGACCTGTTGTTGAAAAAATAGCGATGCTGCTTCAGGGAAATAACGTGTAGAAGTTCAATCAATCGCAGCAGGAACTCCTCTGTTACCCACTTCACCTTAATAAATATTTAATTAGGAGTTGGCTGAAGCAATTTTCTTCACTTGTAATTGAAATTGATCAACAAGGGAACTGTGAGTGTGTTCTGGTGATGCTGATTACAATCATGACGCAATGTTGCATGTTTTTAGGGTACTTAAATTAGGACACTTCAAGTACCCTCAATACCTAAAGAGACTGGCTAAACAAAACCTGAAGGACTCCGAGAACCTTTCCTCAGCTGACAGATCCAGACTGGAAACAATGATGTAAGAGAAATAACCAGCTGATTAAACCAAACCATGCCTGTGTTGGGTTGATTGTCTTTCTTTTTAAAACCTGGTGCCTGTGTTTGCCCCCCCAGGAGACACCTCAGGGGTCCCCTGCAGATGAAGAACTACTATCACCAGTTCAACCTTCTGCTGCACCTGGAAGAGATTCATGTGGAGGTGGAAATCGGGAAGTACGACCTCCACAATCAAACCATGACTCGGGACCAAAGCAACAGAAAGCTGCTCACGCTCAAAGTAAGACCAGCTCAGTTAAAACACGTTGCCCTACTGCTTCTATAAGAAGCTGAGTCTAGTACAGATGACTCAGACAGATTTGACTTATTCTCTCACTTTTTTCTCTGAGACATGAACTCCATATGTCCGGACATTGTCACTGTTTTTTTTTAAACGCGTGCACCTACCACTAGAGAGCAAATCTTGATATGACTTGTTTTTGGATGAGACCCATTCTCTTGTTTAATTGCTGCCTTTTGAATGATTTTTTATTCCGCTGATATATAATATAATCTTTCTGTTGTCATTGGCCTCTGAAAGCTTCCTAATATACTCTGAGCTCGACGTTATATATATATACATATTTTTTTCCCAACAGGTTCCTGGTGTTGCTGAGAATCGGCCATCTGTAATTACTGGAGACTGCCTGAATGTGTCCATATCTGGGGACACATCAAAGCCACTCCCTGTTTACCCTGGAAAAGTTCACAAAGTCGAGCTGGATAGTGTGAAACTGAGCTTCCCTCAGAAGTAGGCGTTAGATTCAAGATAATCATCTTCTTGAATCCCAGGAAAAAATGACCTGACCTCACATGTCCCTCTCACTGTGCTTCCTTCTCTCAGGCTGTTGGACGTATTTAAAGACAACATGGAGTTTGATGTGGAGTTTACACAAAACCGGTACCTTTTGAAGCTGCAGCATCGGGCGGTGGACTTGGCAGCTAAATACAACCTGGAAGCCGTGCTGTTCCCAACTGGTGCAGCAGCGACTAATCCCTCCCTGCGTACACTCAGGTCTGGTGTCGATACACAAGAAAAAACACACACACATACAAAACAAAATAACACACAAGGGTCAGAATGTAGATCTACTGCCCACAAAACTGCTGGTGCCGCAGACGTTTGCAAGATCCAGAGATACTTGAACTTACCTCAGTAACAGGGAATTTGTAACTCAACTTTATTTGAACATTTAGAGAGTGTTAAACATTGCTCAGCAGATCTACTTGACCACTGTCTTACATTATTTTATTTTGAATATCCAGCCAGTGTGCATGGTGTAAAGAATGTCCTCTGTCACTTTCTGCTATCTACAGCATGTTTGACAGGAAACTGGAAAATAACCCAGAGCAACGTGCTGCAGTCCAGCACATTGTAGCAGGATCGTCTAAACCAGCTCCTTATCTGGTGTTTGGGCCTCCGGGAACTGGAAAGACAAGCACTCTGGTTGAAGCTATGTACCAGGTATCAAGTATATGTAACTTTTAAAAATAAATGAAATTTGCATGCATAACAGGCTTATAAAAAAGTCTTTAATGTCATTTCCCGGTGTCTTAAAAAGTTGAAAAAAGCCAGATATCTGTTTTTTATGCTAAAATATGAGGATTTGCTTTCTTTTTTTTCTTAAATTTAAAATATTTTTTACCTTTACCAAATGATTAAAATATAGAAAATAATCAGAAGAGAATTCCAAAACTCAGTTAAAGGGCTCCTAATATTGAACATGAGATTATTTGCCAGATCAGACAGAGACATGGAAGACTGTGTTTTGTCTGTGCTTTGCTCAATGTTTTGATTGCATGATTTATTTTATATTTTCCCGTGACAAACACATTTTATCAACATAGTTATCATAGTCTGAATTCTGTCAAGAGTTGTTTGCGATCAAACGACACCCTGGAGAGGAAGATTCGCCTTCAGAGCTAAACACCTTTCAAAAATCCAGACTTATGTCCTATATCAATAACTTTGACTAATAAATTGGACTTTGCTTGCACTGTCAGGTCATCATGGCGGATCCATCAGCCCACATCCTGGCCTGTGCGCCTTCAAACAATGCATGTGACTTACTGTGTGAGAGACTGATGGTGCCCATGGATGGTCAACCGGTTCACCGCATGTACGCCAACTACCTAGACCTAAGGAGTGTCCCCGAGCACCTGCTGGTGAGCATCAGCAGAATTTTTAATACATAATTCATGAATAACTGTATCTTATTAACAAATCTGTTAATCTGTAGCTGTTATAGACTGTTTATGAAGATGGACAATATGACTTCTCACCAAAAGCCAAGCCAAAGTGCCTCGAACGCAGACTTGTGGCTGGCTGCTGCAGAGGCCATGATTCCTGCCTTGTCCATATTAGCATTTGGGACTCAAAGAGGCGTTCAGTCCTTTTAGGTCGTTCTTATCTCACTGATGTTTGCTAAAGTGCTCATGTTTCTGAAATGCTTGGTATAGTTAATAACTTGATGCTATAAAACCAGAGTGGAATGTCACAGCTGAGACTGACATTGGTCCCGGTGACGGATATTTTTCTTAATATCTGGATGGTGGGAGGAAGCGGTTGACAAACTATTTTGTATTTAGATTTAGTAAGCGTTTGAAGCCTTGACAAGAGACTTTTATGACTTGAATTTACATACAGCAAATGCTTTATGACTTGAGCTGTTTTATGGTCGGCACTGTTAGTGTTGAAATACGGTGAGACCATTTGTGACTTAATTACCCATCAAAGGAAGTAGTATATGTCTTCTTATCACCTAAGGAAACACATGTTAATCAGCTGCTAATGTTTAGATACCTCTCCTTCCCCCACCATGGAACATGTCTGGATTGGCTCAGAGGGACAGCCCTAAATCCTGCTATATAAGATGTGTGATTTTGACTGTTCTTCATCTTCACTCTGAGATCCTTGTGGTCTCCCTGTGTTGATCCTTTCTGCAGAAAGCCCCTTATTAAATACACGTAGATAACTTTGTTGTTTCCAGCCTCTTTTATCTCCAGATTTTCATCACAACGTTGAGAATAAAAAAACTAAAATCAAAATCAAAGAAATGTACACGTCAGTCACTCAGGCAAGAAGGAACACATGTTCTCATCACATATCAGGTTGACAGGAGTCATTTGATTAGTTGGTTTCTTGAAGAACAGAAATCTGTATGTGTGGAGCAAACGTGTCAATTCTACACAGCTGTGATAAAAGTCTGAGTTAAACATTATCATTCAAATGCTTTAATAAGAGGAAGAACAGATGGACCAAAACATTTCATCAGATGAGTTCATTTTTCTTTCTTCTTCTGACTCTTCCAGGATAATTGTAACTGGGATAAGAAACTGGAAGAATTTGTGTTTCCGGGAAAAGAAACTCTGATGAATTATAAAATCGTAGTCACAACTCTGTTCACAGCTGGCAGGTAAGAGCCGGTGTCTTATAGTTATTAATATTATAATTTCAGTAGGATTCTTTACATCAAGATTCATGTTGCACTTTCATCTTTACTATTGTGAAAATTTGTTTTTTGTGTATTTCTTTTTTGTTTAGAATCGTGTCTAGAGGAATCCCAGTCGGTCATTTCACTCATGTGTTTGTGGATGAAGGCAGCCAGGCAGTGGAGCCAGAATGTGTCATCGCTGTTGCAGGTAAATTACATTTTTCATTTCATTAGATGTAAAAAACCCATAGAGCTTCAACCTTGTGTTTCAACTCGCAGTTAAGGGCGATATGGGCCAAGGAAATAATCACTTTTTGGGGGGATGGTGACTTTGACTGCTCATGCAGTATCTCCCCTAATACAAGTCACAGAGAAATGGTTCTTATATCGTTTTAAAGCTAGGTGTGGAGATGTCAGTAAATTGTGATCACATAACCAAAAGAGAGAACGAGGGGAGATTATCCATTGTCTCAAATACGGTCTTAATATTATGGAACAGAGGTCTTCAACGTTTTCAGGCCAAGGACCCCCAAACTGATGGAGAGATTGAGCAGGGGCCCCCTACTATATATATTGTATAAAATTATGTTTTATAATAAACTGGGCCTAGTGCCATATATAAACATAGCTACCCTGTTATTGTGCATTCAGTACTAATATTCAAATATAACACAGGTTCATATATTCATGTTTTTAATTTAAACGTGCTAGGTGCAGGGGGCAATGACCCTGCCATTTATAAACTTACATCTTCCATACAACACTGAGCTATTAAAGTAGTTCACATTTTTTTTTTTTTTTAAACATACATGTAGAAGAGACAGTGAATTCTCAAGCCATCTGTGGATGGCACACATACTCCCACATTAGTGAGATGTCGGACCCTGATGGGTAGCACACAACTTATCTAACCTTGGACAGATGGTGGTTGTCAGGCAGAGGATCAAATCAGCCTCAAAATATTATCGGATGCATGTGAATATGTATTTAAAGACATTTAAATTTGAGGGAAAAAATTGGTTAGAAAATAAATCAAAAATTATAAAAATTACAAAAAATTGTCTCATCAACCAAACATTTAGCGACCCCCCCCTGCAGTACCTCTGCGGACCCCCTGTTGAAGACCTCTGTTATAGAAAATGACGAATATCCTCGTGAAAAGCGCTTGAATCTCATTGGTCAACGTGTTCATGCTGTGTCACAGGTCTGCTCAACCCAAAGAAGGGGGGTCTGTTGGTGCTGGCAGGAGACCCAATGCAGCTGGGACCCATCGTCCAGTCTCCTCTTGCATTGCATCATGGACTTGGTGAGACGTTACTTTGTCTGGATGCATTTCATCACACTGTGTTGCTCCGAACTCCAGGTCCTCTCCTGAAAGGCTCCAGAGGGGCTGCGTGTGGGAACACAAATGCCCGACATTCCTCTCACAATGACATGTGTCCCCAGAATGTTAGAATGCAGAAGGATCCAAAACTGCAAGCAAACACAAAAGTAATAAGAATATGTCAGGGTGAAACGAAGATTTCAAATTCGAGAGCTTCCGACCACACAGGGCTGTTGTTGTGCAGGAAACAAAAACATATGATTTCCTCTGCGTTAGTCGTTTCCTGCCTCCTGCGTGTTCGAAGCCAGACGCCACCAGTCACCTCAGCCCTCTGGACATTTCCCTGTTCATGTTCGTGTGTGAAAACGGCTTCTGACATAATGTGAAGATCTTCAACCACAGCTGGTTTGGTTTCATTTCCTCTCCCCTTTTGTCTTCATGGTTCTATAATTCAATGATCCGCAGGAGTTTCTCTGCTCGAGAGGCTGATGAAACATAAACACCTGTACAAGACGAGTAAAGACGCCCGCTATGTCACCAAGCTGCTGAGAAACTACAGGTTAACTCTCAGTTTTCTCTCGTTAAAGCTGCCTGTTAGCAATGAAGGAAGTTTGATGCTTAAAAACTCTTCTGCTTTCCTTGTTTTGTCCTCACTCAGGTCTCACGCTGCCATTCTGAAAATACCCAATGAGCTCTTCTACGACAACGAGGTGCAGGAGTTTGCCGACCAGTTGGACCGCGAGACGTACTGCAACTGGGATCCACTCCCGAAAGAGGTGTGGCCCGAGATCAATCAAGTTTGAATTCTGAAGTTATCGCAATAACTTTATCAGGAGTTCTGAAAATATCTGTACATGTTGATGACGAAGTACAATTCATTTATGTGAACTCTAAATGTATATGGCAGAATAAAAAATGTTGTCAGAGTTTTTGAAAAATATCCATTTAAGTGACTTAAAACATTGATTGCGTTTGGATGAGAAGCCCAAACACGGAGGAACATTTTAGTTGTGCAAAAATTGCATAGTTGTGGACAGGGCGTTAATCTCATGAGTGTCTCTTTTAATTAGCATGTCGTTATCAACACTCATGATCTAAGTTAATTGAAGACACCACCCACCTTCAGACCAAACTCACCAGGACACATTAGGCCTCATAATTTGGGGGGGGAAAAAATAAAAAATAATTACAAAATAAATCTAAATTGTTATTAGGATGAAGGGGAAAAGCACTGAGAGGTTTATTCAAAGTAAATAATTTAGGATCACTCTGTCTGTGCATCTACAGGGTTTCCCAGTGATCTTTCACGGGGTGATCGGGAAAGGAGAGAGAGAGGCCAACAGTCCGTCCTACTTCAACGTGGCTGAGATTGAGGTTATCGTCGACTACCTCACCCAGCTGATGGAAACACAAGAGAAGAACGGTCTCCCCAAACTCTCTGCGAAAGACATCGGCATCATCGCCCCCTACAGGAAACAAGTGAGACTGCAAATGTGTACAGTAGGGGTGTGGAGAGAAAGTTAGATTCAGTATTAAAGGAGACATATTATGCTTTTCTTCTCCTTTCCTCTAGTGGTCTTTTTGTGAATATAAAAGGTCTGCAAAGTTAAAAGCACAAAGTCTGTGGTAAAGGGAGCCTCTCTCTCTTTACATATGACCTCACGATGTCCCTCATTTACCCCCTAACGCAACCAGAGCTGTGTACAGACCGGACAAAATGTTTATTTTAACATTAACACCCTGTTTTGATAAGCAAGCTCCACAACTATGGAAGCTGAGAAGGTCGATCTCGGCTTTGTAGTGGCCAAAATCTCGTAGGTAGATGATGTGGGTTTAAATACGTTTTTAACACAAAAAAATACTCTTGATGTTACAGTCTCTGCCAAGTGTTTCAGACAGAGGCTGAAAAGAGGAGTGGCAGCAATGGACAGTTTGAGGATGTGATGTGTTATGTAAACCTTAAAGTTAAAGCACAAATTAAAATGCTGAGTTCAACATTGTTACTTTTCAAACAGGTTGAGAAAATCCAAAAAGCCCTGAAGTCTTCCGGGGCTCTGCGTCAGTGGCCTGAAGTCAAAGAGATCAAGGTACGTCGTGCTGCCTTAAGTACGATTCTCTCATCTGTTCATCTGAAATAAAATCACATTTTGCAGTTCAATCAATTATATAAAACAATTTGAAATAAGATATCTCTCTGCCGTGATGTCAGGTGGGGTCTGTGGAGGCGTTCCAGGGAGACGAGAGGAAGATCATCATGGTATCGACTGTCCGCAGCAGTATCAACTCCATCAAGATGGACAAAGACTTCAACATCGGATTCTTGTCAAATCCAAAGGTCTGAACCGTCCTACAGGGTCTTGAAGAATTTGAATATGTTCACCATCAATGTCGTTATTACCCCAGAGCATGAGGGCCACTTAAAGGGGGAAAAACTGTCTCTTTAAATTACCACTTCACTCTGATAGTATGATTACTTTTTATCATTATGTTACAACTTTATTGTCATATTATGAAACTTTTTTATCATCAAATTCAGCTTTATTCTCATATTATTAATTTCCCCTCATTTAATGGCATGTTTATTCTCATAATATCATGATTTCATTTTGAAATCTCAAAATATGTCTTCCTTCAAAATGGCCCCAACACACCATCGTAAATTATTTCTTCTGTTTTTTTTTTTAATGATGTATCGGCATCATCGCCCCCTACAGGACACAAGTGAGACTGCAAATGTGTACAGTAGAGGTGTGGAGAGAAAGTTAGTTAGTTAGTTTAAAGGAGACATATTATGCTTTTTCTTCTCCTTTCCTCTTTTTTTATCTTCTTTTTTTTTTTTTAAATGATGTATTTATTTTGCAGAGGTTTAATGTGGCTGTGACGAGAGCCAGATCCCTGCTGATTGTTGTGGGGAACCCTGAGATCCTCACCAAGGACCACACCTGGAAAAAGTAAGTCAGGGCAGGGCCCGGGGGACGAGAGAAAGTTACAGTACAACAAGAGTATTCACAAGTATATCCTTGAGGTCTTTAAAGCTGCTGTTCTGCAACGTTTGATATTTTCTCTTTCAAGTTTCACATTTCCTTTATATGAGCACCTTAAAGACGTATCCATCATTTTTTTATTCATTTGGATTGTTTCTATTTACAGGTTCATCAGCTACTGTGTGAAGGAGAAGGGTTACACTGGATGTGACCTGAAGGATGTAGAGAGCTAAGATGATCTTATGTTGAGTCTGGCACCTCTGAACCTCTGTGTGGATTCTGATGGTTAGTTGATTTGTAATCTCTGTAAAAAACTGTGATTGCCTGGATCATAACTACAGTTGAGATACTAATATGTTGTACTTGTATGAGAACAGAATTTGTGTTCGGGTTTATACAACTTGAGAAATTCAACTTGTGTCTTTTCTGCCTGTGTCTCACGTCCTGTTACAGATGAGAGCCCCCCCCCTCCAGCAGCGTGTGGATCCATAGTGGAAAACAGAAAATCTGTAGTGACATCACACACTGCTAATACACAGTATTAGTTTTTTTTTTAAGGTTTAACCACATAAGCATCACTTACTACTGTACTTCAGTAACCTTCCTACCAGCAGTTTTGCATATTTTTATGTTAATGCCAAAGTGAATCAGTAAATCTGGTGTTTGACTTTTCACTCTTTGTCTCACGTGACTTTGTCTCTTCGGTGTCTTTAAATAAAAGTGCAGCAAGTTTCGATCAGCTGGAACAAATAATTGCTGCACACGAGCAATTCCTGTTCAGGGTTAGACGAAACCAAACGGGACGTCTCAGTCCTCCACAAAGAGCCGACCAGGCGTGGCGAGTCGCTCTCGTCTCAAAAATAGTTTATTAACAATGTTCATGTTCACTTCAGCTCAAACATCCACGACAACACTTTTTTTGTTTGCAAAGCATTATGACAATGAGCTAAAAGTCTGGATCCTTTCATCGTTTCGAATACCTCCAGAGAAAGAAAGAGAAAAGTTACGACACTGAGCAGAAGCTGTTCCAAAAGACGGTGCTGCTTCAGCAAGTGTGTGTGTGTGTGTGTGTGTGTGTGTGTGTGTGTGTGTGTGTGTGTGTGTGTGTGTGTGTGTGTGTGTGGCCACTATAAAGACCCATCTTTTTACTCATGCATGCAACAACATTGTTAGAACAACTTTTGATATAGCGGCGTAACATAATCTGCACAGATACACACAGCAGTATAGCACATGCCGCCTTGTGGTATGCCTGACACCATGTTCAACCCTCTGCTCCTCTTCTGTGTTGAGCTGTGGAAGTCAATCGACCTCTAAATCTGCAGAGTTCCTTGGCATTCATCTTGTCGACACCCGGGAACGTCATGCCACGACTAGAAACGCACATTACTCGAAGCCTCGCTGATAAAAAATCTTCTGAATCTTGTGCTATTTGTTGACCGCAATGATGCAATGAGTTAAAATATAGCATCCACCCTCTAAAGATCTGAGGTAACATTATTATGGTGCTTGTGTGCGATTTTAACCAATGCCCCCTCTCTTCTTCATCAAAAAGAAAATGTAATCACATTACATCTCGGCTCAGCCATGAAAAACAATCAGTTGAAGCTTATGTGCTTGTGGCCAGTAGAGGGTATGAAGCTGTATTTTACATCATAGCACATACATTGCCAGCTGGTGTGTTTGGGGCCCATCCTGGCGTTATATGGACGTTTCATGCTACATCAAAGAGATACCGTTTTTGACACACACACACACACACACACACACCAACATTTCTCCACCTTCTCACTAAACCGACAGCGACATACAGCCAAGGGACAAGAAGAGAACATGAAAGAGCAACAGGGGCGGACTGAAGAGTCTGTTTCTGAGGGCAGTCGATGGGCCTTCACAATCGAACAATAGTCGAGTAATACACAATAACAAACTTCTTGGCAGCGGTGACCATCTCCGAAACATGAAAAACCGGAGTGGCTGCAGACGCATTGTTTTCTGGGGATGTCGGTGAAACATGTAAATTGTCCGAATCTGTCATGATCACAGATGAGACTGCATTCAGAGGTGAAATCTGAATATTTATGCCGTAAGAGCTTTGATTGCGGCAAAATCTGACGACACCCTCTGCTCTTATCTGAGTGGTTCAAAGGTCTGAGCTTTGTGAAACAGGTCACAGAGGTCGACCCGGTAGTGCAGCTGGTCTACCTGCCCTGGGAGAGGACGACCGAAAGGCACACCAGAGCAGAGAAGGCACCATGAGGGGTGAAAACAGAAACTCCTCAAAACGCAACCGAGCTCCTCCGAGACATGTGAAGAATGTCGCCTGACTGGGGAATGTCCAAACGCACAACGAGACACTTCCATGACTTGGCAAACCCATTCGACACACACCCACACAAACACACACACACGGAGCGGGTGTGACAGGCTCGTGTGCATTGTAGTGCCGTCACTCTCAATGAACAAACAAGGGAGGTTTCATCGGAGCGTGGCCTTCGTGCGAGTCCTGTTTCAGCTGTGTCGTCTCCCCCGTCGCTCCGAAGCAGCCATTGTGCATAGTTGAGTCATGTTGGCTCGCGTCCCGATTGGCCGGTTCTCATCCCTCCATCTAGGACCACTAAACAATCAGGGGGAAGCGGGATGCTCACGACTTTGGTCAACCATTTATCACGTTGTTTAGACAGCTGCCGTCTTATCTTGGATGTGAGCGGACTGGGAACATGTTGAGGGGAATGCTTGAGACAAAACAAATTGAGTGAAGCAACCATTTTACTGTGCTTGACGATTCACAGACGAAGCTGAAACTTAGTTCCGGCTTTGAAAATGAGCGAGTGTGCGTGAAGGGGCCCTCAGCTGAAATGTTCGCTGGCTTACAAACACGAGAAATCGATGGTGGTGTACGAACTTCAAAAAAAAGAAAGAAAAGGCACGAGCTCAAAAGAAATCAACGTTCGTTCTCCATCCCGGCTGCTGCCATGACAAACTGAGCTGGTGCAAACAGGACAAGACGTTATTCATGAAGAGGTTTTTTTTACAAGCTGACAAAAGTTTTGTGAAGAACAATGTTGCAGACAAGTATGTGCATCTATCACGGCCGCGTTACATTACAAATGCAAAGAAAAGAAACAAGTAGGAAACCTTCTATGTGTATAGACAGATAGGAACTTTAAACATCAATTTCTAACGATGGCTGTAATATAGACAGACGTCTGTTTCCTGTATAAGGGGCGTTTTCATTGGGTTCATCTGCCTGCGTCTTATCGTGAAAAGCGAAATACAGTACAAAGATGCCATTTGGTAAAAGGTCAGTTCTTTTTCGTGTGTTTTTTTTTTTTTTGCTCTTTTCCGATTGGCCGGTTGTTTCTGTGAACTGCTCACAGCAGGGAGCAGCCGCCTCTCTTCTTGCGCTTGCGGACCTGCAGCGCCGCCCTGGTGGCCATCTCGAACACCTCCCGCACGCCGTCCTTGGTCTTGGCGGAGCACTCCAGGTAACCGAAGGCACTGATCCTGCCGGCCATGTCTCTGCCTTCATCCGACTTCACTGGCTCCTGCAGGGTGAGACCACACACACTGTTAGGGACTGGGGGGGTATTAGATGTGAGAGGAATTTGTTTTTTGGCCTGAAGGAAGATTTGGTCTCAATTTGTTTGAAGAATAGTTTTAGATTTGTAGTTTAAGTTAAGTTCCTAATCGCATTATTGACATTCTTGAATTTAACTTGAGTATTCTAATTTTACGCTGTTTTATACTTATTAAATAAATCTCTTCTTAGAACACACATGTTTTTGTGTAACTTCGTTCTATTCCCCTCTGTTTTATTAACTGATTCTCTCATTAGCTACTGGTTTTCAGAAGGAATGTATGATGCATTAAATCATTAATCGATCAATCAAATTTCATGAAACTTGAACACGACCAGCAACATCATGGCTTAGACATGCGGAGCCAACAGTGTCTGTGTGTGTGTGTGTGTGTGTGTGTGTGTGTGTGTGTGTGTGTGAGCATGTAAATCTGAAACACTTGAACTGATGACACGCTGCTCTTTGTCTCCTGATTTCTACAGAAAGAAAAAAGCTGACAGTGGCGTCTGAAAGAGCCGGAGACAGACAGAGAAAAGGCCTCAGTGGCACGATGTGTCGTTGTGTGACACACTGAACACACATGGTGTCGTCATTGTGGTGTAACTGACACACCAGAAACAGATTTTTAAAAGAGACACAAATATCATATATTTGATAAAAGCTGATATCTCATTTCACTTCTTCTTTTGATTTAGACTTAAAACTAATTTGGACACGCTGTTGTAAACCTTCGCTGATTAAATATTTTTAATTGACGCCTGCAATTCTATATTGTCATTTTACTATTGTTATTTTTTTAATTTTAGCATTGTTCTAGAACAGAGATCCCTCCTCCAGTGACTCTTTCCTCAAGTTCTCATTAAACAGATTTTTGTTTATTTTCTTTCCACCTTAAAAGTGTAAAAATGCTGAAAATCCCTCTAGATTGACAATTTTGTACTAAATAAATAAAAGACAATTGATTCAGCTTCAAGTTTCAAATATTTCACTTTTTGCTTTTTGAGGTACCGAGATTCATGAGGGAATACAATTATTTCAATCATAAGGCAGCAACATAAAAAGAAACAACTTTCTAAATACATCCTCTCATTCCGGGCAGATTACGCTGTAATATTAATGGGACAACTCAACTATTTCAGTAGATGTATTGCTTAATGAAACATTGTGCCGTGTTAATAAACTCTCCAAAATGACGGATCTATTATTTCCGGGGTATTTGCAAAACTTAACGAGGATATAATGGAATATTATTTTCCCTTTTCTATTTATTTGGACCAATATTTTAACAATCAAAACAAATTCAGGAATCACAAAAAGCCAGACATGTCTCACTTTTTGATTCTTTATCTGCAATTCAGGAATGGAGGCTGTTTTGTAAATTACGTAAATGGGTGAAGTATCCCTTTAAATTTGACAAAACACAGTTGAAACGATTTAACCATGAAGGTCTGCCCCGCTGCTTTAACAAAGAGACCTTCACCTCAGCTGAACACCCGCAGACTCAGACTCAAAGGTCGTGAGTATGAGCATTAATAATTCAGACTCACAAGCTGAACCACCATGACATGTTTCTACGCAGCACATTTTCTCCGGCGTCCAACAGGTGCCCACGTGTCCCCGTTTAGCTCCATCTACAGCTCATTGACCTTCAGGGAGAGACGGCTGTACCTGCTTCATCTTGGCCAGCTCTCTCCGCGTGTGCTCGTCGTTCCTCAGGTCCTTCTTGTTCCCCACCAGGATGATGGGCACGTTGGGACAGAAGTGCTTCACCTCAGGCGTCCACTTCTCCGGGATGTTTTCTGTCCCCGGAGAGAGAGAGGGAGGGAGAGAAGTGAGCCCAGATGCTCGGGAGAGAAACTATAAAAAGGGCAGAGTCACCGAGCAGAACACTTCTCGTGATGGATTGCTCTGCAGACGGCTCCGGGCAAAGATGTTTTAGCTGCACTAATCCCAGCTCCCATCAAGGCCATTAAGGCTTTTAACAAACAGCTTGCTGAGCTGAGACGGGTCGCCCTGTTGCTGTGAAGAACACGACAGCCAGGATATATGAATCTTACAATAAGTTTCTCATACTGCTGATCACATCTTAGGTTTATTTTCATTTAGTTGTTTAAATGAAGGGTCGGGAGCCTCGATGGGGTCGTAAAGTTTTTTCCAGGAATCAAATCTAATTTGAAAAACAATTCCTAATATCATACATTGGCCATAAAAAGTAAAATTTTAAATAAAACCGTGCAAATAATCATCACAACAGGAAAAGTTCAAATAACCATGCGTTCTGCATAACCACAGTTGCATTTCTCTGGCTCTGGTTGTTTTTCGAGATGATGCCCTGGTTTAAGTAAAGGTTATACAAATAAAACATTTCAAAATGAGGATTCTGCAGGTGAGCAGGTGATTACCTAAGCTGTCAGGGCTGTCGATGGAGAAGCACATGAGGATCACGTCTGTGTCGGGGTACGAGAGAGGCCTCAACCTGTCGTAGTCCTCTTGGCCGGCAGTGTCCCACAACGCCAGCTCCACCTGCGTCCCGACAAAAAGGAGAAACCAAAAGTGAAATGCAGCGAAAAACTTACATCTGTGTAACATGTACACACGTGATGCACATATCTAGTGTTTTGGGGATTTCTCTTCCTTCTACTGCTTATTATCTCCATGATTCCTTCATCTGTGTCATTTTATTGACAGCCTCGTAGTAGGATCCTGTCTTAAGGGCTAAAATTCAAAATGAGCTGTCAAACCGGACTTGATTGAAATGTTGCTCACCGTTCCGGATCCATGCACAAACATTTAACCAGTCAAAACATCATTAGTGAGCAAGTTCTTTCTTTCTTCTCCAACAACAGCCGGAACTATTTGGAACAAGACGTACGAGCCTCAGAGCAGCGGATTTCCCAAAAGGCCAAAGTGAGGAAATATTTGGAATACCTAACCATGGGACATTTGTCTGCTCCAGCCACACATGCATACCAGGGATTTTGATCATAGCTGGTGATTTGTGCATTACACTGAGGCCGCTGTGGCCGTGCACGAGGACGTCAGCGTACAGATATTCACTTCTCGTCACCGCAGCGGCTCCGACCTTATCAGAGCTCCACACATCTGTTGTGTTGTCAGCGCCGTGGAAATGAACTCGGGGAGCGGGCCTCATCCCATTACACCGCTGATTAATTCAATTAGGGAAAGTGGGAGATTAGCGAGCATCAATCCGGGAACCTTCTGTCCCTGGGCAGACGTTAGCTGCCAGTCTTCTCTCCACTCTGCTGCTCCTGAGCTGACTCACTGTTTTCAGGGGGAGAAAACTTTTCACAGAGTTTCGAAGGCGCCGGAGCGACTGCATGACAATGGATTCTGCTCTGCCCACAGAGAGCACAGGCATCCGTCAACGGGGCCCAAAATAGACGTGTGCAGAGGCAGTAGGGTGGGAGGTGGCAGCGGCGCGCTGGTGAGACGAGATGAGCAACCGGAGCAGTTGGGTTCCCGCTGGACTCGGTGTAACGCCGCAGAGTTTGTGGGGAAGAACAGAAAGAGAGGATGGGGGGGGGGGGGGGACAAGCTATTTTTAGAACTTGCCCAATCCACTGAGGGTGAGAGAATGTTTATACCCTCAAGGGGGTAAAAACTTAAATTTAGGGGCTGGGATCACAAATCTAATCCAGCGGTTGTATAAGGGCCTGTTTCCTATGACAGAGGTCCTCTAGAGACATGGAGGGGGGGGGGGGCTAAAGAAGCCTACGGTCATATCTTTCCCAAATTGATCCCCTCCTAGAACGATGTCCATCTTGAAACTCTAAGTTTATATTTCCTGTCCAGAACAACCCAGTTAACCCCTCCCTGCCGCCCCCTGTCCAAGTGTGACCAGGACAGGAAATGAGAAACAGTAATCGGACAAGGGGAGGAGGAGGAGGAGGAGGAGGAGGGGGGGGGGGGGGTGAGGGCAGGAGGGCGATTGCCAGGAGACATCCCTGTTCTCTGTCTGAACAGGAAGCTGGGAAGTCAAGTCATTTCCTGTTTTTGGCCAAGTGGTGATCCTGCAGCGGTGGTCGGCTCAGGAGAACAAAACCCCCCCGACATAACAGACCCACTGCGACTGGGACTCGACCCTCGCTGGAAAATCCCCGTGACTCAAATTCAAGACGCCACACACTCTGAGGAGTCGGTCTTCAAGGCCGGGTCCGAAAATCAGTCCCCATTTATTATATAACAAACTTGATCTACCTCAAACATAAACATTGTGCACAGTGGACACACAATCGAGCACAGTTCAAATTTGAAAGACTTAATAGTTATTAGTGTGCAATTGTTTATTGTTGCCGCTATAAAAAAGTTAATAAAGTATTAATAAAAAATATGTGTATTTACATTTGCATTTTATATAGAACAAATAATGAATTGTTTCTTAATTCAAGTTCTACATAGTTGTAATATTTATATTAAAGTTAGTGGTTAAACTGTTCAAATATCAAGCTTCAATTAAAATTCTTAGTCATAAAAGCTTGATAACTTCTCAGGAATCATTATCAATTACAGATTGTCATCAAACAAAGGGACTTTCCGAACTGACTTCTAATCTTTCTTCAGAGTCAGATTTACAAACCTGCTTTCCATCGACCTCGATATCAGCGATGTAGTTCTCAAACACTGTGGGGACGTAGACTTCAGGAAACTGGTCCTTACTGAAAACAATCAGGAGACATGTCTTTCCACAAGCTCCGTCCCCGACGATCACCAGCTTCTTCCGAATGGCTGCCATCTCTGTCGGGGAAACAAGAAGAGTGGTTATCACACATTCAAACCAAAGGAAGACTGCTGAGTGTCAAAATGATCGGACGAGAGACACAGAAGGAAAAGAAACATTTTTTTTTGCAGTCGAGGGAGATTTCATCTGTCATGCTGCGAGACAAATGTGGGCCAGACAACACAATCTCACTTTGGCACCGGTGTGTGTTTCCCCTCTACAAGATATTTAAATTATTTGTAGACTTTGCAGGAACACGAGACAAATCAAGAAGAGGCCGTCGCACACAAACGTTTCTGTGCTCGTGCTGCGTGGGCCCCGAAGCAGAAGGCTCTGACATCTCTGTCTGACAGTCCTGCATCACGTTGCACCTGTGGGAGAGGATCTGCACATCGTCACACACCCGGAGACTACGAGCTCTGCAGGCCGGGCGAGAGGAGGAGGAGGAGGAGGAAGATAGGGGAGTGAGGGAGAGGAGGAAGAGGGGAGGGGTGTTGTGACAAGCTGGGACACGAAGGAATGCGCTCCTATCAGGCTCCTTCTCCACCCAGTCAGAGCAGATGGTGGAGGAGCTGCTGGTGTCCTCAGGCAGACAGTGATACTCTACTTCTCTGCTCTGCATTCTGTTCTCTTCAGGAAAACTTCGGCAGCAGCATAATATTGTAATTATCTCGAAATTATGTTTTCACTTAAAGGAACAAGAGCTCAGCCTGCCGGCCCATATGTTGTTTCCGTGTTCAGGCATATATGAGGTTTACACAGTAAAAAAAAGAAGAAGAATTTCCCAACAAAATAACATAAATACAGACTAAGTTTAAATTTCAAAACTGCGCAAAAATATGACAAACTGAAGAAATGTGTCTGCATCAACCCCAAGCATCTCCCAAACATGCACTGAGGTCCAGATATTTGCAGAAGGGCTTGTACGTGAGAGCACAACTGTCTGAGTGAGTCGCTCCAGACACTTTCCAAAACTTTTCCTGCAAGCCCCCCCACCTGCCTCCGGTAAAATATCTAGAAAATGTCCAAATGAGCCAGTGTGAGAATAAAGTAGGAAAATATCCAGAAGATTCCCGGCGGCAAGACATCAACCTGGAATGGAAACAAGATCTGAGAGCTTTTTGGGGATATGTCAAATATTCCAGGTGATGTTGGTCCTGCCGCTTTCTTCATATGTGAAAGACAATCTGCGGTAAATGTCCGGACCCAATTTCCAGACATTCTCCAAAGTTCCCGTCTGAAAACGGCTCCAGAGTGGAGGAGGAGTGCTTCAGCTGGAGCAGACTGGGTGGGGAGGAGATAGCGGCGCTGCTGATGGATGAAGCTGGAGCCCTGCTGGCTGGGAGCAGCTGTGCCTTCAGTCATTTGGCTGCTCTCCTCATCCACTTTCTAAGAGTTAGTCCTGACAACAATCCTCTTCACCAGGGAACACACCTCTCAGAGGGAAATCCTCTTTTAGAGCTGTGGGCAAAACACAGAGCTGAGTCTGGTCCCTCAACCAATTTAACCTCTGACAGGATGAACGCGTCTTTTCAGTGAGAAGCATCAAAACACCGAATTCATCATGAAAAGGGTCTTGAGTTACTGGTAAAACTATAAATGACTTGGTGCCAGAGCAGAGGAGTAGATATCTCTAGATGAATTCTAAAAATATTTTTATCTATTCAGGGCAGATGAATACTTGCCATTTGACAATTCAATAATAGTTTTGGCAAATAGATTTATTCCCTTTCTTTTCAATAGTTGGATGAGACGGTTGATTCCTTGTCTGATTTCCGTGTGGCTGACATGAAGCTTTCCAATCCGCTCACTATAAAGACTGGAAAGTGGCCACGTCTTGCTAAAGGGAAGGGAAAATGTCCGTTCTAGTTTCTAAGAGCCTGAAGTTTGTCCTCAAGCATCTTGTTCGGTCCAAAGCTCCAAAATATTCAGCGTTAAGCAGGAAACCAGCAAATACCAGAGATCTGTGCTCACATTTCTCCAGTCAAATACTCCCATCAATTCATAAATAGAAAGTTAAATGAATTGTTGCAGCTCCATTTAACATTTTAAAGTATCCATTAAAAGTGAAACGTATAATATAAAGATAACATTAGTAAATGGGTTGAGTCGCAAAGGGAGCAAAGGACGCCAGGAAAGAGCCTTGAGAGTCGAAAGCTAAAGAGGAAATTATTACCCGGCTGTGTTTCCATGTGTATTGCGTCTTGGCATAACCAGTAGCCATACTGGAAACTTTGGGTGTGTTGGTGTGTTTGACCGTTTTATTGACATGTGATCATGGTTTTTAATTACATTTCCTGCCTTTCACCCAAAGGCCCACTCCTCCTGGTGCCATGTTGTGTGTTCCAGCTGCAGAGGAGGAGGCGAGTGGTGCCAAAGACCTGAGACTGAATGTAGGACACTGCAGCAAATCACTGGAGTCGAGCTGCCTCCATTCAAAATGTACTCATCTCACTGATGCTTCCGTATGTTATTCAACGGCTCA
This sequence comes from Platichthys flesus, assembly GCF_949316205.1. Taxonomy (NCBI): domain Eukaryota; kingdom Metazoa; phylum Chordata; class Actinopteri; order Pleuronectiformes; family Pleuronectidae; genus Platichthys; species Platichthys flesus. Next base: position 22,828,055 of record NC_084946.1, read on the forward strand.
TTTTCACATCACTGCGCAGTATGTAGATATCAATAATGATGATAAATCCTTTGATCAGAACAAAAATATCTGACACTTGCACTAACATTTGAACCAATGTATAAACCTCCCCTTCATAGGAATTTATACGATTTGTGGTGCCAATGATCAGACGCTGGCAAATGGCTTGGTCACATCCTCAGAATGGACCAGAACCGCATTTCCCTTAGTCCACCCTGAGATGGACAACACCATTACCAAGGTCTCCCCAACAAGCGTAGACTCAAAGATAGGTCTGACATTGGGGGAGGCCCACGAGTGACCCGGGACCAGATGGAGGCGGATCGTCCATTTCATTTCCCTTAACAGACGAAGAGGACTGACTAGCTCATCGAGGATTTTAATGTTTTTAAGGTTAACAAAATACGAGGAACGACTCTCCTTATAACTCAGAACAGTTTACTGCACGGCGGCTGAATTAAATGGGTTTGTTAGTGACTGTCTTCATCTTGTGTCTCGCAGAGAAGTGGACCAGATATTGGCCCGAACCAGACGATGGGCTCAACGCCAAACAAGTGGGAGACAGCAGCGCCGCCGCCTCAGAGGCTCACCCTGTGAAACAAAACAATCCACTTCCTGTTCTGAGAAGCTTGGGAGGAGCCATTTTGGCTGCAGCCCTGTTTGGACAGGCCTCAGCAGAGCCGGGACGCAGGGAAGAGGACTGCCAGAGGCAACGCAGCACATGCTAACACGCACAGGCACACAGTCCCCGTCTCTGCACGGCACCGTCATAGCGTGTCCTCGGTGGCGGGGACAAACCATCTTGACAAAAAGGAAATTGTGCGTCACAAACAAGCTGCGAAGCCGAACACTCGACTGATGCCCAATCCGGGCGCTGATGGCAGCACCAGCTGAGGAGCAGGAAGTTCCAGCAGCTGCCAGCATCTAATGATTTCTACTGCTGTCGCCGTCCCAATAGAAACCTGTTCGTCCTGATTTCAGCTGCACATTCAGATCAAAGCCTGGCCCCAGTCTGTGTCAATCCAAACGCTCGAATGGGAACCACTCGTCTGCAGCCAGCAATTTCGTAGTAGTCGTTTCAACCTTTTCGGCTCGGGGTCATTCGACTACAGCAGCAAAAAAAAAAAAAAAAAAAAACCTCCAACACTGCTCATGTTTCCAGGTCTTGAAGAGTAACGATGACATGACACATGACACGTGACACCTTAAAGTTAGTTTCCTCCAGATTAAACCGCAAGTTATCAAGTCGTCACCTTGAAACAACTCCAGGGTGTAAACCTTCACCCGCTGTTTTGTGGTCTTCTGCTTCTCTTGGATTACTAGCGCTCCCAACTTAAACATCTCCGATTTTTTTCAGATAATGTTCAGTTCTGCCATGGATTGATAGAGGGATACATCTGAATCACTTCAATAGGGGATATTAACTCGTTCAGTCCTGTGACAGTGAACGACCCTCAGGTTCAGCAGTTGCATGTTCAACGCACAGGCTCTTTGAGTGAGGAAGAGAAAAATGGTATCAGGACATCTCCAGTCGCTCTAGTAATCATTGTTTTATCCATTTTATCACAATTTAAAACTTTGGTATTTTCAGCTGTTGCCCGACTCAACAGGTAATTTCAAGACATCAAAGCTGTGATCAAAGAAACTGCAACATGCAGCTGCTTTTTACTATGTTGGGAGGTTTTCATGACAGAACTAGAATGGCACTCGGAAAGAACAAACCTCCGACAAGGCCCGACAGTCCACTTATGAAACCACATTTCAATTCACCAGATTCAGGGTTAATACCGAGTTCTTCCCTGACTCTTACCGCATCCTTCCAACAAGTTTACGTGGTATTCCGTCCAGTAGATTTTGTGTAACGCTGCTCACTATCAGACGCAGATGGAGAACCTCAGGAAGCCTCTGCAGGAAATGAGAGTGTGTAACGTGAACTCACTCTGACACTGGAAAACACACAATAAAACCGGATCCAAACACAACACAAAAGGGCCTTTAAAGTACACAGTGAAGCAAAGCACCATTACTTCCCACAACTATTCGAGCAATGCCCCGGGTTAATGAACATGCCACCTCTCTTTCTCTCTCTGAGGAGGTTTCCTGAGGCTTAGGGGCCAACGGGAGTTACGCAACGAGCTGAGCGGAGTGAGCGGCGAGCGGAGCGTGACCCCCAACCAGTGAGGTGGCGCTGCCTTTCAATCCTCGCACCGGTTTAATATCGACAACACAGCTGGACGAGCGTCAAGCGTCCGGCCGACAGGAGGCGTGCTGCGTCTCACATGATAATGATGATGAATTCCTTGCTCTGATAATAAGCAGGAACGTGACGGGAAACCAGCCCAAGTAGGATTGTGTTGCTCGTCAAACAGGCTTCACTGGGCCGCACCTCTCTCCCTGATGTAAACACACACTGCACGACACTATAACTCTATATACACACACAGGAGCTTTAAAAGGACCTGTTCAGTTCAACTCTGGCTGCAGATTAGTCTTCCAGAGCAATATAAACAAGGCGTGTGCAGAGAAACATTTGCAGAGGAATTACAAGTCCGGCCTGAACCCCCGCAGAACGATTCTTGGTTTAACAAGAGAATAAAAATTACTTTCATATTCTGCAGAGACGTGTTTTTTTGTTTTACTGGCTTCAGAATGCCCTCTGGCAACGTTGGCACCGCAACCACAAGTCATTTCTAATAAGGCTGGTGTTCCCCCCCCCCCCCCTCCCATCCAAAATCCTTTCTTAGGTTAAACACAAGGTAACAGACTCTGTTGTTGTTTTTGTTGTTTTCTGTCTGAGAAATGAGCCAAAGTTCATGCTGCCAAAAATCACCTTAACCCAAGAAACACACGAGGGGGAAAATCGATTTTCACTTTACAGTCACAGCAGGGTAAACAAACTGCCAATTTCCATGAGAGGGAATCTGGAACCAGAAGATATTTATGATTATCATCTGGTTTTATCATCATTTGGTTTTATCATCATTTTTCAGATTTTGATTTAGTAGAATATAATTTACTGTCTTTGTTTTAAAGTGACATTGTATTCATTTGTGTATCGTCTTTGGGAAGCACTTTGTTACGGCTCTTTTGAATTGTGCCATAGAAACTAAGTTGTTATTGTTATTATCATTATCTGTGCATTTTTAGAGTCACACCAACCAAGTCATCTGAAGACATCATTGCTCAGCCCTGGGAACCGACAGTGTGCGTGTGTCTGAGAAATGGGCCAAGGTTCAGAAACTGGCAGAGGCTGTGTGTGTGTGTCTGTGTGTGTCTGTGTGTGTGTGTGTGAGACAGAGCAGACAGCCTGCGACACTGGCTCCTCCACGTCCTTAATCCCAATGTAAAAACATCTTATCGGACTAAATGTGACAGGAGCAAGGTGCGACGTCACTCAGTCGGGCACCGCTTCAAAAAAAACTAATCTCATAAGAAAGCTTGGGGCCCGTCCAGCATGAATGAGTGGCATGTAGCAGCTCCTGGGTACCAGTGACACGCTGTGGGCTCGGGAGCATTGAATTGAAACGTTACTGCTGAGCTCTCTTACACAACAGCAGAGAAATAAACACAGCAGATCAGGTCAGCTCCTCACGTCCTTTGGGCGGTTTGTTACAAACACAGCAGCTCCTCAGACTCACTGAGTCATGGCTTCTCTGGTACACCCAAAACAAAACAGCTCCAATGTCCCAACAGTGAATCAGCCCATGCAATCAAAGCAGGGGTGATGTTTGTAGTAAAGCCTCAGGAGGACAAGTAGATCAGATTTTAAACAGAATATGAAATATTATAAAATGGTGTTTTGCTGTTAAAAGGAATAGTTCAGCATTTTGCTTGCTGTCTGGAATCAGTTAGGAGAGAAGATTGGTCTCATTCCTACTTCTATGGATCAAGATTTATTAAGAAGCCTCCGCTCACTTTCAGATGACCTCACAATCATGACGAGGCTCCAGGAAGTCACTGCTCCCAGGAATGGTATGACACGCAACTTCACATGAAACCACAACTTGTCCTCTGGAAGTAACCAAGCTTCCTGCTTACTTTCTGCTAAACTAAACCAAATGTAATTCAGTTTAGTGCAAAGAGCATTTTAAAAATGGAGCATTTAGTTTTGGGGCATATATATCTCCAAAAATCAATGAATTAGTTATCAATATTGCAACCAATTCGTCCATTTAGAATAATTCCAAATATTAAGTGGGTCCAGTTGAATAAATAGCAGCTTTTCTCTGTTTTCTTTCACTAACTTGAAATTCTAAACACATTAAAAACCTCATAAATTACAACCAAGACAGAAATCTCACCTCTGGAAACTGTGATGAGCGTTTCACTCATGTGTTGGGCTTTTATATAAAAAAAGACTAACTGTTAATTATAACATCCTGATAAAGCGTATTTTAAACATATTTTAAGTACAAAAATAACATCGGTTTTGTACATTTCGATTACTATTTCAGTCTTTAAAGTGTCAGAAAGTAATAAACATTTATTTTGTGCAGTTCTTCCTGGATTTGCTGTATTAAATGTTTTACATTGTTTCCACATATTATTATTTTTTTGGTGAATCTTAAGTTAAGAATGACACCTTTACATTAAAAGCCCAGAATTAATACTTCAATCCACATATTTCTTCAACCAACTTAATGCTTTAACACCTCCAGTGACTCAGATGTCCTCCTCCACATGTTTGTGTTGTGCTTGTCAATGACTGTTTGCATTAAATCCAGAGACACGGGAGTGTTAATAGCGAGGAAATGAAGAGTCCCCAGGAATAGAAGTGGCTCATTAAGAGCTTTGCCATGAGGAGTTGCTTATTGAGGTCGCAGCAGTTGCACAGACGGTTCCCGGCGACAGGATCCGATCTGCTGCTCGGCGAGAAATCAACTGTTGAACACAAACACACCCTGGCAACTGGGAAAGCACACTGGTTTGCACCTCGTCCCACATCAGAGGGGGAACTACAACGATGAGCAGGAAAACAGACGAGGAGAAGCCACCACCTTGTTTCTCTGAGAGCCAAGTAAGTGATCTGCAATTAGTCTCAGATCAGAGTCCAACTGCAGCAGTGTGTGTGTGTCTGTGTGTGTGTGTGTGTGTGTGTGACATTTACCTGTCAGCAGCCAGATGAGGTGTTTTTATATGAATATTAGTCCCAGCTCGCTCCTTCTTCTTGGTTGTGCCACACACACATCCACGCTGCACACACTCACTCACTCACTTCTTGCTGCAGTATTCGCTAATTTCCCAGAGAGGCTGGAAACCGGGGCAGAGCAGCAGGATCCTCCCACTGACACCGGAGAGGATCAAGAGCTCACTCGCACGCTGCTGCTTCTGCTCGAGACCTTCAGAATAAAACGCGTGTTAACGTGTCAGGAGAGTTTAAATGAAACCCCGACAATCCCTTCCAACATTTGCCTAATAACGTAGACCAAAGAAGAAGATAAATTGGGTGCATCGGGCAAATAGGTCAATTTAAACATATCCATGTTAATAATGAAACCCTCTGTATTGGCTGACAATTGTGCTGTGGAAGGTGTTTGTGTGTGAGAGTTTGCAAGTGACAAAAGTCAACATTTGACACGCTCACTTTAAATGCTGCTATTTTGAAATGAATTTTAATTGGTTTATATGTGCGATGAAATCAGAAACTCGTGTTCCAACACTTCTTCAGACATTCTGAATTGTTCTGACTTGAGTTGACTTTTTTTTGCCCAGTTCGGGGGCTAATTTTAACAATTATTTAGTCATGAATGTTAGATGAATGCACGAGGAGGGGATTTTCTCCCTCCTCGCCTTTTGTTTGTTGGTTGGTTGGTTGGTTGGTTGGTTTTCTGACCAGCTCACAATTTGGCTGGCTGCCTGGGTGGTTGGTTTGTTGGTTGGCAGGTGGTTGGTTGAATGATTCGTTGGTTGGATTTCAATACAACTTGGTGGAAGGGGGGACATAGGCAGAGAAACAACCCATTACATTTTGGAGCAGATCAAGAGAAAGGGTTAAATACATCATTGTTTTTTCCTTTATTTCCTTGGGAATGTCCATACCTCATACCTCCATTTGATAGAACAACTTTATAATGTTTCTTCATGTCAACAAATCTTGTGAAAACAATAAAACCAACCATGTACCCACGACCTATGTACCCAGAAGAGAACCATGTTTAAGCTTAAAAAACAAAAGTGCTGTAAAGGAAAAATGTTAACATTGAAAAAAATTATTATGATTCTACTCTTATCCAGAAATATTTATGCTTGTAGCTCGGCGTTACTCTTATTTTGAAGGCCAGGGCCTGTATTTCCGGTGCTGTTATGGTGACCTGTTTGTATTTTGATGGAGCTGCTGCAGGCTCCCGGGGCCCTCCTCCCCTCCCCGGTCAAGGATGACATCATCTGTAGTACAAGAAGACTCGTGCAACAGGAGTGAAGGGTGTGGATCTCACCAGTGTGTCCCTCTGAAAAACAAACTCACCAACAAACAGAGAAAACCTGCACCAGCCGCCTCCCAGGAGAACAGCCACTTCCTGCAGGAGCCACACCTCATAGGTACTATCAATAGTAACACTACTGGACATGCAGTAACACAAAATAATGATACAATGAAGAATACCCATGAGCTTACCTCAGTTCAGAGGATATCTGACCTAGTATCACAACAATAAAAACATTAATATTAATAGCTAGGTGTAATTCTTACTGATTGACATAATGATCCACGGTGGAAAAAGGTGAGTTACCTTTTTATTGACATTATTTTGCCTCCATTGCAGAGGAACATGTTGTTGTTTCCTACTTGTGACTCCTCCTCATTTATTTGACCATCTTGTGATAACTTTACGAACTAGAATGGAACTCAGTGGAGCACGAGCCTCCGCCAAGGCCCAACGGCTCCCTGACATTCAATCAAGCTGCACCAAAAGTCACACAATCCCCTGAATGGGTCAGATTTCTTTCATCAAGTTTCGTGAGAAACTTTCCCTTAGAAACTTGTGAAGAGGTGAAATAAAAACCTGCTGAATGTTAAATAACCTGGGAAAGAAAATGGCCCGCCAAAGTTTCAAGGCCAATGTTTTATCCTTTCACCAAATTTGGCTTAAATCCATTTCGTCATTTCTTGCGTAATTATGCTAACAAATAAACAAATACACAAACTGACAGGGGAGAAAGAATACTAGCCCATCCTTGGCAGGGGAAACTAAGATTTTAGGCAACAGATAAAACTTGATAAGTCACTGTAAACCAAAGGCTACACCTTCTACAGGTTCTACAGGTTTTACTTTGATTATTGTGGGTGATTATTTCTTAATCTTTGTTTTTAAGAGCTTGATTTCACTTGGTTTTTATATGAATATAATTTTGTCACAGATGATCTTCCTTGTCGTCTAGAAATAAAGGGTTAAGTTAAACGATGTAAGCGAACAGGGGAGGGAGGGAGATGGCAGATGACTCCCCCACAGTCGAGCTCTATTCAGGCCAAAGGGAGGGAGCCTGTGTGGGTGGACACAAGATGCTTTAAACAGAATATAGAGCAATTAAAATTAGCTCCTGCTCAGCAACTACATTAAATTACCGCCTGTATATTATAGCCTCCATGATAATAATGAACTGCTGTAATACGTAATAGCATAATTAAAGGGTCCATTTTAATGTTTGGTGCTCTTGGTTGTACTAAATTACTTTTTGAAAGAAATACTTTTATGTGCAGTATCTTTACAGAATGATATAAACCTAAGTATCTCAGTATATTTCTCCCATTAGTGTCAGTATTATGGAAGATGATGATGAATATAAATGCTTGACTTTGACATTTGTTCTTATTTGATGTAATAAAAGCTGCGTTTTAAGTCAAAGTCAAATGTTAAGTCTCAGGAACTATTTTCAAGGAACTGAATTGTTTTTGCAGATCACTGTTCGCTTGTTTTAAGAAAAGTCACAGCCCAGTTTGAAGCAAACCATCAGAATACAAGTTCAATACCTCTCTACACATTAGAATTCAATATGGGCAGAGAAGAAAAGGTATTAAGTATTTAAACAATTATAAAGTTAAACTATTAACAATCAATATTTAGGCATTGTGCTACATAAAGAAAACGATGTATCATTGATACTTATATTTAAATACTTTACACTTATATTTGAATATTGTTTTCTCCTGAAACTCTTTTACAGAGAAATGTTGAGATTAATTATGTCCTTACTGTTTGTTCTAATTCTAACTAATGATGTGAATAACTATCAAGTCAGGACTCATTAATATCATTGATGTCTGTTGGTCTGAGATCCAATGACACGAGAGTGTAAATCAAAACATTCAAGGCATTTGGGAAAAATCCGATTTATTTCTAAACTGGTCCACATTCCTCGTCTACCTCACATTTCGGTAGCTCGATTTCTAGGATGCAACAACTTTCTAAACAACAAACAAGTATGGATAGAAATGTAAAAAATATAAATGCGAATACTGCTTCCAACCAAAGTTGACTTGAATTATATGTGGATAACCTAAACAACAGCATAATACAACAGAAATGGTACAAAAGAGGTATCCAGTACATGAAAGGGCATTTAACATTCTTAGCTACGTCTATAAGGATCAAATTAGTGCAGAAAAAAAGTCCCTCTCAGTCTTAATAAGGCTTAAGTGTGAAGTTTAACACATCTTACTACATCAACACATTTATCCTCCAAGGGTTAAACCGGAGCTGATTTAAGGACAGCATGACCACTTCCTGTTAATGCCGTTGTACCAATATTGGCTGCAATTCCCCTAGAGGGCAGCAGCGAGGTAGTTCTCAATGAATGGAGCTCAACGGCAAATCGAATTTATTTACACGTGCTTCTAATTTTGCCAAATATAGTATTGTTTATATATATCTATTAAACATAATAAAAATGTTGCTTTGTTTTGCTGACAGTGAGAGCGATTTTGCCTTTATCGAGCTAGCATTCTGCTGACGCGTGCTAATTGGTCAGTTATGGATTAACGACTGTTTTCGAAAGGACACCGTTTCCTCGCCTCTCTCGGGGAGGACCAGGGGGGAACAGCCAAATCTAAATGTAGCGTTATTAACTTTATACAACAGGATCTGGTGAAACTAATGTTCTACCCTACTGTTCTACTGTTTCTACCCCTACTATAAAAAACAGAGAAATTTCAATGTTTCGTTTACTTGTTACCTGTTAAACAAAGAAAACGCAGTGAAATGGAAGGGAAAAATCCAGATGCTTTGTTTATTTTATCTGAACTCAAGCGAAACCCTCTGTTCGCTTCACGGCGATGAGTAAACTAAAACGATTCATCTTTGAGCACATTCAGTAGAAAGATATCACAAATCAACGGGCTACCACAGAGTGTGCAACAAGTTGTCAGGTGCCTCATTGATCAATACTGACGCAGAGGAGACACAGAGACGGATTCTGATCAGGTTCTGTGCTGTAAAGGTCCATTCCTCCTCTGTTTTTTAACGACCTCCATGCCTCTTTAAATGTACAGAAATGAGTCTATTATTTTTGTTTTGTTGTTTATCCTTTTTCTTTTTATTTGTACAGATCTCCATCCTTATGCCATAGCGGCATCTCTTTGGTTTCCTCACATTCCCTCCTGCATTCCAAGTAAGATTGTAAATTAGATTTTTTTTTGAAAAACAGAGTCACATTTAGGCCATGACCTGAAAAAGAAGAATCAGTTCAAAGGGTTGAGAAGCGGTCCGGCCTCGAACATGAGCAGGAAACAAAAATACTGCGAGGGTTTTTTAATTCTCACTGGCGACTGTTACAAACAGCAGGTCAAGGAGGCGGAGTTTGACTTGTCTTTATAACGTCGCTGAGAATCTTCTGTTACATGACGCTGATCGAAGGAGATGGGATCCCGGGTTTGGGACGGGGTCTGCTCTAGAGGTCGATGCTGCTCAGACCAGAGTCGTCGCTATAGGAAGGGTTCAGATATGTTTTAGGAGTCATACGTGGGTTGACACAGGGTCAGCGGTTCAATGAAATGTGTCATGTGACGAAATAGGTCAGCACGGCAAAGGTGTTTTTTCTCTCCCGACGCCCCATCGGTCCGGGGGGGTTCAGGGAGCTCGGAGGGACGGTTGGAGCGACCCTGACGAGTCAGCGCTGTCTTAGCGGGCCACTGCGGCATCACGTCATGTCTCTGACTCGCTCCCCCCCGCCAGCGGGATGACAAACACGGTTATGTCATCACCTGAGCCCAGTCTTTCATTGGGGAGCCTCCAGCCGCGCTCTTTCAGCACTCCTCGAGACCTCATCAGCAGGTCCTGGGCCGCCAGGGTGTACCTGTGTGTCACACCAACACACTCATTACACCAGTGAGACACACTGTAATTTAGAACAAGCAACAAACACACATACAACACACGGATTCATGTTTAATCAAGTAACTATATGATAGAAAACACATTTAGTAAATTTGTCATATTGTATCATATCAAAGAAACTTCACAAGGGGCCACATTAAGTTGCTGCTCTTTTTTAAATGGTCATAAGCCAAAAAGGTATTTTTGTATTTCATAGGTTGACAGAAGTTTTCTCACAAATAACCTTAATATGAAAAGTATAAATTGTATATGAAGATTGACGAAGCATCTCCACTTCCTCCACTCCCCAAATGGATGTATAGAATTCTCACATAGATCCTAATTGTTCACAATCTAGTGGACAAACTGAGTACACTATATTTAAGGATTTAAGAAACTGCGGTTTTCATGTCTTTTTCCTGTCCACGCAGCACATGACAGAATATGTAGCTGGAAGCAAAGCCTATAATGTAAAGGATTATTTGGCAGAGCGCATACCTCATGGGATCAGAGGGGTCACTGCCGGATAAGTAGGCTGACACAGCATCTGCCACTTCCCTGTCCGTGGTTACGTCCCACAATCCATCTGTGCCCATGACCAAGACGTCGTCTGGGCCGTGCTTGTTTTCGGCCATGTTATAAACTTTCACCTGAGAATGAAAAAGCAATATTTTCTTCACCATGCAGTTATATTAAAAAGACACACAAAAAAAACAACTTTGCATATGAAGAAGGCATTTTCTGATTGTGTGTGAATTTGTGCTGAAAGATTACTGGTATGCAAGAGACATAACCTCAGTTTGCAATAGTAAAGCTGCTCTTGTTTACTCACATAAGCTGAGCCACTTATTTCAAGAGACTTATAACAGGTTTCGTTTGGTTCAGCCAGAGTTTAAGCAGGAAAGACCTGATCATATTCCTGGAGCTTGACAGGGAAATGCAAAACCAAATCTAGCAAGAGGACGTAAACAGTCTTTGAATTCAAAGAAGCGTGACGAGTGTCAGGACTCTGTGACCTTCTGACCTTTTTCTCAAATGACGAGATCAACAACAACACTGCGCTTATTTAATTCAGGTTAGAGAATTTATGAGTTTTAAAAAGCAGGGGCGGATCTAGTATTTTTCTGAATCAGGGGCTATCATTTACACAGAGGGGCCATTTCTATGTCCAACATCCATGCACAATTCCTGAGTCAGTAAGGTCCCCATTGAAATGTTCAGTGTGTAGAATTTGGTGACATCTAGTGGTGAAGTTGCATGTTGCAGCTGAACACCCCTCACCTCACCCTCCCCTCCCGAACATGATAGAGAACCTGTGGCCTTCAGTTATCATACAAACTCAAAAGGTTTTTAGCTTGTCCAGTTTGTCCTCTTCTGTTAGTAAATTAATGAATCATTTAAAAATCAAACACTATTGACAGAACAGGGGCACTTTAGGGGCCAATCAGATTTCAGCTGGGCCCAGTGCCCCCCTGGTCCAGCCCCTGGATCCACCCCTGTTTAAAAGTCCTTAAATTAATCTTTAAACTCAGTTTATAAATACTTAGATGACATTTGTTAATATATAGTGCAATGGGAATCAGAGCTACAGTATCTGAGCACCTCTTGGCCGTATCACTAAAGTGTGATGTATTTACAAATCAAAGTTTAATCTGCTTTTAGCTAAAGCCCAAGACGAAAGCCAAAAGACTGTGCTGCCAATTTTCATCAGGCCTCTTCATGTTGTTTTTGGCGAAGTTGATTCTTGTTTTCTTCTTGGCCGCCGGCCGCAGACTTCCTGCAGTGACCTTTGCACCGTCTGATCAGTCACTGAAACACCAGTTTCCACAGAACAGTCTGTTTACCCATCTGCCTTTTTAATGACTAAGACGACAACTGCACCTCCTGTTAGTAGTAAGTTCTTCCTGTGACTCCTGGTTTCGTCTGCATCAGTGGATCAGCTTGTTTCAGAAGCCTATCGATGCACTTTTCTCACAATTGGATTTCTTACTTGACTAAGCAACACGTCGTGTGGAGACATGTTGTATAAGACACAACCCAGGCCAGGGGGCATATAGATGTGTTGTTCACAAGTAAATTGAATTTTGAATGTTGCCTTTTTTAAATTACTTTGATTGCAGTGATCACAGGCAAACAGACTTTTTCTACGGTTGTACTCACTCATTACTTTGAATTTGAAATCACACCGGACTGGATAAATTTGATTCTTTGCATCATATCTAAGTCTGTAAGACAGAGACAGAGCTTTGAGCAGTGCACATAGTTTCATTTTGAGTAACAGGCAACAAAGTGAGGCCCGGAGCCCGACGGCTTTTTGAACTTATCCTACAGACTCTGAGGAGGCTGAAGGAACAAAGCTCCCGTGACTCCAGAGCTGCTTCTCTTCTTCTCCTCACACTCACCTCAGGAACACATGAGAGGAAGGGCTTGATGTAGATGTTGGAGTTGTACACCTTCAGTTCATGGTCTCCAAGCCCGCGGGTAACGCCGATTGTGGCCATGACTCGAGCCTGCGGAGGAGTAAATAAGTGAAGTTTACTTTAATTTACAAGTCAACTTTCACGGAGCAAAGTCAAAAAGGGCCTAAAAAAAGAACAGTTTAAGAAGTCAAACAATAAAAGAACCAGATAATAAATCTTGATGCTACATTAGGAAAGTAGTTTTCGAGTTTTTAGCTTTTTTTCAAAGGTGTCACCAAATACAACACACACACACACACACACCCACACCCACACACACACACACGCACGTTATTGTTCTGGGTTGTTCTTTACTTCCAGGAAAATCCACATGTGAGGGATTATTTAGGAAAAAAATCTATCGTGTAGACACGTGATGAAATAATAACTCAGTCGTGAGGGGAACAGAACAAAGTATCTCAACAATGGAGGCAAATGACCAATGTATTTGCAGATATCATGTTTCTGTTGCTGATAATCAAATTGTCATAACTTCAAATTAGGAAATGATTCATAAATGGACAGTAATTTGAATATTGAATTGAAACTTGGATCTTGAAACTTTCTTTCGATGTCTCTTACCTTTTTCCCCTCCCCATATATCAGGGGGAATTTCAGATCATCTTCAACGATTGACTTGTAAGCCCTACGACAAAACAACAAACAGATGGGAGTTACTGAAACAAACACAATTAGTCCTTTGATCATTAGATAAATAGGAGGAAATCATTCAGGAAGTTTTGTTTTGTTTTGAACTAAAGTATAAAACAAAATACAGTAAAACTGATTATTTTGGGGTTTGAACACAAATCAAGAAACAATTTAAAATTGAAGAAAAGGCGTAAATGTTTATGTATTCTTAATTCAATGTTTTCCAAACTATAAATTCTCAACAGTCGACAGCCAAACTGCTCTGAACATTGATTGCACGGAACAAATTGACCATGAAACCTGTGAAAACATTGATTATGAATGGTGTTTACCAGCCGGTCATGGTGTGGTCCCTGTAGAGCATCTTCTTCCCCAGCTCACTGTGCTGGATCCTCCGAGGGAACTCAATGTGAGTGAACTCATTACCCAGAAGCTCCGGCCTCAGGAAGCCCTGCAGGGACACACACATTAAGGAGGCAGGATGCATCAAACCACAGAACAAAGAGTCTAAACGTCTGTCACCTCTGTGTAGTTGTTCAAATGTGAAACTCTCTGGTGTTGGATGTGTTGCAGACGGCCTGCAGAGCTGCGAGCTGGAGACTGAAGCCACTAATCATCTCCCTGTTTTAAGAGGAAACACCATCTGCGACTCAACTGCAGAACGAGCAGCTGCTGAAGAACATCAGGATGTTTCACTGTCCTGTAGGTTTCACCATCCTCAACCTCCAGGAATATCTTTAACATTGTGAATTAAGAAGTTATGTAACATTTAAACTGATTTCTTCACAGATCTAGATGAAAATAATCAGGACTTATATTTTTTGATTGCGTGAAAGTAGGGGCAGATCCAAATAAACATCTGGATCCAGTGAATTTGAATGTGGTTTCACAAGGGGACTTTTGGGCCTTGGTGGAGGTACATTCTAGTTTTCTAAATGTAACTCTTCTGTGACTCTGCATCATGTGAGGTAACTCCGCATTGTCATTGGCTGAGGGACAAGACGTAGACAATGCAGCCTTATGGGATGCTTTCAATTCTTTGGGCGAAAGAGGAGCGCTTGTTTTGATGCAGTGGATGTCCCTGATTAACGTGCATCAGAATCATCATCAATAAGAAATAGAGGTCACGTATAGGTTCTGTAATCTGTGTGTCTTTGGATATTTGTGACTTAAAACATAAAGAATACCAGATACTGCAGCCGCTGCCTCTCCGACTCAGGTGTGAACTCGTTGGTCATGGGAATCACTTCATTGTTCCGTATGATTATGGCCCTGAAGGGAGAAAGAGGGAGTTGACACACCAGTGAGACGACAGAAATACACATTTTCCCTTTTTTTAGTTGTCAATGCACACCAACACTTCACATGAGCTGGTTGGCTGAAGAGGATAACATGAAGCTGAAGTGAGCAAAATGAACCTCCAGGGGGCATAGGAGAAGCTTTGTTGGAGAGGAATTCCCCATGAGTATAAAGTTTCATGTAGTGGAGAGCCAGCTGTGAGCCTGAATTACATTTATCTTTATGTATTTATTTTACAGTTTTACTCACCTGCTGTCTCCAGCATTGGCCACATAAAGTTTCCCCATTAAATCAATGGCAGCTAGGGCACAGCACCCACCAGAGATGGCATACGATGCTTTTTCCTTCTCGATCAAGTCGTCCTGAAATACAGAAAAAAAGAGCGAGAGGCCACAAAATCACTTACAGATGTTTCAAGATGCAAAAGAGCCAAACTCCCAAAGGGCTTTGCTCTGCTCACCATCTGTCTGAAGGCCGTCTCTATGACTCCCATCACCAGACTCTCCAAACTAACCACCTTCTCCATGTGGAAGCGCACCGCCGAGTCGCTGATGGCATCGGGGTCCTCTGGTTCCTGGGAGGCCCCCTTCTTCGCGTCCGCCTGGTACGGGCTGCCGTTCTTGGCCAGGCAGATGGGCGGTGCGCTGGTGGGATTCTCCAGCAGGTGGCAGACTTCTCCCAGGCGGTCTCGGATGAGGCGGTGAAGAAGTTTGGAGGCCATGATGGCGGCCCCGGACCCCGCATGTCCGTCGAACACGCCCCAGAAGTGGAGAGGAATCCCTGTGCCATCCTACAAAGTTATAAGGACGTGAAAATGAATTCAATAAAAGGGAGAATTTGTATTAATATATAATAGTTGACTAATAATAATAATCCTCCAGTGAAGGGTGTGGTTTAAAAAGCTCCAACGAGATTATATCTGTGAGCAGAAGGCACAGATTTGCGAAGGGTTTACAGGCTGTGAAACTGCAGCTGGTGACGTTTTAAATGCTACACAATATGTTGCATCACAGTAAATCTAGATTATAACATTATTGGAATTGTGGCAAGATATTACAAAATATTTTCTTTTAAAGCCATTATTAAACACTATAGAACATCAGTGTTAGTGTAATAACAAAAGCAACGTATCTGTCCAAGCCTACGGATCTGCACACGTGATGAACAGAATACAGAACAATGTCAATGCTGCAGGGGGCGACAGAGAGGCAGCAGCACCTCCGGGTTTGCAGACATGTTTACAGGCTGAGTGGGAGCAACTGATGCACATGCACAAGACATCTGCCTACTCCTCCCATGCCAGAAAGGGGGGGATGGGTGCAACAAGGGATGATGTAATTCATTTACACAAAGTGGAGGCCTGTGTGTGCGTAAGTGTGTGTGTGTGCAGGTCTTTCAGGGCCGTGACGGACTATAACAGATATTTATCGACCAGATGAGTAAAACTTGTTTAAGAGGAAAACTACAATTATGTCCTGTGTGTGATGGAACCAGTCAAAGGGTCCACGGAGACGAGGTGAAACAAAACATCATCATCACCATCTTCATCATGCTTTACCAGGTCAGGGGCCTCATTTATAAACCAGTGCAAACGATTCATGCTAAATGTGTATGTGCGCTCAAAGGTGGGAAAATGGTGTACTCTCAAAATGGCGTCTGAAAGATCTGATCTCTGTTTATAAATGAGACAAAATTTTGACCATTAAGGGGCAAAAGACTATCAACACATCATCAACTTCCAAGATGATTATTTGAACTTGTTAAAAAACTATTAAACACCAGTAAACTCTGTCTTTTAGCTTTGTTTTTGGTCTCCACCATCTCCTAGGGGAAGTATTTGACTTTTTATCTGTCAACTGCTCCCCTGTGTCCCCCATAGATTATAAGAGCTCCCCAAAAGTGAAGTGAAATCCTCTTGGCCCTCCGCCCCCTAGTGGCTGGCTACTATACAGGTCACAAACCAAAGCCTCCTCCATGTGAGCGGATGGGACATGGGCGACACTAAAAACTCAAAGTGCACGTCCAAATATATTTTTTCAAATGCATCTGAGTTTAGTTTAAGCAAAAGTTATGTTCATGAAAAACAAAAGAATCATTTAAAAAAAAACGCTTTGTGAAGGGGAAGAGGAAAATTAAGAGTGAACTGATGATTCTCTGTGGCTTTGACCACTTTGATACAAGCACTTCCCTGTTCCACTGTTAATATCACTCATTGTATCACTGAACCCAATGTGACAGTATAAACTGTACACAGAAAAAACAAGCTGAGTTAAAAAGGCAAATTAAAGTTCTTAAATCCCCTGAAAAAATACTTCAGATATTTTGAACCACTCGTTCCTGAGGTTTGGGGAAATACCAGAGATGTTTGAAATCACGAACAGTGTAAAATGATACGTCCCACAGGAGAAGGAGGGGAATTACAAGGTGAATCCATTGAAAGCAAAGGGGATGAGAAAACCCGGGCAGTTTGAAATCAGATATCAACGCAACCAAAGAAAGTGTGAGGAGGTTAAAATGCATCGCTGTCAAGTCCACTCCGCACAATTTAAAATACACTACTCTCTTCAGACACCCTCAGGACTTATTGTTCGCTGTTTCCAAAACATTATCAACGAATACTTATCGGAGCCGTCGTCCTTTGACCAGACATTTCCTCATTCCCTGAACTCCAGTGCTGGTGTTTGAAAGCTCGGCCCCTCGCTCACCCCGTTATCCTCCAGCAGGGTGGAGTTCCTGTGTTTGCCGCTCGGCTTCCTCACGAACAGCTTCTCGGCGGACGCCTGGTCCTCGTTCAGCATGCTCTTCCCGGCGTTGATCACCCTGACGGAGACAAGAGGCGGAGGAGGAAAGGTGAGCCGGGAGTCAGATTACTGATAGTGTTTGTTCGCAAAAAAAAAACTTGATTTACAGCAGACAGGAAGATGGAGAGAGGAGAACAGAGTGGGGAAAGAGTGGAGGCAGGATGCACTCGTGTCCCAGAGGGAACTTGGAGGATGAATAAAGTGTTTTTTATTATGAGCTGATGCCGGTGGAGGATGATGCTTTCAGAGTAATGCAGTTTCATTCTGCAGTGCTGCAGTGAACTCCCCTGGAAGAGCAGGGACGCAACGTGTGATGAGGATATGAGACAATGTGCTTCAGAGGTTTGTAAATGTATAAAAAATAAAACTGTAAATAAAAAAGGAGGTCACTCTGTAGAGCACATACCTCTGCAAGGGCCCAAGACCTTCCTTAAATTGAATGAAGCTGCACCAAGTTTAAAACACTCATAGGTATCGGTCTCCTAAATGTACCTGAGTCTTCTCATCGAGATCAACGAATTACAACTAGGAAGATGTGAAAATGCATGAAAATCTGTTGTGTAGTTTTTGCATAATCCTGCAGACAAACAAAGAAACTGAGCTAAAAACTACTGGAGCTAAAACTACTGATTTCCTTGAAACTCGGTGAAAGGATGTTTCAGGGAAGAACCCATTCGATTTTGGTGTGGATCAAGATCAAGGGGCAGTGACAGGTAAATATTTGTTATCACTTTCTTTTAACATTATGAATAGGTTGTGACATTCCACAAATTTCCCAGATAATTCATTGATATTAAAAATAAAAACCAGGCATTGATGTTTGCAATGTATTACAGCTTGAATTGAAGGGGATTTTTCTCAATGGGTTTGTCAGCTCTTTTTTTTTTTTTTTTATCATTCCCCATTTTTTCCATTCTGTCCCTTATCTTCTTTATTTTTATTTGATTTATTTATTTATCTTTTATTTAGTTTGTCACTAATTGTATTTTAGTTTAGTTTTTCAATATCTGTAATATCCTCTTATTTCATGCATTTTCATTTCATATTTGTTGTCAGGTCATGCATTTGTCGTGCATCTTTGCTTTTTAACTAAGTTTAAGTCTAAGCTGGTCACATACAATATTCCATATGATCTCACCTTGACTTTCATATAACATCATTTTTATCGACAGTTAATAATAAAAAATACTGATGAGATCATCTTTAACTGCAGCACAAGCAACAGCAGTGCCACACTGTGCAGATTCTGAACACGCAACTCCAGCAACTTCCTGATTGATTTTCATATTGTTAGTGGCAAAATATTGTCTGCCTGCACCAGTCGTTAAAAAACAGCACAGTTTGCACATTTCTGTTTCAGTGTCACAGAGAGAATAAACATTTTGTGGACGTGCAAACATTCAGTGGTCGAGTCCTGTGAGCTTCAGGCCACATGAGACAGACTCAGACCGGATGCTGATTGGACCTCATGCTGATGCATTACGTAACATCTTCAGTTTCAATTATAAATAAATGCCCCATTAGCTGAAAAGTACGACATAATACCTCCTGCACATTCGGAGTAATTCAAGTGCTGCCATTAAGACTCCTTTGGAAACCTGCAGGGAAGGGATCAGTAATTTATCAGCTGGGAACATCATGAAGGGAAAAGGAAAGAGAGACTGAAGAGGAGATCGTCAGTGGACGAAGCCGAGGACAAACTGTGCAGTCAAACAAAAGAAATGAGAGACAGGGGGAAAATCTCATCAAAACATGACCTTTGACCTCCCCCTCTGCAAATAGTTCATCTGATTACAATCTTTAGAGAAAATTGAAGCTGGCAGCTTTGATATCAGAAATATGAGCCAGTAAAATGCGCCCACTGCCCAAATCTGGATTATAAAAAGCCCTTTCAGTTTCCAATCAGCTGAAAGCAGTGGACAGGCACCACAGTGGACAGGCACCACAGTGGACAGGCACCACATTGGACAGGCACCACAGTGGACAGGCACCACAGTGGACAGGCACCACAGTGGACAGGCACCACAGTGGACAGGCACCACAGTGTCCTGCACCGCGCTCTCTGCCGTACGACTAATAACACAGAGGAATTCAGACTTTTTTCTTTATACCTGATAGTTTTCTGCTGAAGCCAGGCTTCTTTTATTCAGGATATCTGGACTCAGACAAAAAAAAACCTTTCATCCGTGTTGGAGTGCGATCACAGCAAATCCAAAAAGTTCTGCCAGCACACCATTTTCTTTTGAATTCTAAGGTTAACTATAGATTCAGCCTGACTTCACCTGGTGCTCGGTTCTTCTGTCGAGTTCTGCCTGACTGCTGCTGGTAGAAAAAAAATGCACTGAAGCTTTGAGGTCTATATGGAAAGCTGGCTTCAGTTTCAGGAAATATGCTTTTTACTTTCTGTTATTGGATGCATCTGTTCTAAGGACTGCAGTATGTTTGACTAGCTAAAAAAAAAACTCAGTTAAAAATACATACAAATAATAATAAAGATATCAATCAGAAATAATACATAAAAAGTCCTTCACTGCTGAATTATAGTAATAGAACATTATAACATTACACAACATATTTTACTAGATAGTAAATTACTTAATTGTGCTTCCACTTCGAAACTCCAGAGGATACACATAACTGAGTCACACTACTACGAGATAAACTTTTAACATCTAGTGCATCACTGTTGTGAGTATATATTACATATAGTGTCCATACAGATGTGAATATATAAATATAATTTTGTATTATTAATTATTTTCTTCTGTTTTTGTCCCTCGTCGTCAGTTACATGTGTTGATCTAATCTTGTCTCTGGTGGTGGAGAAGTTGACTCCTTCTTGCTGTGTAAGCTTCACCTCTCCCACAGCGAACAATCAGCAGCCAGTCGGTAATCACATGCGCTCAATGAGCTATAATTACAAATGATGCGATTCTGAAACACACGCTTGAGTTTTCCAATGATGTGACTTAACTCTCTCACATTTCTGCGTTTCGGTCACAAGCTTCCATCGCTTGTGACTGAAAACCCGGTATGTCCTATTTGCTGCAACAGTGTTTCTCGATTCTAAACCCTGTCACTCTAAGTCATACAGGGGAAGTTCAAAAGCAGAAGTTGAGGGTTCCAGTGAATTCTGTTATTGCAGAAGCTCGACCTGCAGACGTCATGAAATTTGATGAAAAAGTCTGCAGCTGCAAGTTTGATTCTCTGCTCTGCATTAAAATAATCTCTCTGGAAAAAAAGACCAATTCTCTAAATAGTTGTCGCTGTAGTTTACATACAGAGTCGTGAAATGAGCTCCAGGTCTCACACATCCTCCTGTTACAGGCATGTGAGGTCAGTCAACAACAGATCAGTGGCTCTGAAGTAACGCTTCTATTTGGATTTTTTATTATTTTTCATTTCCAATTTGAATTCTCTTAAATATTAACAAGTTTTGGCAGAGTATATGGTAAATGGACAACATTAATATAGTATTTGACTGTGCCTATAGACAGACAGAATAACATTGTAAAGTGTTTCTCTATACTCCTATAGACCATTTAAAACAGTCATGCACGGCCCTCAGAGATAATTTAGGGTTCAGTGTCTCACGGAAAGCGACCTCCAGTATGCTGACTGGAGAAGCTGGGGATCGAACCACCGACCTTCAGGTCAGTGGAAGAAACTCTGAGATACAGCCAACAACATCGATGTGTTTGAGGAAGTGAAGGTGCAAATGAACAGACACAAATGTAACTAGAAGTCAAATTAACTTTTCTACATTAGTAAAAGTAAGTAAGTACTTTCTTTTGAATATACTTAAAGTATTGAAAGAAAAAAGTAGTAAGCGTATTCACTAATGCAATGTCGAATACATCATCATGGCTGTGTCTCGGCTGCGGCCTCTTCTGATGCAAACATGGTTAGATCACTTTAAAAGAGGGGGGGGTCTGATGTTACCTGCCTGCTCTGATTGGATCACAGTGGACGAGTGAATCTCTCGGACCGAATGAAGTGGAGTAGAAAGTATCGATTTTGTATTTGCTGATATATGTAGTAGAGTTCAAGTATCTGAAATAAATCTACTAAAGTACAGATACATGAATGGAAAGTTACTTGAATATATCCCACCACTGCTTTTGGTCACTAGGGTGTTTTAAGGAATTTAGTGTTACAGATAAAAAGTGTGGACCTGTATCTGATCCCTCGGCTCCTGATATGAACACATTTCCCAGTGTAACCCCGGCCGGTTTGAGAGGCGTGCGACACATTCAATGTGAAAGAGATAAATCCCTGGTTGCTGCTGAATGAAACCACCTCAGTTTGGAAGTTGGCAGCCGGACAAACTCTGCAGGGCCCCGACATAAAGTCTTCATCTGTGGTGTGAGGAATTATTCCGGTCATATTCCGGATTCCTTTTCAGGGAGAGGAAGTTGCTCGTCATGGTGCAAGGAACATGGTGCAATGCTGAAATGCAAGCTAGTAGGTGCGACCTGACAGAAACAGACAGCTACAGTACAGCGGGGGATTAACTGTTGTTTAGAGCACGAGTCGGGTACTGTAATTAAAACCTGCTGCAACTTGTAAACTGCGCCTCGGCATCAGTTCAGGATCTGGACGCAGATCAGTGTCGATGAGAGCATGTGAATTATGGGAGTTAGAAGACAGTTTTTGAGGATACAAGTCAAATCCAGTTGGATAATGATGTTTTCTTTGTTTATAGAACAAACACTGAGTGAACAACCTATAAGGGATATTTTCATGATATGACATTGCAACTACTGTTTGTCAACATCTCCCTTTCTTTAATGTTTGTTTGTCCACTTATATCACTTTGATCATCTTCAGTAAAAGTATCCCACCTGTACTGTAAAACGTAAGTAACTAAGTATTTGTTTTACCTTGAGAAAAAACTTTTGAAACTGAACAAGAGTGAATATTGGAGCATTTTCAACTCATTGGCAAAAAACAAAAGAGGCCAAAGAATGCAGGACAGATGTTGGCCTGGGGTTGTTGTTACTGGACAAAGTAAGTCGTGACTAGTGCTTGTTAACTTTGTTTTGTGCTGTTGTTCTTGACATTGTGTGTTTGTGTCATTAAAGATGTTGACTCGCTAGCTTTATCATCAGAGTCCAGGCCAGGTTCTTTGGCCTCTTCCCCACCAGCTTGTAAGCAGATGCACATGTGTACAGCTGTTAGCATGGGGAGCTTAGACCGCATCTTATATTTACGTCTGAGTACAGCCAAGAGAAAATCTTACTTTTGGTTGTCGCTGTAATGTAAAGACCAAAATCAGGATATTTTTCAGCATCTAATAATTTGGCTAAAAGTGATTTGTGCGTTGAAAGAATCTCCATCTTGTTACTCCTGTATTATTTAAAACATGGATTTATCACATAAATTATAATGTGTAAAGTTGTAGACTCTATTTATACAGGAATAATAGATATACACATTTGTTATAAAACCTATTTTGGCTAAAACTGGAGAAAAGAAATCCATGAACTCTGATTCTACAAAGAGGACTATTCTAATATTTGCTTCCTCCCTCTCTATTTCATAATTAGTGCAGACTGGCCGGGGAGCTCGCCTCTATCTCAACAGGTCTTAAATAACCATTTGACAGAAGTAGTCTCACACAGGATGAACTATACTCATTATCCGGTTCCTCCTACACTTGACTGACTGGTCCACACATTACAAAATACTTTGGAAATTAAACGTCATAGAAGTAAGCGTGTACTGTGTGTGTAGAGTAAAATTACAAACGTCTCCACCCGGGTGGGGTCAGGCCAAAACAACCAAACAGGTATGACCATGAATAGTCACAAGAATAAAAGACACACACTAATGGAGTGACCTCAAACTGAAGACATGGAGGACGTCAGGACAGACGTTCACCTCCACTGTGCCGAACGTTTCGCCAGAGACTGAGGTCCAGCCGATAGATAATCTCTCTGCTCTGTAGGGATTATTATTTCAGGCAGATTTTGAGGTTATGTCATGTTTTTGAACAGTCTCCACACATCAGAGATAATTTACAGCTTTGAATGGGTCTTCTTTCAACCATTTTAGCCGTGTGAGTGGATTTATAACTGATCAATCCCTAATAAACACTGCCGCAGATTCACCCACTATCCTGTGTTCTGTAATACTTGCTTATATATGTTATGTGTATATTTTGAAATCAGCCATTACCAGCCTATGTGGGACATGTCTACTTCATCCCCAGGTCTCAGCACGACATGATTTTGAAAAGTGTTAAAAACTGGACCTGGGGCCTGAGGAGTCGAGGGAGATTGGTCTGGATGTCAGTGTCCCTGTCAGTGATTCCTCAGATCACAATAACAACAAGGAGCGACACAGACTGGCAAGGAACCAGGGCTCTTTAGAAGTGGAGGTCTTTTCCCCTCCAGAGGCCTCTGACATGGGCATTAGTGTGGTGGAGGAACATGGTCCTGAGCCACATCGGTTTGAGCCATTGGCTGCAGCCAGTGGGGGGGTGTAGGCCGTCTCTGAATGGTAATGTGACGTTGTTCGCTTAATGATAGCAAACAAGTTTGAGCAGTAAACTGTAAAGATAAGTAATCACCAGGAATATCTCTTTAGCTCTTACCCGGAAACGTCCAACAAAACAAATTTAAAGCGACACACAGCCATCCCCTCAAAAACACCTCAATTAAGGGATGCTTTGTAATGTATGTGCATTGTCCCATTAGAATAAACAAACAGCTATAACCTTTATAACCTGATTAGAGCCATAATTTGCAGTATTTTCAAGAGTGGTAATCTGCTGTTTTCAGTTTTATTTGGGACCCAGGGCAGAGGGTGTGTGGACTCTCTGGATTTCCACTCTCTCTACACTAAACGACCGGCAACAACTGATGCATGACCAGATCAGCCGATAACACTGTGTTGTAAACAGCGTCGCTATAATGCTGTGATTATTGTTTTGGTGACATTGCATCAAAAGTGACTCGCAGGTGACGCTGTACATTCCCACACAATAACCTCCTCCTTCTTCTTCTTTTATTTTTCCATCCTCATCCGACCTTTCTCATTCATCCCACTGATCGTCACAGATCTCACCCCTGTCCCCCCCCCCCCCCCCCCCCCCCCCCCCCCCCCACCGTTGAGACTCCCTGTAATGAGTCAGCCTGTTTTTCTGCCTCTGTAGAGGATCGTGGAAGGCAGCCAGAGGTTGTATATTACTGTCAAGGACTGAAGCGGTTCACTGCTTCATAACACAACGTCTGAAAGTGTTTTCCCCCTCAGAGGGGGGAAGCGCCTGAACAGCACAATCTACCACAAGAGTGTGAATGAAAGGATGCTGCATTGTTTCTACCTGTCGGAGCACTGCAGGTGCATTGGCCTACGAAGGCACCTGCAGTAGAAACCAAGTGCACAAGGAGTGGAGTTGTGCACAAGTGCTGCAAGACTAAAGACTAAAGATATGACGTGAAGTGTGAAGCACAGACACAGACACTAAAACCCCCCTGAGGCAGCTCAGAGGCTTGTTATGCAGAGGACAGGTAGACGTTTCCTGTTTTCAGTCAGGTGACCCTGAGGTGAAAGGCTGCATTCACAGATCCGTGAGCACAGACAGGTCAGGGTAATACCAGGGAGTGTTTTGCAGTAATTACAGGTCAGAAGCACTGGTTCACATGCACCTCAGCAGCAGCTCAGGGGAGGAACAGTGCAGAGGAGGCTACGATAGAGGGAAAGGGCCATGTTGGCTGGTGCAGCAGCTGCCGAGGCTGCAGCAGACCTCACACCTCTCTACATAACAACATGTGAACGTTGTGGTGTTGTGGAAGAGCTGTTGTTGTGTTGTGAATGCAGCGGGCCCACTCACTCTGCGTATCCCGTCCTCCAGGGAAGCCTGCTGCCCCTCTTCAGTGTCAGCACCGGCCGTGACGCGTGCTCCGTGGAGTACTGCAGGAGCTCCGGGGTGAGCTCCAGGAAATCCGGCCGGCCGTAGGGGAAGCGCGGCGGCAGGCTGTCCGCCCCGCCGCTGCTCTGGCTGCCGCCGCCCGGGTGATGGTTGTGGTGCTGGTGCTGGTGGTGGTGGTGTCCGTGCGGCATCATCCCCCCCACCAGACTGGACATGGCGTTTTTAACTTTGCTGATCATCATCGGCAGCGACGCTCGGGGCGCGGGTGAAAACGAAAGAGGATCAGCCGCGATGCGAGGTGGTGACAGAGGAGCAGACAGACAGATGAGAACGCGTCCAGTCGGGGACGAGGATCATTTCAGGAAGCGAGTGTCTTCTCCTCCTCGGCCCCATGTGACAGATTCAGGCTTTATTCTTCTCCTCATGCGAACGATCGAGAGCTTCGGCGGCTGCGCTCAGACTGAGATCCAGCAGGAGGCTGCGTCTGCCCAGAAGGCTGGGCTTCACCCCGGGGGCTGGAGACTGCACACCGTCACAGGAGACAGCGTGTACCGTTAGAAACACATCATATATCATATACAGTCAGAATAATCATCATATTAAGGTAAAACAACTCATTATATACAGTTAGAAACACATCATATATCATACACAGTCAGAATAATCATCATATTAAGGTAAAACAACTCATTATATACAGTTAGAAACACATCATATATCATATACAGTCAGAATAATCATCATATTTAGGTAAAACAACTCATTATATACAGTTAGAAACACATCATATATCATATACAGTCAGAATAATCATCATATTAAGGCAAAACAACTCATTATATACAGTTAGAAACACATCATATATCATATACAGTCAGAAGAATCATCATATTAAGGCAAAACAACTCATTATATACAGTTAGAAACACATCATATATCATTTACAGTTAGAAACATCATCAAATATCATATACAGTCTCAAGATACAGCATATACAGGCAGAAAACATTATATACAGTGAGAAAGACATCATATATCATATACGGTCAGAAGAATCATCATATACAGGCAGAACAAACATCATTATATACAGTTAGAAACATATCATACTGTCAGAAGATACAGCTGTACAGTTAGAAACACATCATATATCATAAACAGTCAGAAGAATCATCATATACAGTCAGAAATATATCATAAACAGTCAGAAACATTTCATATACAGTCAAAATAATCTGCATAATCTGCATGTCAGAAACACATCATACACAGTCAAAAAATATCAAATACATTAAAAAACATATCACAAACTGTCTATCAAGTCTTTATTAATTAACAATTTTCCCACAAGGTCAGAGGTCAAAAGGATCCCTGGAGGGGTGTATACCCAATGAACGAAAGATACACATGTATAAATATATGCCTGTGTATATACACATAATATGTAAAACTAATTTATAAATCTCTACTGGATCATTACTACTGAAGTTTTGATAACTGCTCATGTTCTTTTAAAGCATGTCCTGAAGATCTGACTACAGATCCCAGTGTTTCATTTGGTTTTCAAAGTGGATTTTTCTAAATGATAGGGAGCTGGTCCGTGATTTCACAATATCAGCTGTAGCAGAGCTTGATTAATATACTGACCAATCACTGCAGTTGTTTGTACATCTATTGATTTGGCGTTTCAGTAGAAAGTGTGCACACTGAAAATATGTGACCACTGATTTAACTGGGACACAAAGACTGGAGTTTTTAGTGGAGAGATGTTGTTCTGGTGCAGTTATTGAAGAGGAGCACCCTGTGTTACATGATGACTTTTTACCTTAAGGTCAGAGTCCGTCTTTCAGCTCGCTGTGTTCAAGGAGTGAGTTTGAATCTAATTACTGGTACAAATCACTGTCACCAGGTCAACAAAACATCCACTGTCCTTTCCTCACGTCCTGCTTGTCCAATCACTCCAAACTAAACATGTCAACAGAGCCTCTTTGTGGACTTTTAATCTTTGTTACTGGGGATTTTACTGACCTTTGGGAAGAGGCAGCTCATAAAGTTTATTCTTCATTAACTTAACTCTCCCACAGAAGCATGTTTCTGTTGTGAACTCGATTAGCTGGGGAAATAAAAGGAGAAAGCAGAAGCAAAGGCAAATTAAATCACTAGATATATTTACCCAGGTACTTTTCATTTATTTGGGTAGGCTATTTCATTCTACATTTTACACACATCATTAAGTTTCCATTGTATAACATATAACCAAACGGTTAATCAACTACAGCAGTAAATTGATTCTTGAACATAAATTTATCCTTTCATCTCAGTAGGCTCCATAAAGTAGGCCCACCACTACTTGTATTCAAACCTTGTGTAAGTATTTGCATTTGGTATTTAAGAAAAATATATAGTAAAAACTGGTTCTTCTTTTCTTCTTTTCTATCTCTAAGAAAAAAACCCTAAACAAAAGTTTAAATAAAAAAAATGTTTATGTATAAATATTAGAAAAAGTGAGTAAATAAGAAGTAAATAGTGAGTAAATATATACTGTTTTTTTATTTTATTGCTTTTCTTATGTGGGTTGTATTTATTGTGTTTTTATGTCTTTATGTTCATTGTATGCACCAATGACCAGAGCAAATTCCTGGTAGGTGTAAACCTACTTGTTAATAAATACTTCCTGATTCTGATCTGATTCTGATTAAACTTATTTGTGACGGAGAAACGTTTGTATCTGTGTGTTTCCTCCAGTAGATGGAGCCAAAGCACTATCAGATGTGGTTTGAGAGCAATGGCCCGAAGATGTTGAGGAAAAAAACTATTTATTCATCTGTTCAAAAGAAGGAGGTCATATCAGTCTCACATGTTCTAACTGAATCAATTGTGACTATTTTGTAGGAGCCACTGGTTTCATTGCTGTCCACAACATCACATGCTGGCAAGTGATAAAAGAAAATGAAATGGTTTCCTGTGCCTCGAGGGAACAGAGGAGAAAATGTATTTTCTCTCCCGGAGATGAAGGAGGCTACTCTTAGCAGCAGAGGATGAAGATGTAATCTCTCTACTGATGAATGAGCCAATGCTGCTCTGTCAGAGGCCGCTGAGCAGTGATCTTCCTGTTCACACTTCAGAAGAACCAGTTCAGACTGCAGAAGAACCAGTTCAGAGTTCAGTTCAGACAGATGGAAATCAACGTAGATCATAGTTCACATTTTAGGTCGGCTCTGGATCAAAGGAAAACAGAAAAATGACACCAGAATTTTTTATGTGATTTATCTTTGTGTGTGTGTTTGTGTTTGTGTGTGTTTTACTCTTGATAAGGGTTAAGAACCGATGATGTCACACCTTGTTAAACTCTATGAGACAAATTGTGATTTGTGAATATGGGCTATACAAATAAAATTTGATTGATTGAATATTGAATATATTTACTTTATATACTGTTATGATTACATATACACCCATATACTTATACTTACTTTAAATAGATTAAAAATATCATAGCTAGGTTGACATGATGGGGAGAGCATGGCCTAGGGGATAGAGTGGGTGTTCTGCAACAAGAGGGTTGCTGGTTCGAATCCCACTCTTTCCCATCTGCATGCCTAAGTGTCTTTGGCAAAGACACTGAACCCCCCAAAATGGCCCCTCATAAATGTTGAGTGTACTAAAAATGTAAGTCGCTTTGGACAAAAGCGTCTGCTAAATGACATGTAATAATAATGAACAATTCTCACCTTGACAGAAGATGTGTTAACATGTGATAAATACATACGATCTGTATAACAACACAAGTTCTGTATGTATAATATTCTAAGTTTAACATAGACTGCTCTGGTCGGTTTTTGTTGATCACAACAACCAGCACACTCTCACAGTTCAGGCCAAACTGAGCTCATATTTAATGGTTCTGCGCGGACATTACTTCTTCCTCTGTGGCTGCAGCTCCCCACTGGTATCTCAAAGAGTTTGTGAAGTTGGAAACTCCATTAAGGCGAGCCCCTGATGAAAACCCATTAATGGCTCCGCAACCGGGATTGAGGTTGGGCGGAAAGACCTGGCAGTGCAACCGCAAACAAAGCCATAAAGCCTGATGTAGCTGCCTCTCATCGAGCATCTGCAGCCGAGGAAGAAAAACTGGCCCCGGTGTCTGAAGACCTGTTGAATTAAAGGGGGCATTAACTGCAGCTTCCTCTGCATTATTGATGGCCGGCTCCATTCCTGAGGCCATTATGCCTCCTATTTTTCCTCTTGCAATTTTCTGCTAGACATCCCACTGTCTTCAAACACACTCCAGTGGTGCGGGCGAGCGAGGGTTCAGGCAGAGGCCTTGCACCACTCCCTGCAGGGTACTATTATTTTTTGCAATCAATGTTGGGCCGCACACGGCACCCACAAGTGTGAAGTGAAAGTAATCCCAGGTTGACAAGAGGGAATGATAAGTGTTATGCAAGCAGCAACCCAGAGTAACCAGACCTAAACAGGCAGCTCTGCTCTGCTCTGTGAAGGGCCAGACACCTCAGACACCGTGGACACCAGCCTCTCCTCGCCGTGTGACCTCCGAGAGACAAAACCCGGAGACTTTTTATTCGATTCCGAAGCCAAACGCTCACTAACGGGGGGGGATTACCTCGTGACTCACCTCAGCTGCCACCAATACTGCATTTGTTGTCGAGCTCTCGCACAGTCTCTGTTTTATCTGCCGCAGCACAGCTTGAGAAGCCTTACCTCACGGCTGACCTCATCCTGTCATATGATTTAATGAGCGGGAGCTGTGTCACAAACCACGGTGTCAGGAGGATGACAGGATAGGTCTATACAATGCTCTAAAGATTAATGAGGTCATCTTCTCTGTGTGTGTGTGTGTGTGTGTGTGTGAGAGGGAGAGGGAGAGAGAGAATAGAAAAAAGAAACTTGATGACTTTGGAATCAAAATAAGAGCCTCTCTATTCATAGGCAATTATAAAGTGATGTGAGTCCCAGCTCTGGACTGCATATCAGCTTTAAATGTTATAGCTCAGCCCGCTCAGTAATAATGGGCTGACATTTTTTTGTTGGTATTGAGTCTCCTGGGGTTTGTGTCTTCTGCCCTTTGATTCCACTTGTGTGTGTGTGTGTGTGTTTGTGTGTGTGTGTGTTTGCGGTAGATGGCTTTGCCTTTATGATGATACCACTTTGCGAGGGTGTCCGAAATCAATCAAATTCAAATCCAAAATGCCTGCCTCCATATCTCCACAGGCTATTTTAAAGGTTGGTATCGATTATTCCACCCGCCCCTGCGTTTCGGGGCAGCAGACGAAAAAAAGAGACTGCCTGAGAAATGGAGAGATGATAATGCAATTACTGGAGAAGGGAAGCCTTTGTGGACAGGGCAGCGATGGTGCTCGAGGAGAGCGGGAGCTGAGCGTCAGAGGCAAACAGAAGTATTATCATGACCTTGGGAAGTAGTCAGTCAAGGTTTTCTGGGTAAGGGGCTGCGGACAAGCTGCTGATGGGAGGGTCAGCATCTGAGAGAGTGATCCTTCTTTTCTCTCACCCCTTTTTCTCTGTTTTTGTCACAGGGGTGGCTGAATATAAATGGTAAATGGTCTGTATTTGTATAGTGCTTTTCTTGTCTCGATGACCACTCACACACACTATTACACAGTGTGCAGCACCTTCTCTATCACACATCGCTCGCACACTGCCGGCACAGCTGTCAGGGGAAATTTGGGGTTCAGTATCCTGTCTAAGGACGCTTCAGCACACAAAATGGAAGAGCTGGGAATCAAACCACCGACCTGGAGTGGTGAACAATCTGATGCTGTAACTACTGAGGCATAGCTGCCTACACAGATAGAGGTGGATAGATAGATAGATAGATAGATAGATAGATAGATAGATAGATAGATAGATAGATAGATAGATAGATAGATAGATAGATAGATAGATAGATAGATAGATAGATAGATAGAAAGAAACAAAACTGATGTGTATTGTGACATAACAAGAGGGTAGTTAGATGGGTGGATGGATGGATGTATAAGTTCAGGTAGAGATGGTTACAAGTGTGTGTGTGTGTGTGTGTGTGTGTGTGTGTGTGTGTGTGTGTGTTTGTGTGTGAGGGCTGGATAGATTGATAGAGTCCCCTCACCCAAAAATAACAGAAATAAAAAAAAAGTAAAAAAACATTTACTCAATATAGAATCTGAAAATGTAAAAGAAGATCAATAAAATAAATCTGAAAACACAGTAATGAATGCTCTGAATCAAACTATATATTCTTATTTGAGTTATTTTGGAAAGGATCTCACTAGATAAACTCCTGCCGGTCACCGCCACCACCACCACTGTCCACCACCACTACACCACTGGATGGCGCTACAACACCGGCGCAGTGCCTCCACCTGGCCGCTGCACGCACCCTGCGACTCATCCTGCTGCTCGCTCTCTCATCTCATGTCTCCAGCTGCACCCCCCACCCCAAAAAGAGTAAACCCCCAGTCAGGCACCGAGTTGTGTTGGAGGCAGGAACCTCCGTCCGAAAGCCCCGGATCCACGCGGTATGAGTCCCGGTGCGGAGCTGCACCGTCCCGCCGCGCTGTCGCTCCGCTGGGTGGGAAGTTGCTGTGAGTCAGAGCCGGAGGAGCAGTAACTTTTTCCAGACTTGAACAAGTGCAGCAGCAGCATCAGCATCATCATCAGCAGCACCAGCGGCGAGTCTCCAGCAGCTGATCTCAGACCGGCTCCGCTCTGAGGATTGTGCGTCTGCAGACATCTGACTTTCCAGCGGCGTCTCCATCCAGATGTGTTGTGTGATGCGTCCTGACGCCACAAGGAAATGGCTCTTTTCCTCTAAACAGCGGCTCTCCGGTGGTTTTTTGGGGGTTGACAATGGAGAATAAATGAAAGGGGACGTTTCCCGGGATTAAGTGACTGCACGACGACAGGTAGGTTCTCTCCCCTGTATTTGTTCTATTCTCTCAAACTGTGGAACATGTGGTTGAATTGAGTGTGAATGATTAAATCCAAAGACTCCTGATGGTTAATGTCTGACGCCTGTTACAGCTGAATCAGCCGAGCAGCCGAACCTATGAACCAACTCAGTGGATCGATTGGAACTATCGATTGTTTCCACTATAATAAAGAGTTATTAAGTTGTTTGGGGATAATGGCTGAGAGGTGGAGAACAGGTGGAGCTGCAGGCTTTTCACGTTGTCTTCATGTCAGACTGATGCAGCAACATGGAGTCAGATCGAACTACACGAAAATCAAGTTTCCTTCTTCATCAGATCTGCTCGTGGTTTGGTGCGTGAGGGATTAAATAAACTGTGTTTAAATACAGAAGGAAACTTGTTTTGTATCATATTAAAAGGTTTATTATTCATATTTGAGGCAGGTGACGTGTGTTGATCCAATCATTGACCAAAACCATTATTTGGCCATGAGATCAGAGAGGACTAATCGAAAACCTCACCTTCCTTCCTTCATTCCTGTCTTTCTTTCCTTCTCTCTCTCTCTCTCTCTCTCTCTCTCTCCTTCTTTCCTTCCTTCCTTCCTTCCTTCATTCCTGTCTTTCTTTCCTTCTTGCTCTCTCTCTCCTTCCTTCCTTCTCAAATGAACTTGAATCTCTTTGATTTCATTATTTTATCTGCTTTCTGTGATCCATCCATCTCCCTTTGCTCTCCATCCATCCATTCATACACCCCCCCACCTCTACTCACTCACCCGTCCATCCATCCCTCCCTCTCTCCCTATACGTATTCATCCCTACCTGAACTTACACATCCATCCATCTCTCCCTCCCTCTCCCTATCTCTACCCATCCATCCATCCATTTCTCCCTCCTTCTCTATACCTGCCTATACCCCAAGATTATTCCATCCATCCATCCATCCATACCTACCTGTACTCATCGATCTATCTGTTTCTCCCCCCTTCCTCCCTTTCTATACCCATCCATCCCTCCATCTGATGCAGCAGATGACATCAAATGTATCCCCCATACCTATCAATCCCTCCCCCCATACCCATCCATCCATACCTACCTGTACTCATCCATCCATCCCTCCCTACCCACCTACCTACCTGCCTATACCCATCCATCCATCCACACTCCTTTAAGAACACAATATTTTCTCTTTTTTAATCACTACTGACAATAATCATGTATCTCAGTAAAGGTAAAGACTCAAACACAAACATCTCTATTGAGCTTATAATGGGACCTGGAGCTGGATTCCCCAAATTGACTTGTGTGCTCCCTCCCAGTCAATCCAACTTCTGAATGGAGAAGAAACCAGTTTAGAAGTAAAGTGCTGTTACAGTTGTCGGACCACTCCGAGATGCCCTTATGGAAACAGGGGCTTGTATTTGCTGTGAGCTGCCTCACACTCAGAATTACATATTAATGGTTACACTTACACACCGCTGTGGACATTTCTCTATCTCTACAACCCCTCCCTGCTCTGAACCTCCCCCTCCCACTTCCTCTCTTCTTCTTTATTTCATCTCTCTCAGTCTCAGTCTATCTCCTTGCCCCCCCCCCCCCTCCCTGTTCTTTTATCTGCCCTTCATCCCCTTGACAAGCGTTGTGCGGTCAGCTTTTTTTTTCTTCCCCTCCCTCCCTTCCCCTCAATTAGTGCTATCATCGCATTTCATCCTGTGGAATACAGGGATGGTAATAGCCTTACACTCCTATTGCGTGGTGATACAATTCAGCTGTGATTAATTGAGGTCCCCTCAGAGAGTCAGAGGAGGCGTAAATCTTTCCTTTCACACTCACTGACAGGCCGGCCATTATATTGTTTTATAGATTGCCGTCAGTAACCCCTGAAGCCGCCTGCGGCCCACTGTTGTTCTGGAGGGTTTCATTGTGCAGTGTTATTGGTCGGTATTGCTGACAGGCAGAGCAAAGGCCACCCTGGGACTTCTGGAGATGGGATCCCGGTGACAGTTCCCCCTGAATTTGACAGTAACAGTGGAAGCTCTGAAAAACATATTTTTTCTCTGCTCTTCAATGGTCGTCGTGAAAAGTGTGAATTTGTTATGGAGCCAAGGGGCTTGGAGGGAAGTTTGTCTGTACGTGTAAACACAACGCAGCCATAACCTCACCACACTGCACCATGGCTTTCCTCCCCTAACAAATATGGCTGCTTCTGCAGGTTTCAGTGGCAATAACACGTCCTCGTGCCTTTTAATACACAGATTAGCTTGCAGTGTGTGTGTTTTCTAAGCCACCATCTCAGAGACATTGCAACAAACAGCCGAGCCTCACGAAGGCAGATCTCAGACTGGGGCTTGGAGAGAGAGCGAGTACTTGATATGCATGAGCCACCAGGTGATTTCCAGAGGAATAGGAACACCGTGGATAAGAGGCTTGTCTCTAGTTTTAAGGATTCACCCCAGGCAGTATTTGTGTTCTCCGGCAGCTTCCTGCTCCCTCTGTCAGATCAATAGGCCATAATATGAGAGCCTTGTGTTTGCAGGCACAACACAAGACAATACACACACTGTGACTGTATATTCCATACATCCATGCACAGTGCTGTGGAAGTTGCACTGTTGTGTGGCCTGTTGAGGC
Source organism: Platichthys flesus (assembly GCF_949316205.1). Lineage (NCBI taxonomy): Eukaryota > Metazoa > Chordata > Actinopteri > Pleuronectiformes > Pleuronectidae > Platichthys > Platichthys flesus. The sequence continues at coordinate 22,863,004 of NC_084946.1, forward strand.
TGCAGTCCTTCCAAATGTCTCCACGTGAGACTACATTTTTCTGTAGTGTGGACCTGCTGCACGTATAAGCGGATGCTGGATACGTATAGATGTGAAAGCCTGGTGTCTGGTCACAGAGAACATAGCACTGCAGCACCATGAGTTGACCATACAGTCCTGGGTATTGCATCATTGCAAAAATTCTGTATTCTCCACCAGCCCTGCAAATTTGGCTTAGCGGAACAATAAAAAGTCAGCCATCTACTGTATCTACATGATTACACCCGATTTCAGCATTCACTGCTCAGCAGGGTCCACGGGCAAATGTGATTAGAAAGCGCAGTTTGTTCCACCTCTCCTAACGCCAGCTCGAGCTGCTCGGGTGAATCCGTCGGGTGTTTAAAGGGAAATTCACAGCCCCACCGTAGTGAGCGAAATGCAGCATTGTGACACTCGCGTGCAGCTCCGTCATGTACTGAGGAGGAGGAGGATAAGGGGAGAGCATATCCTGTGTTTTATGGAAGCTATTTAAAGGTGCATGCCCAAGATGGGCTCGCTGCAATGAACTGTAACCACCGACAAAAGACCAAGACAATAAACAAACAAATTGGTTTCCTGGAAGCCAGCAGTGTCCCACTCACTCGCACGGGCTGATCCTTGCCGATGCGGCAAGCTGTTTTTTCCTCAGAGATTAGGCTGTGAAGCACAACTCCATCTCTTATTTATTCATGCTGATTTGCTGTGTGCATGTTTGGTTATGGGTGTGTGTGACTGTGTGTGTGTGTGTGTGTGTGTGTATGTGTGTGTGAGAGAGAGAGCGAGAGAGAGAATGAGACAGTGAAAAGAAAGAAGAGAGAAAATAAATATGTGTGTGTGTGTATTAGTAAATGTGGTTGTTTTCCTGACAATGATGTGCGTGTGCCCATCACACATGTGTGAACAGGCTTCTGTATCTCACACTACACTATTAACACGATGGGCTCAATCATGTTCAAGATTCATGACCCCTCTCATGTCGTGATTTCAAAGGCATCTTTCCAATAAAGTGTGTTTAAATTCCTGCATTTTACAATGTGAGTTTGTTTTGGATGGATTGCTTTGCCACGTCATATTCCATTTATCACTGGGAGAGGTTTTTCAGGTCCCCTGTGGCTCTCGAGTTTAAAGGTAATAAACCTGTGTGAGGTGTCTGAGAGTTGGAGCACTTCCACATCTTGGGTCATCTTGAAAGTCGACTAAAAAGCCCAAAGGATGAACAACGGGATATGAAAACATGACTGTAGCTAATCGGTACGGTGGATATATTCCCTGACACATGTCATATCGAACCAAACTAACTTTCCAAAGCCCAAGAAGCACGTGCCTCTTCCTGGGAATTCAGCTGGACCCCGAGGACACTGACGTACGGGTGGAGAAGAGTCTTAGCAGAGCTTAGGAGCCCAGTCTTCCGTGGAGGTGGTTTTCAGCTTTGTCGGGCATCAGGCTTCTCCTCCGAGTCCCCTCCTCTTTCTCTACCCTCCTTCAATGTCTCTGTCTTCGCTGCCTTTCCCTGAGCTAGCCAGTGTTTGGCAGCTTTTTCGCTCCCAGTGTTTTTGCCTTTGCGTTGAATTCCCATCAACTCTGTCTCCAGCTCAGCGCGATGGAACTTAATTCTCCCAAGCCCCTTAACCATCAGCCCCCTGAAAAGGTTGGGGAATTGCAAATTTTAAGAAGCACCACTTCTAAACCCATGGTTCCTCCGGGAGTAAGGGAGCGCTCAAGTTTTTTCCTTGGCAGATTTCTCTCTCCCCCTCTGTTTCCCCCCCTTCGTGGTGCCTGAGGGTCCACAGCAATATGTTGTTGCTCCTGCTCTTCTCTGCTGCTGTCAAGCTCCACCTCATGCCTGTAATCATAAGGCTACAATTTGACCAGAAAATTGCAATTACCGGGTTTTGAAAAAAACTAAAATAACAAGCCTGTACATTTCTGCACTCCTTATTCCTTTGTTGACAATGCAGGTGCATGGATTCCTTGTTGTGGTTTATAATTAATCGAGTCGGACTCAATAAAATATGCAATTAATGTCAAAGGTCTCTCTCCCTGTGCATCACACAGGAAGGCTGGGTGTTTCGCTCTGGTTTGCACCATGGTTTTGTCGGTTTCATGTTTTTGCCCATCTTTCCCCACATCATGCAAACAATATGTGAGCTGGATCATGTGACCCGACATGCTCCTCCATCACGAGGACCCATCCAGGCTCCTATCTTCAAAAGAGACGCCCCCGTGTCGTTAAACGCGTCGAGCAGAAGCCGGCGTCGGAGCCTTGATCTAATGCCGGAGATGAGAATGAGAAATCTGGGTACTTGTGTTATCTCCGCCATGATAGAATTAGCTCAAGGGTAGCTGCAGTTCACGCTTCCCTTTCATCCGTTCAGACACACGCTGCCTCTGTCAGTCAGCTACGTGCACAGTGCACTCGCACTATAAATACATACAGACGACTCACTTTCCATTATTCTTATGCAGTCAGATGTTTTATATCCATGCCACATTATAATGCGATTAATTGATGAAGCATTATGAACAATCCTCTACTGGGATCTATTCGACCAATGATTGTCTGGGAGGGTGTCACATGACTGTAAATATGGGGCTTGATTGTTACAAAATTAAATAACAATAATACTAGATTTGATATATTCTGTTAGACATATAAGACACTTTTATTTAGATTTAAGAAATTAGCAGTTTGCTTGGTTACTATCCATCCTGTTATAGTTTGGGTGAGTAAAATAAATAGTGTACAGGCAACATAGAAGAAAATCAGGAAATAGAAATCAATTCCACCCCAGGGACAGTGTTAACACACCAAGACATAAATGGATAGGTCAATGGGAAAAGCTACCAAGTGCTATCCAATGCCTTTTCAGGATGTTGGACAGAAAGCAGGCGGTTTTAAAGTAAAATTAGCATTTGAGTTATTATTAGTGAAATTACCTGGTTCCTTTTCCAATATCTTCTGCTATAAGATCGTATGTGAAGATGGAAAACATGTCTCCACTTGCTCCAATTATCCAGACAAGGAGCTCAAACATCCCGAGAATGCGCAGCAGCGATCAAGGGATTGAGCTGTGCAAGCAAGGTCCCATTAAACATGAGCTCAACCAATCACGCCTCAGCTGCCAATCATGACGTTTCAGCATATTCTTAAAGCATCAAATCACTAATTTAAAACCAAACTTACACATGAACAAACATCTGTGTGATAAGAAATATCAATGAAAACTTTGTTTGATGTGTACTTTGACTTTTTAGTTTGGTCCATGTCCCATATATAACATGGAGGAGACTGGATTTATGACCTATACTGCTGCTCGCCACCAGGTGTAGTTTGTGATTCCTTAAACAGAGGTACGGACGCCTACAATTACCCATAACACACCTCTCTGTGTAGGTTCACCTGAGTGTTAATCATCATAGAACCACAATACCTTAAATCCCCAAAATATCCATGACGCAGCTGACAGATCTAAAACAGGAAACCTGCTGGTGTTTTCTGGTTCAAACCCTGAATGAGGCTGTGTGGCCCTTTACTGTATCTGTGTAGCACACTGAAGCATTTCCTGTTCGTGCCTCACACTAAGATTGATGCCTGTTTTTAGACCGGCATCAATTTTCAGATACAAAGCTGAATTATAAGCCCCGGGATGGAAAACAATTTTGTTCCTTCTCCTTCTGTGTTCTGATTTGTCTTCCCTGCACACTCTCTCTCTCTCGCACTTTCCTTCCAACACACACATACACGTACACACACACACTTACACACACACACACACACACAAGCACTCTCTCACCACAGTGTGCAAGGTTACTAATTTCTCCTGGGCTTTGGACTTGGGCGTGAGAGGAGAAAATGAAAGAGAGAGGAGAAGCGGTGGTGCACTGGCAGCTCGGAGGAAGCCGCCCACATCGAAGGAGCCTGATATCACCTCTCATCTCATCTTTTCTGATTCCTTTTTATTTTCCGCTGCTCGCGTGTCAGTTTCCGTCTCGGGGCCCCGAGCGCCCAGCATGCAGCGACCCTCCTCGGGACTGTGTCAGTTAAATCTTTGACTCCATTTACACCTGGTGTTTAAAATATGTTTTTTTCATTTCCTTGTATCTAGATGGGAGTTTAACCTGGTTATATTCACACCTGGTACCAACATGTGTCTCCAGAGTCCATGTTGAGATCTGATCGCTCTGTCCAGTGAACTCCACAAAGAAAACATCAAACCATAGGAAGATAGAGGAGGAATAGAGGAAGATGGTATTTATCGTTGCAGCTGTGCTATTGTGTATATTTTCCTGCTTTGTGATTGGTTTCTTCTTGTGTAGCGTGAGAGCTAAAGAGAGCGCTGCTTTGTGTGTTAACTGGCTAATGGCTCATAGCTGCTGTTGCGTGTGGTTATTACTTCCGCCCATGGAGTCATTGTATGTGGATTGCCAACACAATTGCGTTTGTGTTTCAATGTGTGTGTCTGACCCCCTCCAGAGGTGGTTTGACTGATTGGATCACAACCCGTCCCTGATGCGTCTTGGATGCATTTACACCTGCGCTCTCATGTGGTCAGGCTTTATCCGATTGTAATCTTATCACCCAGAACACATTTGAATAGGCCACCACATTGGAATGAGATATTTGTTTACTCCACAGTTTCAGGTATTGGAGACACATCACAAAATGTTGTGCGATGCGAGAAGACACTGGAATCTAAGTGTGATGCTCTTGCATCAAATTCAAGTTTAAATCAATTAACTTCTCTGATGATAATATTCATTTCTAATTAAAAAGTAATAATTTCTGTGAGACGTTCTTCAATTAGCAAGAAAAGAACTGCAGCGTTATTCCCTCCGTAATAACGTCCTAAATCCTTCAGGTAGATTTGAACATAGATTTGAAAACATTGGAAATATAAATGTTGAAATAAAAACAAATATAATAGCTATATCATTATTTAGTTTTTTTAAATATTGAATTAGGCAGTTATCCAGTTTCTAGTAAAACCCGAGATGGGTCATGTCTGTTGATGTTCTATTTTATTTTGCTCAGGTGGTTTAGGCTGTCAGCTGATAATTGGATATTAGCTTGTTCCTGCTCCAGACTATCGTCATTAAATCGATTAAATCAAAACAAATCTTGATAAATTCCAGATTACAATTGGTATCATTGGTAGAGACAGCAAAATAGTTTTAGTTTGTATTAAACGCAAAGTGCACAGCTTGCCTGAACTTGAAATAGAATCAGACTTTTGTGTTTTCACATCTTGTATGCAAATTGTTGACGTTTGTAGCTTTTAATTTCAGAATCATCAAACCCTGACACATTTGCTAGGTGTTTGTAGTCAGTGATGGAACTGACAATGTGATGAAGACACAATGTTCATCATATTATATTCGTTTGGATTTCATCCTCCTCCTCTTCTCCTGAGCTGAAATTAGTCCTGCTGTGATTGAAACATTCTCTGGCCTCTGTTTCTTCATGCAAACTCTCCACTGACTATTAATAGAACATTGCCACATCACAGCTCGTCAGTGCTCATGAAACTAGGTTGAATTCTTCTTCTAAATATGCTCAATAAAAGTGTCTATTTGTGGGTTTTGTCAAAATTAGGCCTTAGAAACAAACCATATTATGATTGACAAAGCTAGCAGGATATAAATTGTGCTTAGCTTGTTCTTATTTCACCCTGTTGATGACGTGACGCAGCCAGAATGACCTCTGACCCCGGACACCTCTCGGCTACTCCCTTTGTCCCTCCTGCACATCTCTTAACACCTTTTCCCTCGGCCCTAATTCATTTAATCATTTAAATCCGGCACCTCCATTATTGATGTCCCCCAGCTGTCTGTGGCCCTGGCCTGGCCTCCCGCAGCACCCCGGTGCAGAGTGTGTCTGGATGGACACATTCCCAGGCTGCTCATTAATTGATGCCTCAGTCGACGCCAGAGGGCTAATGCACTTTCACTCTCTGCTTGCTCTCCCTGCCGATCCAGTGTGTCGTCTCTCCCCCCCCCCCCCCCCCCCCCCCCCCCCCAACACGGAGGAAGTGAGTGGGTTCTCGCAGAAAGCTGGATGTCATGAATTTGTGCTTAAAGGTTCAGAAGGGTTCTTCACCCCACTGGCCCTGTAAGAGGGAAGACTATGTTTGAATCAGGGTTAGATCTGAGGGAGGCAGTGAGTTCACGGCCACGGAGACCGGAGTGGACAGCAAACCTTTTCTCTTTTTTTCTATCGCTCTCTGTCCTCGTTTGGTTTCTCTGGAGCCGGCTTCTCCGAGTTCTCTCCGTCGTTTGGCTCTATATGTGGGAGGTGGCTTCCTCCTCTGCTGTTGCCTAATTTGAAGAGCAGTCGGAACCAGAGGGGAGGTTTTTCAAGGAGTTCATTATACGGAGCTCTCACCACATGAAACACAACGTGAAGGATAAAAAGTTAAGTAAGTAAGGGCTGCAAAAAATCATGCAAAAAAGGACAGCAAGAATTCTGCTCGGGCAAAACAAGAGCTTTTGATCTTTTTCGTCATCTCATCCTCATCGGTTTTGTAGTTTTAGTTGCAGAGAATTCAGGTTACTGCAGCTGCTATATTTTGGACGTGTGACCCTGGAACAAAGATGACCTTGTCTCAGGGCTAGCTTTTCAGGAAATAGCCACAGCCTCACACTCGTTGTAAGCAGAGCTGGTGGCCACTGTCTTCTTTTATCGCAGCTTTTAGACATGCAACAAGTGTTCCAGAAATATTCCTGATGTTGTGAACGCGACTGAACTGGAAAATCTCCTGCTCCAAACCCAATTTTCTGCAGTTTTCCTTCAGGTGTGAAATACGCAGCCCAAGCATTCACAGCAGCAGGAAGGTTTCTGGAGCATTCACAGGAGGAGCGGTGCCTGGGCACAGCAGAAGGGCGGCCATGATGTATCACACTGCATTTTTGTGTAGATAACATCAACACCTGCGTCGGTCCTAATCGCCAAAAGCCCACAAATGTTATTGTCTTTCCTAGGTGACATCTTAGCTGGTGTCTTCTATGTGTATGGTCCCTTTTTCATCCTCAGATATTTGCATTTTTCCCGTTTTGTTTCCGTTGCCTATTAGAAAAGTCATCAACATGCCCACTCGCTGGCAGGGAATTTTGAGGACATTTTAATGGAGGGCTGGCAAGAAAATGTCCAGACTTCAGTACATGTCTATGACCAGCTGTGTTTTTCCCCTTCTGTTCTCGCCATAGTCGGGTTCACTCCCTGCACCAGCAACCTAGGCCTGTTCAGTCAAACTCAGCCTCTTCCAAAATGTGAAACTCTCAGGTAATTTTCCCAGGATCGTTACCTCACCCGCTGCATATTTTTTACGAGTAGGGGACCAATGAGGGAAGTTCCTGCCTCATTTGAGTCGTTTTTAGTGGAGTAAAGAGTCCTAATACGAAAAGCTAAGATTTCTCTGTCTTGTTAATAATGAGACTGACCCTCAGGCCGGAAAATCACTGTCAGGCTCTCATTGAATAGTTTCTGTCTGCAAGTATAAGGTTAATGTGGTGTCCTCTTCAGTCTCAGGAACTGATCCGACTGCAGCTTCTTCAAGGGATTTCTCTTGTGATTTCTAAAACCTGACCATGAAAACTTTTGTCTCTTAAGTGTGTTTTCTTTCCCCCCCTCTTGAAACACAAAGCTTGCAGCACAGCAGCCTGTCGCAGATGCCCGAGTGCCAGCCTGACCGCTATATTAGAACTGTGCAAGAAATCAATTCAGGAAATATAGAGGCAATTATTTTGTCTCCCACATTCGCTGACAAAGTAGCAGCAAACCGAGCCAAGAAGAGAGTACGGAATTAGAGAGAGGGGGAAATAAATAAGTCTCTGCTGTGGGGGGTGTGCATGGTGTGTATAGAACATGTGCGTGATTTGAAAACGAGTATACCTCTACACAGCAGACGTAATTAATGAGGAGGGAGAATGTTGTTGATTTGCTGTTGAAGTGATCGATGTTTCCTCAACGAAGAACTTTACTCTCATAAAGATGTACAAATATACAAAATACATTTACACAGTTGTACTATTCATACATGACATCATCTTCAGGAATCATGCACACTGTAGTACTAATGAGCTAAACAAATCTAACAACAGCTCAGTAATCTCACAAAAGTCACATAAAAGTCCATAAAACATTGTTAGAATATAAAATGAAAAATGTATTACACAAACACCTTCCCAGGCATGTGAGTGGAGAATGAAGCAACCCCCAAATTAAGACCTTTGTGGATCACACGTAAAATCTGATACCATTTAAATTTGTCAGAATATATACTAACTAAAGAATATCATAAGCAATGTAAAATAAACCCTCATAGCATTTTAAACATTTTTTAATGATTAAATAACTCTATGGTTATAGTCAGTCCCCTCTGGAAGTTGTTTATACATATTTAATCAATCAAAAATAATTATTTTTACATTACAGACAATGATTTTTCACTGTGGTGTAATATTTAACTTCTCACAAGAGCAGGACAATAAATGTGTATTCAGACAACTAGAAAGTTTGTTAACATCACATCTGAAGCAAAACACATCACGGATTGTCCAGGTGTTGTAAACTAAATACAACGAGTTAAATCAGACATCAGGTTGTGATTTATGAGTTTGAGTCGCCACCGTGAAATCCCCCTCATCATCATCATCATCATCAGTATCTTTTGTAATTCAAAACGAGTCCCTGATTGATTCCATCTTTCATCACCGGTGTTAACTGTGTGAGTTCCCTAATCAGAACGCAGAACCTCATTATGCTCACTGGCCTCTCGCGAGCAGGGCGTTTTTTTCAGCCCCTTATTTTCCTGTGAAATGAGGTGTGCAAAGATCAGCTGTAAGCCATCAGCTGCAGAGGCCAAATGGAAGGGTAATACCCCCTCCTTATGCAAAGATGCGCAGCTGCGAATTATGTATTAGCATTTGGAAACAACTCAAACCTCATAATCCTCGGGATAATTAAAATTCCTGCTGTACGGCCTATTATCTGCAAATGAGGTCTATAAGGAGAGAGATCGGGAGTTGGGGGGGTTTGATAGCCGCTTGACAGCTAACAGTTTGTGGAGCCGCCATAGAATTAATGTTGTGAGACCTGATGGACCGAGTTTCTGTATTCAGATGTGGAATATCTCGACCTGAAAGCGCCCCGGGCCCCACCGGGACCACAGACACGGACATGGACATGTGCATAACGTCGGGGGGGGTTGTGAAAGCATTTTCCCCCCATAGTTCTGCAGCAGGGAACGAGGCCGCAGACAAAGCACGTCCTCTCCAAAGAGCGTGTTCTGTGACGCAACCGTAAGAATCTGACAGAACCGTCATCCTGACCACCGCGAAGAGACGACTAAATATTCACGGGAAAGGAAACGGCTCTGGCTCAGTGCTGATGAGCTGTGATATGTTATAGAAGCTGTCTCTTCCATCTGTTAAGAGCAAGAGAAAGGGGGAGAGAAGAGATGGTCGTCTGTTTGACTCCTCCTCATCCTTCCTCTCAGGCATTTTAGTGTATGTGCATCGCAGTGTCTCTGAATGAAGTCGGACCTGCTCGTCAAGTCCACCGTGGACGGATAAAGGTTAATTCATTCAGCTCTTCCCTGTCAGAGCCTCCTGCTATACAGCACTATACAGCACTAACATCACACACTGAGCGGCCAGGGATCTTTCCTTTAAAACAATACTTTATTTATAGATTCACAGGTTACAGATTCAGAAACAAAAGAATGAGAAATATAGACAGAAAAAGCAGACGAATTCAGTTTTCAAGATGGGAACATGGCAGCTTGAACCGGCTCGAGGTGGCAATATATACTCCCAGCAAATTAAACACAGGTGGCCCTGGTTTGACCTTGTTTACTCCAGACCTTCAGACTTTTTCAGTTTTGTCCGAAAACTGAGCAAAAACCACAGGTGGCAAAAGTTTCTAGGACCAAAACACCGGACCAGCGGACCAATGTTTTGTCTGACCAAAGGATATGATCTCGGTCTTGATCAATCTGAACCATGGATTCATTCATTTTCATTGTCAAACTCGATTTTCAAACCTTTGGACAAAGAGCAGGAAGTTGGGACAGCATTGACCGATGAAAAAGAGAGAAAGGAGCAGGAGCAGCTAACAGGATTGTCTCCAATCTGATATAATATTGACACAATGCAATCATAGTGCTGCACTTCAAGTTGATAATGCTAATACTGTAATCACAATACAGTAGCGATTACATTAACAAAATGAAGCGGTTCATTTACTCAAATGGAAAGACTTCTTCCCGCCGAATTGACAACACATCGATAATAGAGCCACGCCCGTCTACAAACCGATCAATGTAAAGTTGACGCAGCCTGTTGATGACAGTACGGATGTGTGCCACACAGAATTCTTAAATAGGTTTTCCTAAATTGCAACGTGAAACCTTACAATTTAAAGTTTAATGTCAAATTTTGAGTCAGTAGCGCTATCTTAGTGCCAGAGTTAACTTATCTGGCTAAAGTATAGCCTGTCTGACGGCTGAGGGTCATTGTGATGATGAATGTTTCCTGTTGGGAGTGTGTAGAGTGTTTGTCATTCTCTCACCTCTCAGTGACACATCAGTTCCTCTGCAACTTAATTTTCAGTGGACACATCAGTGATAGTGGTCGTTGCTCGTAGCAATTAACTAAGAATAGATTTAATTGCCGCGGTTGTTTCTGCAGTCGCCTTACGACAACCTCTTGCTGTTTTAAGTTTCCTGTTTTATCAGCCGTGTTGTTTCACGAGTAACACTGGGACTGAAAACAAGTTGTTGTTATCACGGCTGTGTGCGTGGACTGCTAACGTGCTCGCTCACAGTTGAGGGATTATATTCACTGCCTGGAGTCCGGACTCGGAATAAAGGATGAGCTGCTCCACAGCTTCGTCCCTGCTGCCGAAGGCCACGCAAAGCACAAGTCTTCCGTTATTTCACAGTGTACGCCACTGTCCCAGGTTCCTTCCATGCTCTCGTCTCAACATCACAGCCTGTCTCTCGTCAACAGCAACAAAGTCCCAAATTCTCAGGCGGTTATGAAACGGTAGATTGCTCCTTCTGGTTTTGATAATCAACTTGCCATTTTCCCCTCAGCATCCTGATGACCCCACCTCCTTAAGGTCTGATGCTCTTGGGTTCTGTGTGGATGAACACTCGACACATACTGGCACTGTCCTGGGCCACCCGGGGGGTGTAGCAGGCGAGGAGAGTGAGCTGAAGGCAGGGGCAGCAACACCAGTGCAAAAACATGGGGGGGGGTCACCCCAGAGCTGCCAGACGATTGAGGGTTTTGCCTTGGAACCAAGTAGTAGCTCCGGTACTTGGCTCCAGACCAAATCCAGCCGTAACATTTCTGTATTTGAGCGTCTGTTCTCTTCATTTCAACACTGACTGACCATCACCATGTACTTGACTCGTGAGTCTTACCGAGCTACAGTGGTTGGCTGTGATCTGGTATCTGTGGTTGGCCCCCGTCATGTGCTACTCGGACACGTTCTTGTTCGAACTCCAGAGAAAAGCCTGAGACACCGCGTAACCATATTTCCCTATGAATCGAAACATCAAATAAAACTCAGACGTGTGCTGCAATTCAAAGGTCTAGACCCAAACGTCTTCATGAAAACTTTACTTCATTAATATTTGCTTGCAAGATTACATCCGTGCATGGGGACTGTGTGGGTGTCTTTTTGGGCATTGCCATGGCAACAGAACCTTGGTAAGTCATTCGCTGCTTCACTTCTGATCCCACATTTATTTTCTCCTTTACACATAAACGGACGATGCAGCCGACCCCGAGGTATTCCTTCTTTTGCTTTGTCTTTTTCTAACTTTAGTAGGAAAGTGTTTTTTCTTGTTCGATTCATCGTGATACTTTCAAAACCTTTTATGTAATACATTTGTTTTTTATTTTTCAGCTACAGCAATAGGAGCTGTTTGTTTTTCCTCAGTGATCATCCCCACACTGATGGAGGTACGGTTCAGGGTGACGTTCATACGCCTTTTCATCTTCCAGCGTTTGCCAAGACTCTGAGCCCTTTGATTTTTGTTGTTGCATTGATTGCGTGTATTATTTATTTGCCGTGTGTTCATTAACGTGCACGGACATGAATATCTGTGTGTTTGCATGCGTGGGAGGCACAAGGCTCTGCTTACGAGTGCTCTGGTAGTCGAGCCCCTCTGAAGGGGTGGAGCAGATACTGACCTCAGACACACCTATTCATCATCCTGAAGCAGTGAGTTCATTAAAACAGCCCACACAGCCTCCCCAGCCTCCTCTGTGGCTCCTGAACCGCAGCCAGGCGTCTCTGCTAAACAAACAGGGTCAGAAAGGGATACACATCAGATCAGCAGAAACAAACGCTCAACAAAATATTAATGATGGTGATGATAAGAAACTCAAAAGAAGAGAAGCTGTTGGTTTACAGCAATCATTAGTCAAGTGTCATGTGCACTTTTCCATGATTATAAGTTTTAAATTTATACTGATGCGGTCTATGTTGAGACTATGTTTACTAAAATGTTGTTATTTATACCAAAACTCATTTATTGCTCTGATAAAGGTAATACAAATTAAAGGATATTGTCATAATCACATGTTGTTATTCCTTTTTGGGGTTTGTCTGTCGATACCATTCTTTTGAACACGTAATCTCACGATCGCCTCGAGGGAATATCTTAACATTTGGTTTGAACTCCATATCTCTGGAACACCCCCAGGGAATCCTTTCAAATGTGCGACTGTAGGTCAAATGTCAAGGTCACACCGCAAAGCCCTTTCTTGCCTTGTGAACGCGTTATCTTCAAAACAACTTAAAAGAGGCTTTCAATATTTGGCATAAATATTCACATAGTGTCACAGATCAACTGATCAGATTTGGGGAATCAAAGGTCAAGGTCCCAGTGGCTTCACGGAAGATGTTTTGGCCTCTTGAACATGGGATTCACTTCAGAAGTTACCAGTTGTCACTTGTGCTCTAAGATTAACGGAATAGTTTTCGGTGATTAAAGGTCACAGCGACCTCATGAGTCTGGAAAATGTTCATGTTCATGTTTCCACACGGAATCAAGTTCCCAGTAGTTAACACTTCTCATTCTTCTGGTGTCTAGGTGTTGATTTTAAGAAAAGTCGACTTTCCAACGGTATGAAATGTCAATTTCAAACATCAGGTTTAGGCATCAGATTTTCACGTTTTATCAACTCAGCTTCTTCTTAGATTCTCCACTTTGCACCAATTTTCAGCTGCACAGAAGAAAACAGAAGCGCGATAAAGAAAAAAGGGAGAATCTCTGCTGCACTGACTTTTCTCCCCAATAACAATGCTTAATTTAGAAATAAGGAAAATGCAACAGTTGGTGGTCGAGACCTTTTCTTTCACTAATTCTTAAAGGAATAAATCTGCACCAGTTACTCAGTCGGTTTAAAGTGTATAATTAAAAAATGAAAAAGACAAACGTAGAACAAAAAAGTTGCAGCCAAATTGTATCAGCAAATCTTAAAGAGTACGTCCATAATAACTCACATTTTACAGTGTACATGATGCGTATAGTCAAAGAGATCTAAAGACAATCATGTTTCCTCATTTGTTGTAAAGACCTTTTAAATATACTATAAAGCTGCATCTGGCTCCTTCATTGGCAACTATAACTAAAATCAAATTTTTGTATTGAAGATTATGATAATCGACATGTTATTGGAGTGATTCTTTTTTGTTTTCCCATTAGACCTGAGACCTGGTTTGTAACGTAAACTGAAGGGTGATGATAAGGAACATATGGAGAACATCACAGATACAGTATCTGCTGCAGAAGGTGTTTTCAGAAACCTGTGTAACTATATATAGCTACTGCATGGATATGTGTTTGACTGTTGGTTAACACTTCTATACCCACATGGCTTATGTGTTATTTTCCTGCACTTTTTTTATTTTTAGACTTCATGTGTGTACATTAGTGACACAGCTAAGCCATATCCTCCACTGCTTCTCTGATTTACTGCAAGTCTGAGTGAGAAAACATCTGTAAAAACCTCTGAATCTTTAACGTTGACGAAGGCACCACAGACTTGCAGAGGTGTATCATTATTTCTTTCAGCGAGTGTTACTCAAGTGTCATATAATGCTGTGCAGCCTTTGTAGGTTTGTTGTGGGTGTAATATGTAACAATTTGAACTTTTCTTTGTGTCTCATGCATCCTGTTGTTCTCTCGCCAACCTCTCTTTGTGTTGCCTGGAAACATTCCTTATGTCGAACTATCCCTCCCGCTGTCCTCTCACACATACACAAGCACAGGGAACCACCCCAGGCTTGTTCTGGTGGGGAATGGAGGGGTGGGTGAAAAAGTGAAATACAGTTTGTGACCAAACAACCTCTGGAATTCATCGTAAAGAAAGATGTTAATGTCTGAACAGTGTTTATGGTCTTTTTCCATTAGGTTTACATGAACATACAGTATTAAAAGTCTGCATATTGTAAGGATACTTTGAACTTTTCTACTAAATACATATTTATAACACTTGGAGCATATTTTGCTATAATGTGATGTATCAAATATATGGCGACGCCTGCCAGCTAGTTCTGGCAGGCAACTCGAGCTGCGCTGCGCCAATCATGCTACATACATCATGTGACATACATCATGTGACATACATCATGTGACATACCTCAATCTCCACAACCATCTATAATACACACCCACCTTATCAGGTGGTCTATTTAACCAGAGAGACATTTCCCATCAACCCCTCTTGCTTGCACTGCTGCTGCAGTATTGCTACCTGTTGCTTCAGCCCCTCCACCACCCCAGCATCCACCTGTAGGCTCCAACGGGGGGGTTACAAGTATTTGATCATCACTCCCATCATTCCTGTGTAATCATATGGGGGAGTGATTAAGTTGGAGCCTAGACGCCAAACACTAAATCTGTTGTAATAAATATATTACATGATCGAACGTGAGTTGTCTGACTGAAATATTCAGTTATGCTACAAGTATTTGGCTTTGATAAATTCTGCATGAAAAGTATTTAGAATTCCCCAAATATATTATTTTGGGAAATAATGAGGCTGAGAGGAGGTTGACAAAACGTTGTTATGTGTACAATGAACGTAAGCTGGAGCTTGTTAGATTAACTTGAACCCATCTCCGTCCAAAACGGCAAAAATGTAAGGACTTTTAAGGCTCATAAACCTTAAACACTATAACTTATATTTTGACATATATTTTTCTTTTCTTTATCACTTTTGGAAAAATGCCAGGCTAACTCCCTTGTTCCAGTCTTTAAAATAATCAAAGCTAAATTAAGCTAAAATGAGATAACTGATTTACTTGAATTTGTCCTTTTTTTTCTTCTAATTTTAGTAAATTAAATTATTTATCTGCATCCCACTTCATTGGGACAATGGCTGCATGTGGAATCTGGTTTCTATCGTAAGTATGTGCAAATCAATTACTATTAATTAAAACTCTAAGGTCTGTGTCTCAGTCCATATTTACCACACTTTAATCCAGTTGAAATCTGGTGTCAGATAACACTGAGAGCCAAACACATAACTCCTAATTGCCAAAATTGGAAACGGGTGCTGGTTAATCGCTGCTCAACCAATTAATCTCCTTGCCTCATTCCCTGGTGGTGCACGGCGGCGTGGCCCATTAATCTCCTGCGCTTACCAGTGCAGCTCAGTGCAGCTCAGCGAGCCGACCGAGCACAGTCCGTTACTCAGAGTGGGTCGGACGTCTCTGTGACCAGTGGGCTTTTGGTTCTCTGTGTGCACGGCGTGAGCGACCTCTGAAGTGACCATCGCTGAAACGCACGACAGCTGCACACGCCTCATCGGGCTCCGCGTGGGCCACTGTGAACCTCACTGTACATTTTTCTGCTGTTTTCAAATAGTACCTTGTCCATACGAGTTCTTCCCTCGTGCACTCTCATACAGTATATGCTCTTATATAGATACATATATATATATAGGAAATATTCAATATGCCCTGTGAGCGTTGGCTTCTGGGGTTTTTCTTTGTGTGCTGGAGGATGGAGGGGCGCTGGAGCAGATGTGGCATTTAAATGGCCTTCTTTTTGGGAAGCAGGTGGTTGTGTGATAGCACCGTGATAGATCATAGATGTCATCTCTGGCTCGGCTTTGTTCTGTATTAGTACTAGCAGAATGAGTTCCCGTCTTTTGGTGCTTCAGCGGCGCACGCATGGATGTACAAGGACATTGAGACACGCACGGACCCCCCACACACACACACACATACACACATCGTCCTCACGCAAACGTTCAGAGTGTACTCGTGTGTACATGCAGACACGCACAGGAGCACACACACACACACACACACACACACACACACACACACACACACACACCTGCAGGCTAGAGCCGGCCCAGCGATGATAAAGGAACTTTTTCCAGGCTGAAATCCCACAGCGCCACATTGTCAGACCTTTCCTCCTCTCTAATGACCTGTAAAAGTCCAGCAGCCCAAAGAGCCAGAGTGTAATGCAGTTTGATGTGGAAAATGTTTTAGTCGGATGTGCACCGTGCTAATACGTGCACGGAAACACGTGAGTTCCTGCTCTGAGACAGTTTTCTCTCCAGCCTGCACCGATAGCACCGTAACGATTTTGTCAAGCTGTAAAATAAAATAGAAAAATCTAAACTAAGTGATGATAATCCGGTTGTATCTGATTTTATAATGATGTGTGTGCCCGTGTGTGCGCTCTCTCCTCTGGGCCTGTTACATTTTCTCTTCTCACCCTCTTCCCGGGGAGGAGAGAGGGCGTTTCGAAACGAGCCCACAGCAAACAGGACTAAAAATAATGACTATGTGGCTCTGTTTGAGCTTTGCTGCTCTTTGCCTTCCCCTCAGGATTAGCTCTCTAAATACACACAGCGCTGAGGCGGCGGTGCACCTCAGGGCCGTCTGCCTGCCTCCTCAGTCCTTTTCTTAAAATATCCGCAAAGCTTTATTGATCTGGCCCCCGTCAGCCTTGGATGCATGAGATCTCTGCCATTTTCAATATGGCTTGTGTGTTTTTTGTGTTTGCGGGAGCGTCTTGTTTGCTCGGGCTTTTTTTAGGCCAACGCCGAGGAAAGAAAAAAATCCAGCTGAGAGAGAGAGAGAGAGACAGAGAGAGAGAGAGAGAGAGAGAGAGAGAGACGAGCGCGAGCAGCCGAGAAAGTGCGCTGCTCCTGGTATTATTAGCCCTTAATGACATCATCTCTCCGAGGGATCGGGAACAGAGTTTGGGAGCAGTCGTTCCAAAACATCTGATTTGTTGCTCCTCTGCGTGTCTGACAGCGCTCCCTACTGCTCAATTAATTTTAATCAAATGTTTACAGTGCACTAACAGCTTGGAATTGCGTGTGTGTGTTTATGTGTGTGTGTGTGTGTGTGTGTGTGTGTGTGTGTGTGTGTGTGTGTGTGTGTGATAAACATGCAGAATTTAACTTTGTTTGAGATAATGGACCCGCGCGCTAATTAGTTTGCCGCAAGTGCCGAAGTATTCGCGTCGTCCAATCACAGGCGAAGATTTGAAGCAGCGGGAAATGGGGATAATTGAGCTCCCACTGTTTTTTTCTATCTGTTGCTGCAGATCTTTGTGTCCTTCTTACTTTATTATTTTTTCTTTCACGCTCCTCTCACCGGGTCTCCTCCTCTCCTGTCTCCTTTAATTCCCGTCCTCCATCCAAATCGCTCCCTCTCTTCTCGGGTCTTCAGCTGTTTTCAAAAATACATCAATGTATGAAACGCATCAAGTCACAGACCCCCCCCCCCCCCCCCCCTCTCCCGTGGCGGTATTCATAGAATTTCAAACAGTTTTCCCTAGTTTTGAAAAATACGAAGAAAATGCATAGAAATGTGTTTTCTAAGAATTCCTCCTCAAGTCAGATGAAGACAAAAGTTCTAAACCAAGCGTCTGAGCTCTTGAAGGGAGCTCCTGACGTGAGGGGCTCCTAATGGTGGAGGACTTTCAGGAGCCTTGAGCGTCTCTTTAGTGGAGGCAAAGAAATTGTGTCATTAAGTTGTGATAACTTTGACAGCAGCTTTAAATAGCTGGTGCAGCACCTTTGTGTTGTGGAGTACAGCGATCTCGAATCTGGATTGTAGACTTCAACATGTAGCTACCACCGCTTATTTCTCTCCACACAACCAATGGGACATATTTGACCCATGTACAGGTCCGTCCATTATCCATCCATTAAGCCGAACTGTATTTATAAGTAAACTCCCAAAGGTCAAAAAACTCTGGCTTCGTCTGAAATGGGAATAAAATTCAGCATTTGCTCTTGGTTCAAAGTTTTTTTTGACTCCGGGTCCAATCGACAGTGATGGAAACATCATTTCCCCTTAGTCTTCGTTATTTAGCCCGAGCTCTAGACACTGACATTGCACATTTTTTCCCGGGCGACTTTTTGCCGTGCACTGAACAATGCCATCAACAGCCATGAATGTTTGTGCATTTATTTTTTCATCTAGAGAACAAGGTGTGCAAAGGTGCAGTGTTTTCAGTGGGTGATGACTTTCTTTGCCATGGACTTAATATATGAGAGCTTTAATATGCCCCCCCAAAAAAAGTCCTATGAAAGGAGAGGCTAAAACCTGAAAAGCATAATATGGGCACTTTAATCGCTCTCCAACACCTTCCACTTGACCTGCTGTAACACAGAAGACCACATTTAAAAACTTTATTTAAATCGTCCTGGTGGCTTTTCTGCTTCTTTCACTGATTTTCAAGCCTTGTAAAAAGGTTGAAAGCCGATTTTCCTGCCAACCAACACTCAAACGGCACAGCAGAAAAGATTTGTATTCAAGTTTTAAATTTATGTTAAAAAAACATGTTTATTTTTAGGTTCTTATTATTGTTCATAATAAAGTTTGTAATTTAACCACGTGGCCCTCTGGGCGCTCTGGACTGTGTTTACTGTTCACCGATGCTCTTCGGAGAGGTGACCTGATTGTAGCCTGGAGCACAGGTACTTTCTCTATTCCCAAGTTTTATCAGTAAAAGACCAATTACCTGTTTCTCTAAGATGACATTTAAAGTTAATTTAGGTACAATAAGCAAACAATGTTCACGAGAAAGCACCTGAAGGTCAACAGCCGTGTGGTTTTACTCAGTGTGGCTAAAATGTCTTTCTGAGAATATGACAATCCTAATGAAAGTCATTTTCACTAAATAAAGTTATCAGTTAAAGGAATAGTTCATCTGTCTCATAATTGAGAGGCTGAAAGCAGAAAATGTTTGGTATTTCTCAAATAATCCAAATAATTTGAGTCAACATATCAATTAATTAGCAAATTCTTCCAGCTTCAGTCTTTACGGAGCAAACGCTCATCATTAAATCCTCCGTCTAACCCAAGAAGAGACAGATGGTGCAGTGTTCTGAACCGGCCTGTTTGGACCGGGCTGTTCTCCTGACCTGTGGTGATGCTGGTTGCACCTGCAGTGATGGAGCTGCTGCAGGTCCACACAGATGCTGCTCCACCGCTGCTGCACAAACAGCCGTTCAACCTGTTTATTCAAAGTTCAGTGAAGCTCGACTTATTACACAAAACCCTGAAGTGGAGAATCCATTGTTGTTGTCGTGAACATGAATGGGACTTACACTGCTGCTACAAAGTGCTGGTCCCCCTGTTCATTCAAGTTTATTAATATCAAACGTATCACGTCTCCAAATTGCAGCCAAATTAATACTGCATTTCCTTTGGCCACTAACAATACACACGTCAAGGTAAAAGCTGATAAGATGAACAGCTGAAGATTTGTGTTTCACATTAGTAGATTTCTTGAATTAGAAGATGAATGAAAGAGTCCATGTTGTTTTTCTGAAGTTGGCTAATTTTGCCTGTTTCTGATTCGCTTCAAGGTGCGTTTTCAAATTCAAAAACTCTGTGGGTACGTTTGTGCAGAACAAATGATCTCAACACAAAGAGAACCGAGCACAGCCTTCATTCACATCGTGCTTTTCTAGTCTTCACGACCACTCAGACTGCTTTACACCACGAGTCACATTCATCCATTCACAGCCACATTCACACAGCGGTGCTTTATGCCACGCAGACCGGAGGGATCACCAACCCTCTGGTTAGTGGACGACTCGCTTGAACAGAGCTTGTTTCTTGTGTAGGTGGATAGAGCACCAGTGATCTCTGCAGCACGTGTGTTTCCATCGCCGGGAAAGCGACAGCCACAATATTTGGTCGTTCCGTCATGTCTTGTGGTTCCACTGAACTGTGGCCTAATAAACCTGAGGGACCCTGTTCACAGCCTCTCTGCAGCAGCGTCATATCTCCGTGGGCGTGAAGTGAGGATTTTATTCTGTTTTAATTTGGACTCTTTTTTCTACCATCTAATGAAATGTCATGTCACCTACCAGACAAAAAAAACAAGCCACCAAAAAACGGTGTGTTCGTCTAAAAGTGGATATTTGTTTTTGTGCGGCGCAGGAAATAACATTTGGATGTGATATCTTTCTAAGGTTTCATTCATTCCATCACCCAGTCGCCGGCTGGTGCGTCTCCAGTTGGCAAATAATGAACAACAAAGAAAAAAACACTTCCTTGGTCTATATCCATTCTGTGCGTGTTTTGCCTTTGAATTGAACTTTAACTTTAAAAAGAGATGGTAGGAGGAAAGAATAACAAGGCTCCAACTCTGCATATTGAAAATCATCATTCTCGACAGGGACGTTTGTCCGTTTCAAGCTGAATTGGCTTAAACCCACATCTGGGAAACGAGTCTTGGTAAAAGGATAACTTAACTCTTTACCTGCTGTGAGAACGAGATGTCGGAGATTCTTCACTAATCCCTTTTAAACGGAAACTGAAACCAACCTCCAGATGCTGGTGTCAGTTGTAGTTTTTAGCCAAGCTGTCAATTTCCTGCTGCACCCTGTGACTTTGTGTCTTGTACAGTTAATAAAGAGGACGACATGACAGCTCCCCAAAGAGTCTCCACTGCACCCCTGGTGGCTGGCTGCAGTACAGGTCATTGATTCCGCCTCCTTCATGTTATAAGTGAAGGGGACATGGGTCAAACTTTAAAAAAAAGGAGACGCCTCATACATTTCTTATTATCCAGGACCAGGTGAGGACCCATGTCGTACAAAGTGTCTTTTAATTCAGGCAAAGTTCAGCTCAGGAAGAAAGTCTCACAGGCAGAGGTACAGAATCATCCCAAAAATCGAATAATCAATACACAGAGAAACACTAGGAAACTAGAAGGGCTGAAGCACTGAGACGAACTGGTGATGAGGTCAGAGAAACACAGGGATTAAATACAGACGCTAACAAGACCCGGGTGAAACTGAGGTTGAGTTATCAACAAAGGATGAGATAAGATGAAGACCTTAATTGATCCTCCATAGAGGAAATTCACCAAGGAGGGAAACAAGACAAAGACAGAAAGTAAAGTGCACAAGAGAAAGTTCTAATTGTTCCTGTACGTTTCGTGTTACTTATTTGATGTGATAAAAAAGTCATTAAAGATCATGATTGACAGTTCAGACTAAAGCTAATTTTGTCTCCTTCCCCCGATCACTACTGAGCAGACTCTTGCTCTAAATGATGTCATCAGCTCAAGATGGCAGCATCTGTATCCAGGATGTTTTTCGGCGTGTGGCCACGTGTGTCTTCTTCTTCATATTTGATAAGGACGGTGTGGCCTAGGGGGTAGATTGGCCATTCTCCAACATGCCCAAGTGTCCTTGGAAAGATACTGTACCCCTATATGGCCCCTGATAAATGTTGAGTGTATGTAAGTCGCTTTGGACAAAAGCGTCAGCTAAATGACATGTCATGTAATCCTTTGTGTCTGTGAAATATGCCAAACTGCTGCAGATTCATTGACAATAGCTGCAGCAAACCTGTGTAAAGAACTTTCTTTGGTCGAGCTCTGCTTTACACAGAACGCCAAGGCCAAGGCAATCCCGTCAGCCATTGATTGTGTGATTGCAGTAGTTGTTGACAGCTGTACTTGCCATCCCTTAAATAGCAGGAGGTAAATACTGCAAACAACTGGGGGCTGATTGAATATGTTTATTTAATTTTTTGTGCAGAATTTAGGCAGGAAGCCGTACGTCTGAAAACCACAAGAAATTCCACTTAGTGTTTCTCTTATGTGGAGAATAGCACAGAGCCCTTGTGCTGAGGTTGAATGGATCCAACTCTTCGTGTGGGCTCCTTCCGCCGTGCAGCCTAATGAATCTCTCTCATGTCACTTGTGTCATGTCCTCCTCCAGGTGATTCACTGCCTGCGAATCCAACTTTCTGCTCTCCGTGCTTCCTCAAGCACGACCGACTCCCCCTTAACAGATTCCTCACACAGAAGACAGTCTGGCAATAAAAGCAGATATTCATGCCCCAGCGTAGCGTTTTGTCAAAAGATAAAAAGCTTTCCTTCCTTCTATCTCCCTTTTCATCAGTACAGAAGAACACAGTGCGAAGGCAACCCCCCCCCACACCCCCCCACGCACTGCAGTGCAATGTGGAGGGTGTCATTTGTAATGAATAGCCCTGAGGTAATTAGAAACACGCTGCTCTTCCAGAAGAAAAACTAGATCTTGAAAAAGTGATGACGAATAAAAGGAAAACAGAGATAGAGGAAAGAAAGAAAAAAACACCCAGAAAAAGGATGAAGGAGGGATGGGGTCCTCCTGGCCCGAGAAAGAGATGCCAGGTACTCGGCTGTTTGGCAGAAGACGCTGTTGCCATTTATCAGCCAGTCTAGATGGAGGCGTCCCACACTGTCTCACTCGATACGCTGCCTACTTGTCCTGTCACTCACCAGCGTGTTCGGGTGATGACGGGCGGTTTGTGTACCTGAGTTCGAGTCGCAGCCGCTGAAAGACACCGAGACACGAGACGAGGAAACGATTCAGTGGGACTGAGAACTGAGAGCTACTGTTTTTTTTCAGTTCCCCAAAACCATATTCAGAATCAGAATCAGAAAGTATTTATTGCCAAGTAGGTTTACAACTACAAGGAATTTGCTCTGGTTATTGGTGCATACAATGAACATAGAAACACAATAAATACAACACACATAAGAAAAGCAATTAAAAGAAACAATATATATTTACTCACTATTTACTTCTTATTAACTCACTTTTTCTAATATTTACACAAAGTAACATTTATTTAGACATAAACATATCTAAACAAAAATATATAAAAGATAAAAGATGTAAAAGGTGAAGTAAAAAGTGAAATGCTAAATGCAAAACATTGAACAGTGTCAGATTGAAATATAATATAATAAAATATAATTGAGGTGTGGGGGTGGAATGAAAGTCAGAGTCAGGTGGGGGTCCCAGGCCTTGTTGATAAGGCCAACTGCAGCCGGGAAAAAGCTGGTCTTGTGTTCAGATATGAAGTGTGGAAAATGTCCAAACAATTGACACTGGACATTATCTGGACTTTAACATGTGAAGAATGCAGCAGGAGAGACGTTCAGGTGAGGGTAGGGGGGTAGGGGGGAGTGCAGGAGCGTGCTTGAGGCAGGACATGACATATTTAAGTTCCACGTTGGAAATCACATGATTTTATTCAACACCAATATTGGACCTTATCAACATAATCTCATCTTTCGAAGGTGACCTCATCATCTGCGTCTTCTTCGTGTATCTCTGCGCTTTTCATCGTCCTGAGATCTTTGTTTTCCTTTTTGTGCTTTTTTCTGTTTTCAATCCATCACAGAGATAAGACATGTTTCTGCTCTTTCTCTCGTCTGAGACACATTAATTCCCCCCCCCATTTGATTTCGAAGACAATGACGACACACGGAACCCAAAGTCTGCGAGAGGCCTCCGGCACCGACGGTTTGAATCCATCATCTTCTCCACCCCTCTGCTCCGCGCTGTCCGGCCGTTGGACAGATTGATCCCCGCTCGCTTTAATGCAGCCACGAGGACAAGGTGAAGAGGGTTTGTCATTGCTGACTGGGACATGAATGGGAGAAGAAAGATGCAGACAGTAATGGAAAAATCAATATTCACCATCTTGAATGTCGAATCGAGTTCCCCCCCGGTGAAAAGATGGCCGACTCGACCTGATAACATCGGTCACTCTGTCCTGAACAGATGTTTCAGTCTGTGCAGACACCCCAGATCAAGTTGATTCATTCTCTCTATCCTGGTATGAGCAGTTTTTATTGGTTAGTGTGTCTGTGTTTGTCGATTTCTCCTTTTTATGTGTTTGTGTGCGTTAGGAGAGAAGGAAGCAGATGCTCATGGTTGAGAAAGACGTCATCACACACCAGTATGTTGGTATATCCAGCTCCATTCTGTCAGTCATGAGCTGTTTTGTGTGTTAGTGCTAATTATTATAACCTGCAAACACCATTTTTTTTTTTTAAATGAACACTTGAACATACTTCAGTGAGATTAAAACGGCTGTTTTAGTTTGGCCCATGTCCCTTCTGCCAACGTGGAGGAGGTGGGGTTGATGACCAACCAGCAGGGGGCAATTGAGACGTTTCGTTGACTATCTTTATCTACAGTTTACGATTAAGACTACGAGATTCGAAATTACAGCATTTCTCTGTTCGGTAAATATTGCACCCATTACCAGTGCATTGTGTGACTTAACTGTATTTGAATGACAACCCTAATTTGACACATTTCTCATGAAATGTGCAAAAATTGTGGAGTGGATGATATATGTTCTCTGGATAATACCCAAGCTAACGTTGCTTGTAAAATGTTATTCTGTCGCTGCCAAACGACAGAAGAAGAAGAAGTCACCTGCACTGTGTCTTATTTGTACTATGGAGTACATTAAATGCAGACAACTCTGGAAGAAGAACAAGCCGATGACATAAAGATGTAAAACGAGCATAACAAAACGTTGGAACCTAGCGGGCGGAGCCGTCTGATGCCTCTGAACATCGTTATCTGAAACCTTTGATATGTTTCCCATGGATATCTGATTTTATAATATTATATTTATGAATGCAAATACATAAAACCATCATAGGATTTTTAACAGAAGGAATATATTTCTTTCAATAAATAATAATAAATTCTAAAGAATAATCAGAGAGAGGATATTTATTCAGATTAACAAAATTAAAATTCCGGACTGTTTAATGAGCTTCTGTCAGTTTCCTGCTGGACTCCACCTGCACTGGAGGACTGTGTTTGCACTCGTCTGTCAGGTGACACATTTCAGTCTTACTTTGTAAAGCAGCACAACAGAGCTGGGCTCAACACAACAATCCTCTCAGGCTGCAGGATGACCGCTACTCACCTCCACTTGTTTGAGACGTGCAAAGAGTCTGATGGTTGTGTTTAGAGATCTCTGTTTGCTACTTATTGTGCTTTTTTGTCTGTTACTACAATATGCAGTCTTTTTTCTAAGGTAGCCTAATACAGGAATATTTTATTCAAATGCATTTTAGCAGCAAAAATCACGAACCAAAAAAGAAATACCAAAAAAAAACAAAAACCTCTCATTACAGCTATTATTTTTTTTCACTGGTAAAAGAAACCAGACAAGAGAAGCTGAGTGTTTTAACAAACAATGAGCCTCATTTCTTTGGACGTGGGCATGATATTTATAAGTCCTCGAACATGATCGCAGCTGGAAACGGGTTAAAGTGCCCAAATGCCCAAATGTGGAAAAATCACGTTTCATGGAACAGTTTTGTAATCAGGGAGCTAATTGTTTCCAGTCCTATTTTAAATGAGCGTCATTTTGATTGTCCTCAATCGTCAGCTTTACTCATACAGTGCATGCACGTGTTGTGGGTCATGTGTTGTGTACCTTTTATTATTCAGGTTATTCTTTAGCAGCATTTTGTTGTTACCTGCTCACGTCACTGCTGGAAAGCGATTGCATGTTGTTCTTCACTTGATTTTCGATGTGCAGAGGAGAACAAAAGAGACAAATATTTGAGGAGTCAATTCTTCGATCAAATGAAGGAAAAACGGAATGCGAAACACCACGTCGAAAAAAACTAAAACATTTCCATCAGAATAAGCTGTGATATCCAGGTATTGCAGGAACATTTAGGTTTTCAAAGTGCACATTTGCACACAGTATAGTTTTATTTTTACATAAGCAGATGGGGGGAAGTCTTAGGTGCCTATTTTACATTCATGCTGGCAGATAATTCACCTGATCCATGCAAATGCGTTGGCATAATTTTGCTTTCCTCAAAATGAAATAAAGAAAAAGGTCACTCTCGCTGCAAACCTCTCTTCTCCTTATCTGCACCTCTGCTGCTAAACAGCGATGCAGGAAGGAGGCTTATTGTTTTTTACGAGCTGTAAAGCACACGTCGCTGCTGGGTAGGTGATAGCGTATTCTCCCAGGAAGCTAAACAGACATCTGCCAGAGGAGGAGAGAGGCTGAGAGGTGTAGGGAGATGGAAGGAAACACAGATGCTGCTTTCACACATGCATGGAACTCTGGATATTCCCCTGAAGTTTTTCCGGAGGGGGCTGTATGAGATGTATGTGTGAAAATATCCTGCTCAAGAAAAAAAGGCAGCTGTGACCTTGACCTTTGGTCACTGAAATTAAAACCAAGTTTGAGTAAATGTCTGTGACAAATGTGAAAAATCAAGACGTTTCAGAGATATCACCTTCACAGGGCAAAAAATGTACTTGAGAGGTCACAGTGACTTTGACCTTTGACAAACAAAATGAGATCAGTTCATCTTAGAGTCTAAGTTAATGTTTGTACCAAAATTTGAAGACATCCCCTCCAGCTCACCGTAAGATATCACACTCCTGAAAAACATGAACATACTTTGTGAGCGCACCGTGACCTTGGCCTTTGACCTTTGAATATTTTTTTACCAAATTTGAAGAAATTCCCTCAAAGCATAATTGAGATAGAACATTTACAGGAATGGGACGGACCGACAACCCGAAAACATAATGGCCCTCGAACGTGATTTCAGCTGGAATCATGTTAAACTGGATGAGTGCCGAGGATTCTTGAATAAAGACGAATGTGTTTAATGCGTCAGAGCCCGAGAATCTCATGTCTGCATGGTTCTTATGTGAAAAGCAAAGTCAAGAGAAAGTCTGGACAATATGTCTGGACTTTTTCCAGAGTTTATCTGAAAACGAGAGAGAGAGAGAGAGAGAGAGAGAGAGAGAGAGAGAGAGAGAGAGAGCGAGCATACAACAGGGACGAAAAGAAGATGAGAGCAGAGGAGAGGTGATTGAACGAGGAGAGGAGGGGAAGAAAGCCTTGGAGTCGGGAGTCAGCAGCATGTCACACGGCTCTCCAGATTAATCTGCAACCACAAGAGGCCGAGGAAGTAGCCAGCGACACTCACACACACCATGTTTGTGCGATTTCAATGGACACACTGTCAGGTAATGTCCACGCCTCGGTGAGGAACATACAAACATACATACACACGCCAAACTAATTGGTAAGTAAGCTCCTGGATCAGGCGAGGGTTTAACATTTGTTAGCTCTGAGTGTGTGTGTGTGTGTGTGTGTGTGTGTGTGTGCATGTGTGTGTGTGCATATGCATACACCTCTAAGATAATGCTAAACAAGCTTATACAATCCACTTAGCATACAGGCCCTAGTAAAGTATTAACATGCACAGTCACAGGCCAAATAAATCCTGGGTTAAAAAATAAAACAGTGGGGCAACTATGACGAATATTTCTGTCACAGGGGGGGGGGGGGGGGGGGGGGGGGGGGGGCTTCGGTTGTTCTTTAATTGATGACACACAGACACCAACTGGTTTTGTGTGTTTGCCAGTGAGGTAAACACTTCCCCTTCACGTCGCTTCTCTCCCGGCTGCTGATCTGAGACGCCGTGTCGGAGGAAGGTGAGGATTCTTCACACGTAAGAATGTCTGCGAGTACAAATAGACGGATCTATTTCCAACTCCTTGGAAGATCTCATTAAAACCCGCACGGTGACTGATGTTTTCCATCTGCATTCCCGCCTCAAATCAAAAATGTCATTCATCGTTTTTTTTTAAAGAAACACATGTGTAGAGATGGGCCTCCATTGACTTCCCCTCATCTCAGATCAGCTGTCACCGCTCTGCCGTGAAGGCGACAGCGCGTCCCGTCACTTTACACAACTCGTGTTGTTCCCACGGCCTGGTTCCTGGGGGGGGGCTCCTCGCAGGAACTCATTTGTGAATCACCGAGTGTCATTTATCACGATATTGACCATTTTTAACAGTTGACAGTTTCAATACCAGCGCGTCTGATGTGATGTCAACTTGTTTACAGTGTTTCTCTGAGCGAGAAGCTAATAGATGACGTGTCTATCAGTGACTCTGAAAGTCCAAGGCGACTGTTTGTTGAGTTTCTGTTCTCAAACACTAACGAGAGATTCACCACTTACATCAACGGCTCCATAACGTCAGTGCAGGAGTCTTGTTTCTAGTTGACAACCATTACTGCAGAAATGACAGCTGTCAGAATCAGAATGAATCAGGTGAAATGAATCCATCCATCCATTCATTATCTATACCGCTTAATCTGTGAGGATTGTAGAGGAGCTGGAATCAATCTGTGAAACTGGACGGATACAAATACTCATGAATAGAAAAGAGGAACCATGCACGTGCACTGGAAGTCTCCGACAAAGATGTCAGCTTGGAAATTCCAGAGCTTTTGGGTATCCCGGCTGAATCCGGTATTTAAAACCCTGTCCTCCCTCATGTGCTGCCTCCAGCGTGGTCTCCCAAAGCACAACCCCCCCACCACCCAATGTTCCAGCATTGTTCTTCTTGTTTTGAACAACCTTCTGCAACAGTTGTAAGGCTGAAAATGTAAGGACTTTCCACTCCTCGAAATGACCTCACCGGCACAAGATGGCTGCCCCCGCATTCACAATATTTTAGCTATGCTTTAAACTGTGGGAGGAAGAGGAGACACATTGTCCATCTTTATAAAAAAACTTGTTAATTCATTTCATATTTTTCAGGCAGTAGATAAAGTGAATAGTCACGTTGTCATATTTTCCAAGCACTGGAAAAAATGGCGTTGGACATGTATGAATACACTTTTTTCTCTAACATGTAAACCAGTGTGCTCTGACATCAGGAGCACACTGGTAACCATCCCTGCTCCTGGTAATCACATGATCACACGTTTCCACGCGTGTGCTGAATGCTGTCTTTAAAGAAACTGTACCGTGGCTCTGCTTTTTCACTCCAGGATAACTGTGTTCGCCCCGAAATGAAATGGTCAATAACAAGCCAGACACAACAACAAGGAAATCAATTGGAGGATGTGAACATTTATTTAACACCACCCGACCTTCCACTCTGCTCTCCTCCTCCTCTCTGTTAAATACTGTTGGTTGAACCTTCCTCCATCGCTAAAACCCATCTGTTTGGCCAATCAGGCCTCTGCCTAATGCATGACCCACTCCGTGTCCCAGAGCTGTGTTTAATCCAGCAGTTTACATTAAAGAGCGGGGGGGGCTCCTCTGCAGCCGCCAACACAGGCTGGACAGGCGCTAATACATAGAGCGTTCCAAAAGCAGTGTTTAGAGGAGTTAGTGCGAGTCGTCCACAGATCTGAGGCCGACTGGACTCCACGTTTTGTGTTTAATAGCCCGCGCTCTTCCTCCTCTCACCTGCCAACCCCTCCTCTCCATATGTGTGCGGGGGGGGGGGGGGGGGGGGGGTGATACGACTGTGGGCAGCAACACTAAGTGGTGAAGAGTGTTAGGTGTGGTTAAAAGGGAGAGAAAACTGGAATAAAGAGAGTCTTGTTCACAGCAGTGGCTCAGTGTAATGTGACATTTTAATGAGAGATGTGTAGGGGATCATCACCGGGGCCCCCCCCCACAGAGCATGTTGTGCTTTCAGGTCAAAAGAGTGGCGTCTGACAGGAAACGCTGCCTGCGAGCTGTCAATCACCGAGGCTGTTATTTCTCAAAAACTCTCGCTCTTAGACCAGTGGATGTAAACCAGGGGGTCCCGAACCCCCAGGGCGTCGTGAGGTTTAGCTTCCGGGGTTGCCAGATGGTTACAGAGTAAAAAATATGACAAAATGACAGGTTAAAAATAATATAACAGATTCTAGGCTGGAGACATGTGTTTACATTGCATCCCCTCAAGCAGTGAGAGAGATTTGCCTCAGAATAGATTTTATTGAGTGTGTTTGTGCGAGAACGGGAGAGAGAGAGTTACAGTAAATACAAAATCTACAGTGCCTGCAGCACATTGGACGACGCCTAGGAGTTACACTGTGTGTCTGCTGCAACTTAACAAAAAGTGTTATTTACTATCTGTAGATGCACTGATGCCACGATGTTCCCTTTTCAACACTGACTCCGATACCAGGACGGCTCCACCTTTCTTGTATCTTTATCTTGGTGACCTGCTCATGCTCTTGTGTCATGCTCTTTCATTCATGTGAATGCGAGTGTTTAATTGGTATCTCTAGTGCCACCACTTAAAACTCTAGTCTTGCATGTGGTACACGTTGCCATTGTGAGACAGTTTGGTCGAATGCAGACATTTTACCTCTGGTTAACTCTACATTACCGGAAATCCATTCTTCTTTGTCGCTTTCAAACAGTTCTTGCAGTAGCAGTTCAGCACCACTGCTATTAAGGACTGGAGAAAGTTGAACTAATAAAGACGTGGATTTGGAAGGTTCCATAGTAATGTGCTCGCCGATGCCCAACCCGGCATGTTCAGCAGTATAGGAGGCATTTCCGATGATGGTATAGAGATCGGAAGATTGATCACAGCATTTAGAAAAGTCTCTCTCTCTCTCTCGTCAACCGTTCACGTCCCTGTTGTTTCCCCTAAGCCGGTGGATGCCACCGATTTGGAGAAAGTGGAACTAAGTCCGAAAGTTCTTCTGCCAGCTACAAACAGAAAGCTGAGGCTAGGAGCTCAGTCACTTGTTCTCTCTGTCTGTCGCTGCTCTGATTCAGTTCTATAGACGGCACTCATCACTCATTTCACCATCTCACAGCACGAACACTCCCTTTATTGAGTAATCATACTCCAAAAATAATTCAGACACCAGAAAGCATATAGTGCATCTACTGGGACATGTGATGGTGCAGGTTTGTGTTCCTATGGGAGGACTGGGTTACAAACACCAACCCGATCTTGCTGGTGGATTGTGACTTAGAAACATTGAGAGCCACTACCTTAGATGACATGTTTCCATTTCACTAACTCCTGTGTTGACTCATGAATGTTTCAGCCTCAGGGTCCTGGGACCGGTTCATTATATCAGTTTGTTTACAGTTTTCTTCCGTGTCTCATATCAATAGAAGGAAACATTTTCATAGCTGATACTCAAAGCCAATGGGACCTGCAACGCTGTGATAAAACAATACTTCAGAGATGTTTGAGGGCCACAAAGCAATGTCGGGATTATCTATTCATGTGCCCCTGATAGTTGAAGAGCATTAATTCATGTCAACAACTCGGGCAGGTTTCCCCGAATATATTTAAGGCTGTTTGACAAGTTGCTGATCACAAAGACGCATTTTCTGAAACAGAGTTTGTTTCAGTCCCGTGACGGGGATTGTTCAAGGCAAAGATTTGTGGGTCAGATAGCAACCATAAATCTCTGTTATTGAAAATGTCACTCCAGCCCAACCAGCCAACGATAAAAACCACAACTTCTTTTCCCCCCAAAAAGAATACAATAAAAAAAAAAAATTAATAAACAAAACACCAAAGGGGAAATAAAAAAAAGTTAGTCTAGACATATGTTGTGTAGAGACAGATAATTGTGGCGCACCGTCCTTGATCTGGAGATTCAATTTTTAATATATGGGATAAAGTACAAAGCTGAGGAAAAGCCTTCAAAGAGTCTCAGTGAAAGTGATAACACAGCACATATCAACATTCACCTGACGTTAGGTAGAATGCCATTATAATATGTGCTGTGCTATCGTTTCGGGCCGAATGCAACGAAAGCAGTTTTCAACCTTGGGGCCTTGAGCTCGCCTTGCAGGCTGGCAACTGCACCACCAATTACTTCACCACAATGTCAAGGTTGCAGCAGTTTCCCCATTTTGAGCAGCTCCCTGTGCTGATGTCTGCTCGTGAAGCTACCGGGATCCAACAACGTTGTGTTTAATATCAGACATTTACTTTACTTTAACGTTTGATATTATAATTTTAAGTCCCTTTATGTCTTTGTGTGATTGGCACTTGAGGCGTTTAACCAAATGTCCTTTGTGAGACGGTGTCAAACGGTGTCCGAGCCCGGGATTAGTTTGAGACGGCGATAAGTGAGCAGGCAGGAACTAATTAAGTGTTGCTTAAGCCTCCGAATACAGTTTCATATATCGGTAATCCTGTACGTCCTCGGCCACTGGAGACCAGAGATTGTTGGCTTAGACTCAGAAAGCTGACTATATAGAATGATGTAATAGATTTCACTTTGTCCATTAACAGATCATTTGACGCTGTAATTAAAAACAGCTCGCGATGATGAATTAATCAGTTCCCCCGAGTGGGATTGTAAGATAAGATGCGAGCAGTTCCTCTCACACCGGAGAGCAGGAGGTACGGCCAGTGTTTAGAGACATTGACAGCGGCTGTGATTCCAGTGGCTCTGCAGATAACTATCAAGGGTGAGGCAGTGTAAGGAAATAACAGATATGCATCGCTTTACGTTGTGAACTTTATACACACGCCTATAAACACCAAGTTGAAGTCATTTAAATGCGGCACCCACCTGGGTTTTTAATGTTCCATCGGAGGAGCTTTACAATTTTACTGCTTGTTATTGAGGTGTCATATTGAGCAGTTGGTTAATTACAGTTAAACATCTTTTAGGTATTTTCAAATAGATGAAAGGTTGGAAATATAAAACAGAGGCTGGGTGATGTAGCCATAAATTATATTATATTTATACAGTATATAAATAAGATCCATATTTACTCTTCAAAAGTGAAGGTTGTGGTTTTAAACTCTTCTTTATGAGATAAAGATAAACTGCAAAACATTTGACAAATCTGAGGTAGATTAGTTTTATGTTATTTCTCCTCACTGCGCTTGAATAGGTTATAAGCATCATATAGATAAATATTGGACCACAATTCCTACTGAATTTGATTCACTCTATGGTGGATAAAGGGGGGTTCATGTGAAGGCACATGAAGATCACTCTCATGTGCAACACATTTGGTTTGACAGCTACACAGACTAAAAAGTGAAAGACAAATGTTCACCGCTGTTTGGATGGTAATAACATTATGGACCAAAGCATGAGTGAGCACGCAGAAGAAGTAAAAAAAAAAATGTTTTGGGTTCATTTTGATACTATAGTGGGACAAATTGTTATAATGCGATTGATGAAAATCATATCGCAATAATCATATTTATATTGTTTTATTGCCCGGACCTATAAGGAACTATCAACAGCATCAGTAGAATAAAAGACTAAATAAGAGAGAGACATTTCAGAAAGTAAGTATCCCTCTATCTCCCATCAACACGAACGTACAGTATGTGCTGCAAATCCTGCACCATATGTTTAACCCAAGGCTCTTCATGCTTGTTGCAGCACTGACATGACACCACACTGACATGCTATAGGAAGAGCTATCAGTAAAGTGTGGCGTGGGAGCTGGGTACCTCAGGAAGGTCTGCTGAGATAGTAGCTCTCTGCTGCTCCCCTGATTGTGGTGATTCTTTTAAAAAATGTTGTTTTTGAGTAGTAAATCCACTTTGTCGTGACGCTTTGACAAATGGGCAATTTTATTAGCTTTGTGTGGCATTGATATGACATTTATAAAAGACATTTTCACTTCTAAGCTACTTTACTTTACTGACTTACTACAGCAAGCTCTGGAAATGCCTCCACCTCCAGAGGCCTGAGAGTTAAACATCAACTTCTCAGGCCTCCCTCTCCCATCACACCTACATCCTCGTCGTGCTCACTTGTGTCTCAGCTAATGCAGGAATCATCCGTGAGTCACTCATCCAAACGTCTTGTAGCAGCGAATACCAGCTGGTAGTTGTATTGATTGACAGTCATTAGCGCCCGCCCCTGACTACGGCTGTCTGTGATTGGGTGGAAGGGTCCGGCTTGCCCAAAGGCATAAGGAGTGTGTCGGCTCTGCTGCCAGGCTGCTCAGTGTCTTTGTCGCTGTTGTCTTGCTGCATCTTTAATTTGTGACATCTGTAGGCTGCATACAAAATACATGACACGACAGCTCCCCCCAAAAAAATCTAAAGTGTATCCATCGCCCCCTGGTGACTGACTGCCAGATGTCAGTGGATGGAACATTGGCCAAACAAAAAAGTAGATGTACACTGGATTTGTCAGAGAAAGTGTCCATCGTTTTAATGTATCACACTAATGTTCATTCAAGTGTAGATTTCTTTCTGGTAGGTTTGGTTTATGAAAATGGGGTGAAACTTCATGATTGACAGCTGAGACTTGCAATTGGTCAAGAGTGTGTATTGGTGGGATTTCAATATCACAGGTCCATCTTCTGATCGCTGTGGTTCAGACTGTGGCTTCAAGCCTTGTCATCGGTGTGCGAGAGCTGCGTTCTAGAAAATAATGGTTTCATGATGCGAGGTGGAGTCCAGTTGTCCATCTTTATAGACAGTCTATGTGAAATGACAGTTATCCTAACATGTCAACGTCTTCTCTGAAGGAACCTGCAAGGAGAACAAGCAAACTCCACATGGAACGACCCCGTCTGATTTCCAGGTTCAAACCCAGAACCTCGTTGCTGTGAACCATTGTGCCGCCCAAAGATGGAGTCAGCTTTGTTAAATAATTCAAGATTGAGGATGACTTGAAGCATGAGGTCGGAGCAACTGACTTGCATGAATCAACATCTTCTCCTAAGATGTGGAAAAGAAAGATGCAAACTCCAGTCTCTGGCCTCTACAGTCTTTATGTTTGTACATTTAGCCTCCATATACCTATCTCCTCTGTCCTGCTTCCTATGACGTCTGTGCAGAACTTCTCGATACCTGGACTGGTGGAATAAAGTGACCAGTGAATTTAATCCAAGCAGCAATTCAATTTGTATTTGGCACAGTCACAGCTGTCACTCAGCTTTAA
Source organism: Platichthys flesus (assembly GCF_949316205.1). Lineage (NCBI taxonomy): Eukaryota > Metazoa > Chordata > Actinopteri > Pleuronectiformes > Pleuronectidae > Platichthys > Platichthys flesus. The sequence goes on from NC_084946.1 coordinate 22,898,030, forward strand.
TGATAAACTGACTGGTGTGTGTGTGTGTGTGTGTGTGTGTGATGTCTCTGTTGTCTTGGTTTTTACATTTTTGACTTAAGGATATTTTGCATCTCTCAGGTTTTATGTGACACGTCTTTCAACAGCTTATTGTTTCCTTCCTGTGATGTGAAAGGAACGGAAATAGCTTGAAATTTTGGGGAAAAAATAAGCAAATGATTGTTTACTGTATTACGGTTAAAGCAAATCCCGCTGTACATAGAGCAACCTATAGATTTCATTGTATCCTGCAATTACGTGAAGCAGCGCATTCGCAATAAGTCCCAGAAGACATCCTCGCTCAACTCACTATAGGTGAAGTGAATAAACAGAAAACAGCTCCCACTTGAAATTGTCTCGAAAAAACGCAGCCTCATTTAAACTTTAAATTAGCTCGCATAAATAAGCCGGAGTGTGCCCGGAAAACACAAACACAAGGCTCCCCGCTGGAGAGGCACAAAGGAGCAGCACAGAACAAACTCTTTTGAAGGCACTCTTAAAGGGGAATTAAGCAGGCCTGTCAAAAAATTAAACAGGCTCTGCTTTGAAAAGGGATTCTTTTAGCTCCTCTGCCGCGCCGCTCCGTCTCCCAGAATGCACGGGGCTCTGCCAAGGCACTGCAGTCCGCGTTGCAAATCTCTCAGCCACAGAGGGAAACCTCACGCAGTCTGTTAATACCACTTATTGTCTTACAAAGAAAACACTCGAGCAATGTTTTCCCTTTTAATCCCAAAATTAAAGACTTGAGTTCGTGGTAAACCGGCTCATGACTTGTTCATGTGAAGCTCTGTGCTGTAGGTCGTTCAGGGATGCGCCGGGTGGGAACTTAGCGGATTTCTGATTTGCTGCTGGACCGCCTGAATTTATTCACTAAATATTTCATTTCCCAGCTCTCTGTTGCCGTTCCTCTGCATAGACATATTGTCATTTTTACTCCCGTGTCTATCACGCATCTCCAAAGGGTCCAGCTGACCGCCTGTGTTCAGATTTCTGTCTACATCACTTACATGTGTTTGGGACAAATAAATGCATCTTAATTAATCTTAATCTTAATCTTAATGATGTTGACAAATGCTACGTTGCTACCTGACAGGAGCTTTCAGGGTTTTCTCCGGTTACAGAAAGTTGTGAGGCTCGTCTGTAAAATCGAACAAATGTTTTCTTTCAATCGTGAACTCCATTTTCATCTCAGTCAGGGTTGTCATCAGAGAAATTGCACTTGCTGTCACGAAGTGTAAATCTTTTCCATCGAAACATCCTTGGGAAAGAGGATTTTACGTGAAATACTAAAGATCAAATTCGAAATTGGATTCTGGCTTTTTCTTGTTTTAGTATTTCATCGGAATCTGACCTAATGTTAACTGTGACTCTCCTTGACCTTTACCTTCTCCGACCGGTTTATTTAATTTATTACCAGTGTGAATTAATTTAATATCAACATTTCATGTTTGTCTGAATTGATCCAACATTGGCTGTTACTGCCACTTCCTCCCCTTCTTTGTGCTTCTCTCGTCTAAGTTTTCGATTCTTCAACAAGACTGGTTTCATTTTGATGAGTGTGTGTGTGTGTGTGTGTGTGTGTGTGTGTGTGTGTGTGTGTGAGATGCTTGCACAAACAACAGAAACCCTGTCTCCATATGGTGGGAGTAAAGTTGCCAGTTGAGCGTATTCCATCAGGAGAAAGTCCAATTTGTGTGGTGTTTCAACTTTTTACAGAGAAGTAGCTGAAATACGTAAAATGAAAAACCGGATGACTGAAGTAGAAGTTGTCTAAATAGGCCAGTCATGATCACTAGCACTGAGCCACTCTTTATTCTCTCTGAAGTAACAAATGCTAAGGTAAGCAAGCAGAGATCAGTTGATGATAAAACATCTTCCAGCACCAGCAGTTTATCTGTTACTGTGGAAAGGATAGAAACACCATTGTTGCGTGAAATTGTTGTTAAGGAAATTGTACAGACTCTCTGTTAAAGTCGAGGCTGTCCCGACGTGCACTGTGCGGAAATGTCTCGGTTACTGATAATGGCCAAGAAAAGGAAACTTTAAAGATACGCTCTCACAGGGAGACTGACCGGACGACTGGTTCATCTTATATTCCTAACTTTTTTGCTCTTCAATCAAACTGATTGTTTCCTCCGAGACGTTTCGACCTCTCAACAAAGTCACAATATCTGACAATTTCTAAGCCGTCATGGACCTGCAGTGAAGGAAACAGGGATTCCAGACGAGGAAGTCCGGGAGTCACAGTTAAAAAACAGATAGAAAGGAAGGAATTGATTTGGGCATCGTCTTTTAAAAGTCTCTTCAGTTAAGCCTTAGCTCAAGGCCAAACTATTGTTGACTTTAATATGAGACTGAAGGAAATGATGAAACTGGGGAAATGTGCTTGTCCGTCAAGCTGGATTATTTGTTGCAGCTTTTAGGGACAAAACAAGTCATAGAAGAAAAGTAGTGGATACATGGAAACAGCACGGGCTGTACCTGTCTATGTGAAGCAATATGTTTCTGGACAGCACATATCACAGTTGCAGAATAGATGACTGTACCTAGGGCTCTTATTACATATAGGTTACACTGAAGCAATACAAATTTGTGCTTGTCTGACATATTCTAACACAGAGAAGAAATAATCTAGACAATATGACAAATGCTTGTGTCTTTTCAAACTACCAACATCATTTTAACAGTTTGTCTCCAGCAATAGTCTGTAGACAATATACCAGACATACTGTAGTGATTTGGACAATACTTCACTTATATGTAGTGGGCGCCTGTGGCTCAGGAGGTAGAGAGGGTCGTCCACCGGCATTCTGGTGTGAGTCCTTAAGCAAAATGTTCAATCCCAAATTGCCCCTGACATCTGTGCAGACAGTACATGAATGATGTGTGTGTGTGTGTGTGTGTGTGTGCTGCATATAGAAGCGCTGCATGAATGTGGTGAACGCGACTTGTACTGTAAAGCCCTTTGAGTGGTGGATAAGAGAAGCACTTTCTGAGTACAGTGTCCGTCTCTCACCTCATGCAAACCTATTACCACTCCTCTTATTTGGGCTCTTGTTAGCAGTTGCCATGTAGTTGGATGTCGAGCTGCCACCAGACTGGGGCCAGGACAGGAGGGAGGAAACACAATTCAGTGTCACAGGCATCTTTTACCTGGATAACACCGGCCATTAAACCCACCAGAAATAAATGTGAGGTGTTCGACTAACAAGCTCCAACTGGAGACTAAACAGCTCGGCTCTGTGGGCTCTAACTATCTTTACCTCCTCTTCTCTCTCACGCTGTGTCCTGTGTTTGCTTGTAGTGAAAAATAAATGTTTTTCTGAGGTTCTCTGGTCCGAGGGAGACAGACAGAGCTACCAAATATCTGTACGCTGCCGAGTCTGAGTCTGGGAGACAAAGACTGCAGCTCGCAAAAAATATATATTACATGGATAAAGATGTTTATCTGACATTTAATACAAGAGTGATAATTGACGGGAGAGGAAATTGATACACTTAACAAGATGTCTGGGTCTTAGATTTATTAGATTTATTTGTCTACATGAGAAGAACAAGTCCGATGTCTACATTATCATAACTCAGCTGATGTATTCTCATAATTCTATGGATTTTATAGCATTTTTCTTGAGATATTATTCTCATTACATAATGCCTTATCCTCAAAATGTCAAGATTTCCCTTAGTGTGGCCCCCAGTACCACACAGATCCTAACTCCTGAGGATTTGGCCACGATTTTATAAACTCTTATACGTATTCATTTAAATATTGTGTACTTATATTTTCTTAAGTATTCAATACCGGTGCTGATTATTGTGTGGCGTGTCCCCCAGCACACACAAAGCATGTGTGTCTCTCAGGAGAAGAGCGTCGGCGCTTCATACAAAAGTAAAGTTTGTAAATTGCTCTGAGAATTATCTTGTCCAAACATGTCAGAAGACTCAGTTACTCAATTACGGCGGCAGCGGCGGCGGCTCTCCCTGGGCCATCTGCTGTAACAACTTTTATTAACAACTCCCTTATGAAAAATGAATGCAAACATTGTGCAAACTCTCCGCTGCCAAGATTGGTGAGAGGTCGCTGGGTGACGTCAGATCCCATTTAAAAGGTTCTTCTTTTTCTTATGGCACCAGTCCCGACAGCCAGTGTAGAAGAATTAGATAAGTGGCAGTGGCATGAAAAACATGCAGTCGACCATGTCTCAGTGTATCTCAGCTCGGTCGTCCTGAGTGTCAGTGAAAGCCTCTCACTGTACGTTATAGTACATGAAACATCAATCTCAGCTGGAGCCACCCGCTCTCTGCTTTCTTCCTCCTGCCAGATGGTGATTAGATCAGTTTAGCAAAGTGGCGAGGCGCCCAAATGTTGCCAAGAGATGCACATTTTTGTTTTTCTTTTGTGGCCCGCTCGCCCCTTGCTGTTGTTTCTGCATTTTGTCATCTGGTGTTCAGCTCTTAACGGGTGACTCACTTGCACGGACAGTGTTTTCACCGTGCCCAGATTAAGCTGGCTTGTTCCCTTTCATGCTGTGCGACTCGGCTTCATGCTCGCTCGTCCCTGTTGCCACGCGTAGCGCTGCGCGTTTATTATTCATGAATGCATGCAAAGCTACTTCTGCTGAGGCAAATGGAACCGGAACCCTCCTTGTGCCAGTGTAAATAATGCATTTGGCACGAACGTTCAGTCTTTCAAAGGTATTGCCGGACATTTAGGGCGATGGAGCACGGTGTTGTCTTGGAGCTCTGTGAATACTGGCCTGTGTTCTAAAGTGTTGCCCTTTGGAGCCTGTGGCACCTTCTCCTCTGGCCTAGAGGGGGGCTAATGAGGTGTAGTACAACAGTTCCATGGTATTTATTTTTGACCCAACACTTATGATGGAGAACAGAGAGTCAAGCAGCAGCTGCAGCAGCAGCGTGGTGACTCATTACTTCGGAGGTACTGCTGGATTTTCTTAGAAACCTATTTTGTGCCACATTCTGACCATGAACACGACAATACTGATCAAAATGTATCAAAATCTAAGACCCTTCAAAGACCCAATACTGATTTAGATGTAGCAGAGTCTGAAGCCCCTGAGCAGCAGAAGTGTGATGTAAAAATGTAATTAATCTATGTAAAAATATAGTGGATGAAATTCAAATTGGTAACCTTTAAATGCATTAGATTTTCATTGCCACTAGATATCTTCTTTAAGCCTAGAGGGGAATATTCAGAAATATGTGAACCATAATATACCTTAACAAATAAGAGACGCTTCAACAGCTGAGAGGAGCTGGTACTTTGTTAACAAAGACAAACAGGTGGCTAAAGTTTGGAAAAGTACTTGTTTGGGAAAGTAGGAAAACTACTTTGGTTTGTCTCACAATAAGTGTTTCCCCAAAGTCACAGGACCTTTGTTGCTGTGGTTATGATACTATGGTCAAAGTTTAATTTTTGTCATAAATAAGAGAACACGTTTAAATGACACGTTTGTCCCTCCTGACCGTAGACTATAGCTCAACATGGATGACAAGTGTCCATTTCCTTCAGTTGTACAAAATTTAAGCTAAAATATCCTGGGTAGGGAATCTGCCATCTTGTGCTTTTGTCATTTGGAGCCAGAGTCTGCGCAGTAGCGATTGTGGTGTTGAGCCAAAGTCCCAACAAAACACAAATATCAGTGTGACGACATCAAATGACTGAAACATTTATTTAATGTGTACTGTGTCCCATCTAATTACATGAAGGAGACTGGGTTTATGAGCTGTACTGCCGCCAGCCACCAGGGGACAATCCAGAAGATTTGGCTTTACTTTCAAGTCGTCCATCTTTACAGACAATCTGTGCCCCTGATGCTGAGCGCACACCCTCCTTTGCCCTGATCATATTAACGATGTTCCAGATCCTGTTAAATTGAACCAGTCGAACCAATTGAAGGCAGATCCAGGACTTTTTTGCATGAGAAAAAATATCATTTTTAGGGGACTGATATCTGTGAATTTGTGCAATGTGGACGTAGCTTTTAAGGGGACTCTTATGATCTTCTCTATTAAATACGATTTTTGAATAAAAGTGGTCTCACCAATTGAAATCATGATTCCGATTGTGTGTGCGTGAGTTCATATATATATGTGTGTTGTCCAGGCGTCAAAAACCTGGACAGTTTTAATGTAAGGTTAGGGTTCGGTGAGGATTTGGTTCAGGGAAGTAGAAACTATAGCCAAGGTTAGAGTAAGTCAACTGTCTGAATACGTGGATACGTGACTGTGGAGCTGGTGCGTTGATTTCACTGCTGCTTTCCTCATTCTACTCTGCTTTCACTTCTGGATCCTTCTTATCTGTTCACTCAGTCACTGCAGCTTAATTGTATGAGGAGCCGAGTGAACACTGTTTATTCTAGAGTGACTTATATTGCTTTAAAGCAGCGGAATAATTTTCTGCTCCAGCAGGCACATTGTTGGAGGAAATGTGGAAGTAAAGCTCGAAGATCCACTTAGCATTACTTTGATCTTATTAGGGCTTATGGCTGGCTCATGCATCCACTGTGTGTCAAAATACTTTTCACGTTTTTTTGAATATTCATTTATATATATTGTACACGCAGCACAGACACAGGCAATAACCGCATTTTGTGGCTGACTTAATATCAGATGTGAAAACACGGCAACTAAGGAGAAAAATACTAAACAACAAACCTGCCTGGTTGTTTTAAATGCAGCTTATTCAACAGTAGCCGCGGCATCACAAACTCGGTGTGAGTGAAATGTTAATGCAGCATTTATCACAGCCTCTGAATTCTGACTGGGTTTCAGGTTCTGCTTGTTATTGTTGTTTGGCAGCTCTGCCAGTTTGAAAAAGATCTTCACTCATTCAACGCTTCAAATTAGAGATTTTAACCTTGAAAGAGCGAAATAAACCTTGAACATTGCATCAGTTTATAACTTGGAGCTGTTCAGAAGACAATTGAGACCAGACTGAATGTCTGTCTGTGTCATTCACAACCTGTTTATAACCAGAACATGTCCAGTACCATAACTCTTTAGTATTTGTACATGTACCAAGTTTTTCAAGGAGATTTTAAGGAGTGTTTCAGGTTTTATGTTATTATTTCACTGAAATTATGAAGCATCTGTATCCAGGCTTAACGGGGGAGTGTATGAATGTAACATCTTATTAAAACCCATGAATACATTCATGAATCTTTTGAAGGTTCATTCATGACCCAAAGTAAATTTATTGTGAAATCTTAATTTTGAGAGATCATTTTCGTTGGCCTTCGGCAGCGGATGAATTCACGGAGAGTGAATCATTTATAAATAAATAAATTCTTAATTGAATGATACAATAAGTGCATTAGAATTATACTGTGAAATGAGGATGCATATTTAATTACAAGTGGTATTGTATCATTATTCATTTATTACTGTTACACATGCAAGCACATATATCAATAAACACATACAAGTATCAGCTTACAACTACATTATGTCATGATATTCACCACTTATCGATTATACACTGCAGATTTATTCCAAACAAGTAAAGACAAATTTTATCGACATTATTCTAAAACTGAATTCTTAATTCCTTAAGCAGTTTATAGAGGACACTTTCAGAAACCTATTAATATAAATGTAACTGTACAGTACAGGAATTACTTTTTCCCTTTTTTAAATTTCTGTCCTTCCCTCCCTGTGATGCTTGGATGGAGACGTACAGTGAGTCCAGGGCTGTGTGGTGCGTTATTTGCATAAAAAGTCCCTGAATGGAAAAACAAAGTGTTATTCCACCGTCAGCAGTGTTTCAAAGCCTCCGAGTGGCCGACTCCTCCTCTGCTCCCTGTGCCCGGTGTGATGATGCAGGAGGACAGCTATCTGATCCCCGCTGTGCAGCACCGTGTGTCCAGTGGCACAGAACATGCTGTGAGGACACAGGATGAGTCAGAAGCAAGTAGACCTCGCTGAACCACAATAGCGGGGGGGGGAGATGGGGAGATAGAGAAGGGCAGAGCGAGATAGAGGGACTAGCCAAGTGTGTCAGAGGACTCCGGCTCCACTGGGACGACCTCTGCCTCTGCACCCGAGGGGAGGTTTTCCAATAGGTCTGAGCCTAATGTTGGCTTCTGGAACTAAGTGCTCGGCCTCCTCCGGTTTGCCGCTTCCAAAATAACACCACCCCACGCCTGGCTGGGAGCCAGCGTCCTCCACCTCTCCCCCCACCGACTTTACTGTTGTTTTTCAAAACTCCTATTTTCTCTGTCAACATTAAAAAATGATGGGAGCCCGCAGGACTCACATCGAGTTTGATTGAGGAAACTAAGTGAAGCAGAAATAACTGAAACAACACTCCTGCTCCGTCTGTGTGTGCTAATATATTTGTAACACACATTGACGGTCAGAAAAATGGCCTGAGTGGAGGGGCAATTTGTTCAGCAGGTATCTAGGAGCCATTGTTAAATAGTGCAGACTAATAGGTGTGGGGACACTGTTGTCCCCCGGGAGCACGGCGAGGGGAGCTATAATTGAGTGGTTGAAAAACACAGGTGAGGGAGGACCCCCCCCGCATGATATTGACTGAATTGATGTGTTTTGAACTCACTTGCTGTCAAATCGCCAAACCTTCTCCTCCTTCTTTTTTTAACTCTGACTATGCAGCAGTGTATATACAAACAGAATAATACCAATTCCCTCAGTTATTCAAATTTTTTGTCTGCAAAACTCAGTGAGGAAATTGATTATTGTGCTGCACACTTTCCTTACATCTGATCACACGTAGTACAGATGTTCCAATTCCATTTTTCTCTCCCCGCTTCCGATTCAGAAAACTGGACTTTGCATATCGGCTCACACCAGTTATCCATCCTCACTTGTACAACGTATTTTAACAGCTCCGTTCTACTTACCCTGTATGGTATTTGATATTATTGTTGTATTATTGTAAACATGACAGATTGTTTTTTAACTCTCTGAGAAATAACTAGAAATATCACTCAACTTTAAGAAAGTAGATGATCAACAGCTCCATCGAAATTTGATGGGTTCTTCCTCAACCCATACTGTAGCCTTCCACCGAGTTCCCTGACAATCTGTGGAGTAATTTTTGTGTAATAATTCTTTAACATTGTGTACATAATGTCCCTGGCGCAGGCATGTTGTGTTTCCCATCTTTAGTAGAGGGAACTGTTCTTACCTGTGTTGTCCTTGAATGATGGAGAGCTAGAAGATCTGCATTAGAGGGATGGGCAGACACATGCAGGGGTTTCACTCACACACAGTTTGATGGCATGAAACCAATTCAGTGTTGTCCCTAGTGTCCATCACAACCATAACCACATGTACCTAGAACAATAGGATTCTAGTGGAAATAATGGTCGTGTGTACCAGGTCTCCAGACTAAATGGTTCAGTACGGTTTGTAAAATGCTTTGCAGCAGTACCACTATACACAGCACTTTACTTGATGGTCCTAACAGTGAAAAGCTGACGGTAGGTTCATTACACTGAATAGGTTCAGTTAAAAGAAAGGCAGGAAATAATTAAGCTGTAAAATAATTGTCCTACTAACAAGTCTGAACTTATTTTAGATTTTCTAGGCACTTTAAAGCTTAAATGAGGTAAAATATGCTTTGGATTTAGATTTGCTAATATGATCTGCCTTCTCCATGTGATGCTGTTATATTTACATACTTAAAGTATCATGCATCTGACTGCCAACAGGGACAAACGCCTCAGTGTTAATTGGGTGTTTGATTACAGGCTATGCACAATTCCCTGAGAAGTTATAATTTGGTCAGTTAATCAGTCCTGCTCGGCTAAAGCCGTCACCGACCGGCTGCACGGTGCTCGTCTGTCACTCGCCTGACCTTCCCATGGCAGTGGAGATGTGTAGACATGTTTTTCTTGTTTGCAGTTATCTGCAGGATTTCGTTGGGATTTGTTTGTAGAAAAACACACACAGGGGCAAATTCCATCACTTTATGGTAATGGCCACTGCCTCGATCCATTCATCGAAGGATTTAAGTGGCCTGCGTTTCCTCCCATGCTGTCCTCACAAGCCCTTTCAGACAGCATGTCTTCTGCTACTCACCTTCATCATTATTATTTGAAGACCGAAGGAAAAAAAGAACAAAGAATAAAAATGTACGTGTCAGGCCATCTTCTCCATTCTTAGAATTTGAGAGTGTAGCTGGACTCTTGGTGCGGAACACCGTTCTTTAACAGAATAAATGATTGTTCCGACAGTCCCAGGTTCTGACAGGGAGGGGTTTGAAAGGGAGGTGCAGTGGGAGGCCCTGTGGCCTCACAGCGAGTTCGTCCCTGGATTGAATCCCATTCTCAAATCCTTCATAGAGCAGATTGTCTTGTTTTAGTTCGGCTTTCAGGGAGTGCAGGGACACAGCTTTAATGACCATGAAGTCCTCTGTCAGCGTTCATTTCACCAGTGAATGAGAAACCTCTGATTTAGTAGCCAGCGAACAGCAGATCATCACTGAGGCTCTTATGTTTTTAATATTACGTTGATGTAGTCATTTTCTCTGTGGCGATCATGGCTTCTCCAGTAGTTCAGCCAGTATACGAACAGTAGTTTCCCAACACTCCAGAATGGTGTCAACCTGTTTAATGTCTGTATGCTTGTGGTTTGTATGCAGATGAAACGACTGGAGGGGATATGATGTATAAAAATACAGAACAGCAGGGCCCAGGGGTCTACGAGTTAGCGCTCACCCGCTGAAATGAAAGAGTTTTGACATAATAAAGCAGTGACCCATTCAATGTAAAGAGAACATACTGTCTGCTCTACCCACATAGTTTATATGCAGCACACTTCACATCTCCCAGTCTGGCTGCTCTTGTAGGGAACACATCTCCTGATGTTAGGTGCATTTCTTTGACTCTGATCGGTAATTCATTTCATAAACCATCATGTGTTCATAACAAGGTCGTGGAACCAGTCCAACACTTGACCTTTTTAGAAATGTGCATAAAAACACGAGTGAGTCATTAATTCCAGCTGTGAAATGAAACTTTATTGTGGAAAAGCTACAAATAACAACCAATGGCTTAAATCTTGGTTTGTTTCACGTGTCGCTGTGGTGATGACAAGAGGAGACACAACAGGGGGGTGGCCCTGAAGTGCAAACCACAGCGACCAATCAGAAAACACTACGGGATAATAAGAGAGTACAATGGCACATATGAAAACAGGCCAAACACAATTATTTGCCGTTGTGTTATTTCATTTTTCATGTTTTGCACTTCAGGGCCACCATAGACTAATATAACAACCTGACAAAGTTGAATCAGTGTTGTGAGTAATGAAAACACCATATGTGTCAATCAGCCATCCGGCTCATTGCGATGCCACTTCACACTCAGCTTTTTTTATTGAGTGTTTATTTGTTGTTGGCAAACCAGCGCACAGAATGGAGTCGCTACCCTCTCATGGGCCTCTATGAAATACCAGTCTGGTCTGGTGTTGGGCTTCATATCAAACGGGTTTGAAAATGTTTACACAAGTCCAAGCCGACATCTAAGCAGCACCTGTTTCTTGGGAAGCAGCTCAGTGAAGTAATTTGTCGTGTTCATACTTCATTTAGCTCTTGTGGTGTTCACGGTGCGGTCAGCCAAGTCTCCTGGAAGACAGAATTTAGTTTTCAAGTTCTCTTTAGCTGACAAACGCCGGAGGGAGATGTTCAGGGAGGGTCAGGGCTGCCAAAGGTGAAGTGCAGGTTTTCAAAACTCGGCATTTAGGAAAAGGTCACAATTTTGGTTAAATATAGAAAAGTGTAAATAAATACTGATTATTTATCTTACAAATTATCATAATTTGTTTGATGCAGGTATGATACTGTGACGGGAATTTTACCATTTGGGCATTGATTGATGGAAGGAACTACTTTGATGTATAGAAAGATGAGCAAATGCAGACACAGTTACACAACATCAGGCCATTAATAGATTTGCAGTCCAAGTAGCCTAGGGGCCGGCTGCAGCATGAGTCATTAACTCTGCCTCCTCCATGTTAGCAAATGGGACGGAGACCAAACTAAAAAGTCAGAGCACATGTTTAATACATCTTTTAATAAACTATCAGCACAGCACAGACTCTGGCTCCAAATGGCATCAGAAGCTCAAGATGGTTGCACCCAAATCCAGGATATTTTGGCTCAGGAGGAGGAAGCGTTGTCCATCCTAATAAACAGCCCAGACCTTACATGCACAGTTAGATCGGTTGTATCTGTGTAATAAATCATCTTGATGTTAATTTATGAGAGTACACAGGTGGTTCACAGGTTGGAGAATATCTGTTATACCCAAACTGACGTGTATGTTTTCCTCCTGCATGGAAAACCTGGACTTAACCTCCAGCCTAAGTGGGTTTGCTCGGATCGGGCCATTTTGTGATGAGCCACCTGCTCTCTGTGTCACATCCATCAGGTGGAATAATTTCCTGCTAACCAGCTCCAACAAGCCACCTGAACACAAGATGCAAATTGGATGCTAGAGTACATTTAAATCCAGATTAGAATAAAACCTGGCTTCCTGCTGTCCGAACCACAAAGCTATAAACACTCACAGACGAACTGCTTGACATTTCATTTTCCACGAGCAGGGCAACGTGCACTCAAAGCCCAATTATTTCTCGAGGTAGTCTGTCAGAGAGATTTACTAGTTTTCTCTCGTCTTATTATCAGTAACTGCAAATAAGTAAAGATAAGACGGTGAACAAGGGATGAAATGTTTAAAGTGGGTTTATAAGATGAACAGAAATGGATCAAACTAAACTGAAGCGCGATGGAACCATTGAGGAACTGCATTATGAATACTGAATTAGCAACACTGCTCGGTCTTTGCTTTCTTTAATCATGCAACCGGCTCCTCTGATTGGGTGTTGGGGGCGTTGTTTGTGGCTTATTGAACCAAACTGCAGGGACCACAGGTGAAAATGAGTTCTCTGGCTCTGTGGGTGTTAATTTCACCGGCATGTCCCTGATGAACAAACTAAAAGATCAAATCAACCACCTCCGTTACACTGGATGCTACAGAATGTTTCTCTTCTGTGACTTAATATCCTGCAGAAGTCAGACAAATTCAAACAAGACCGATGGGTAGCCTAATTGAAGAGGAGAAATAGTCCACTAAAGGGCCTCAAGATGTTAAAGCTACCTTGTGTTGTGTTGCATTCACTCTTTTATCCAATGTATTCAAAACAATTATTTTATTTGAAACTTGCAGTGTGTACAACCATGTTTTCCAGCAGGAAACCTTATATCCAACCATACATGGGCTTCTCCATGTGTGTTGGCATCAGATACTGAACGCGTCCCCAGCGGTTAAACTTACATGGGTATGTTTGACATCAAAAAGACTTTTTCATTGACTTTAATTGGAAGTGCCAACTTCTATCAATGAGTATTAAGTCAATCATGATTTTTAAAGTGTCAACATTTCAGAACTCTCAATATGTTGCTTGGAAGTTCTTCTTGGAATCCTAGACTGTATATAAAGATGGATGACATGCCAGCTTCCTAAAACTGAAGTCAAAACATCTGAACTGCCACCTATTGGCTGGCTGCGGTATAGGTCCTAAATCCCTCCTCCGTGTTAGCAAATAGGACATAAAACGTCACATGTCTTTTTTTTAGGGTTTCTGTTATTTAAGGTAGTTCTTATCAAGTGTTTATGATCCTGGCAAGTGTGATTTTAATTAGTTTATTTGATGCCACTACAAACGAGGTGAAACATCTTTCATTGACTTGTGATTGGTGTCTATCAGTGGGACCTGGATATCACGGCTGTGGTGAGGCTTTCCACATATCACAGATGGCAGCACACATATCCGGGTTTCTGTAGCTTCATTTTTGCACAGTGGGAAGAAGTGCAGTTGCGTCTCTGCTCTAAATGTGAACCGCAGGCTTCAAATAGTCCCTTCAAAAATCGGTGGGTGATGTTACAGACACTGTGCCTATGTTTGTCTCCAGTCTGTGTTCCCATAACATTCTGATTGCGTCAGCTGTCTGAGACTGCGGAGCGAGAGCCTCCCGCTAAGATCTCGCCCGGCCCTGGCTGTCAGTACAAAGGCAGGCGCAGCAAAACATTTCCCTCACATGTAAGCCTCTGCCAGATAAGCAAGAGTTGATCTCAATGCATGAAACCAAGCATTTTTACTAATTTGAGTGGCGGCCCTGGAACAGAGTTCAAAGCCGAGCTGTGGTTTGTGACCGCTTCCTCACGAGAGAGGAGGCCAGCGCCGTTGGCAGTGAGATGAGCCGCTGATTGCATTGCTTGTTCCGCTCTCCACGGGCCCCTCAGATGGTGATGGAGAGAATTACCGAACAACAACGCTCTGAAAGTACCAGAAGATTACTGAGCGGAGCACATTAGGACAGACCACACAAACAGCATTACTCACCTCCCAGGTAGCGCGATGACAGCGAGTGGGCGAGGGGAGACAGAGAGCGTAAACAGACTTCATTTGTTCTGTCTCCAGATCTAAATTGGTATTATAAATTGCAGTGTGTTTATAGCTTATAAAATTATCACTGAATGTGTCTGTGAGGATGCGACCAGATGCCTGCACAACACACACAGTGCATGCCATCATAATTACACGTGAATGCGATCTAACGCTTTGTTGACTCAGCATGCAGTAAATCACCTGTTTAATTTATGTTGGTAAAGAAAGCTCACACAGTGTGGAGCTCTGGATGAGAGTGTGGTTAAAGAGGCCTGTAGGGTGCAGTAAGGGTCCAAACCATATACCATGTCTAATAATGGCGGACACCTCTCCACTTCCTCAAATGACTGTCCAGAAATAAACCTGAAACATTTGGTTTGCGAGTGCTGCCCCCTGTGGATTTGGAGTATGTGTAGTAATGATTGAGGGTTGGAGCTGCGGAAGCAAGGTCCCCTCAATACATGTATCAATTATGACGTTTGCCACATATTCATAGCATCAATTAATTCACTAAAACCAAACTTACTGGAAAAGGGACCTGAACAAACATCAGTGTGACCGGAACATCTTACATTTGTGTGATCAATACTTCAGCCATGAGACATTTTAGCTTCACTTTACAGGAGCCGTCATGTCATCAATCTTCATAAGCAGTGGATGGTCAAGTGACATGAAATATGTTATTGTGTTATGTTCTATGTTATGTTATTGAAATATTGTCAGTTTCAGTGAAACTTAGGAGTTGAGCTAAGGGCTAAGAAGCTATTACCCCCCCCCCCCCCCCCCCCCCCCCCCACACACACACACACACTCACACACACACACACTCACACACTCTTGTTAGTTTGGATGCAAACTCACTTTAATCCAAAGCAATGGCCCTACTGGTACCAGTCTCATTACTCTCTGTAAACCATTGCTCCCATTTCTCCTTGTGGAGCAGTTAAACTCTGAGAATGGATGTCAGGAGGAGGAGGTGAAGCAAAGCTAACAAGCTACCAGCGCTTTTTCTATCTGCACCTGTTTCCCCAAAGGCCAAAAATGCAGAGTTGACATGCTTTTGTTCAGTCGCACACATTTGCAGATCACAGTTTAGTTAAATACAAAACATTAACCCCTTGTGGACGAATGTCGCGAATTTGCCTCAAACCCCATTCCGGTCTTAATGCCGCCAAGGTGACGTTTGTGCCTGATGGTGCAATATTACACATACCAAGGAGGGTATTGGAAGCACTCTGTCGCCATCTAGTGGTCGGAGTGGAAAATATATACAAGCCCCTTGGGACTGTGCAGCAAAGTTATTTTGAGGTATTAAGCTGCATTTGAAAGACTGTGATGATGGAACAGCAATGATTGTACAGAAACATATGTTGTTAGTCAATTTCAAGCAAAAGCAGCATCAATCTACATACCAGAGACTGGAAAATTTGTTAAATTAAGGTTATGCCCCATTATCTAATAATGGGGCATAACCTTGTCGCTTATGATGTCGCTAATTTGCCTCATACCTAATTTTATATCTACTGTATATGCTATATTGAAATTAACGATCTCCAATTAATTTAGCATCTGTATGACAGCCAAAAACACAACTAATAATTTGTTTATATAATTGCAAATTAATTCAGGCATTAAGGGGTTAACAGATTGACTTTGTCCCAAAGAAGTATATAAAGATGGACAACCTGACCGCTCCACTAAAGTCAAGCCAAAGCATCTAAATTGCCCCTGGTGGCTGGCTACGGTATAAATAACAAACCCTGTCTCCTCCATGTTAGTAGTCAAATACAACTTTCTCAAAGATGGTTGCTGTCATTCTTGGTAGTTCTTAACAAGTTCAAATTTGTCAAGTTTTGATTTAATTATTAGAGTCGGAGTGAAACGTCATGATTGACAGCTGAGACATGTGTTTGAACAGGACCTTTCTACCGCGGCTCTATCCCCCGATCACTACAGCACAGACACTGGATTCAAATGTGCGAGGTGGGGTTCTTTCGTGTGTGTGGTTATAGCTTAATTTCACGATAATGTGAGGAAGTGGAGACAAGTCGTCTATCTTTATATACATCCACTAAAAGAACTGGTTTTGGCAGATTACTCCCAAACACAGGCAGAGCGTCCAGTTAAAGCTCTATAGATCTGTGCTTTTTTTACGATTCTACGAGTTACTAAAACTGACCAAGTCACAGCTTCATGAGATCGCTGGCTTGAGCCCAAGTGAGCCAGCCTGCTCATCTGTTTATGTGATGCAAAAATGGTTGATTATTTTGTGTGTCTTGACTGTTTGTTTTGTTTCTTGCAGGATGCGGAAGAGGGACCTGCAGAGCATGTGCAGAAGGGCGCTGCTGCTGACCATCTGCATGGTGTCTCTCTGGGGAGAACTGACCAGTGCATCGTCACACAGAAGCCACATAGGTACAATGCATGTGTTTGTTGTGTTTTTCAGGGACGAAACACTAAGCATTCAGAAACACACAAATATACAATCTCTGCTGCTGTTGGCTGATCAGAACCCCTTACTGTAGAAACTGAGGATTAAAAAGAAGTGCTGATGTCAATTTCTTTTCTCTGTTATATTCATAACCCATGAAAAGTCAAAAAAGCTAATTGAGGAAATAGTTTTCAATGATTTTATTTGAGCTTTTGTGCAGGAGGCAGCAGCAGCGGACTGAAATACACCAGCAGGACGAAATGTCATGGGCACCAATGTCATTTTCAAAGAAAAGCTAACAAATACACTTTTACACATTTTCAGGCTTTAGGCTTCACTGTGTGTCTTGCTGAACAGACTTAAATGGACACAGTTGAGGAGGACAGTGCATAGCTCCTTGAATTCCTCTGCCCCTTCTACTTTCTGTTTGTGGATTTTCCAGGGATTTGAGATCTGGCTCTTTACTCCTCTGAAAATAGCATGAGACATTTTAATTCATAAAAAAAGCACTACAAAACATTAAGATTAATTTTAACATCACATGTAGGATGTGGAGGATGGATTGACGCTGGAGGATAATTGGCCTGGTTCTCAGTCCACTTTAACCTCTAGACGGTTTATTGGGGTGTTGGTGGTTTAGGGCTCATGTGAGCAGATGATCTGATCCTGTATTGTGAAGTTTTCACAGACATAATCTTAAAATCACAAACTGAAGTCTCCCCAATTTCAAATCTGATTTCGATATGTACGATTTATATTTGGAAAGACTCCTGTGGTTTGCAAGGAACAGTGATTGGGCAAGTGAGCAGAAACCTGCAAAAGCCAATTAGAGTGAGCTCACTGGGAAAAGTCACCAATCGATTGTTGCCAACTTGAGATTAGTACCAAGAGAAAATAAGTTTTTTTTTCCCTTTATTAAGATTTTTAGTACAAAACATTACACAAACAAGTTCTACCGGTTGATGAGGCCAGCAGGCTGCTCTCTATGAGTTTCGCATTTGATCATGCAAGTTTCTCTGACTTCCCAAGTGTCAAGGGTCAAGTTTTTTCACCGACTTGATCCTGAAAACGCTGGCCCATCAGTCCCAGTGTCACCACCGTGCAGCCACACTCACCCGACTGGCTCCTTAAAGAGAAACTGAAATAATTGCTGAGTTTTCTGGCTCCCTCTGCTCAGCGGCAAGGTAATGATGCACTGTAAGCCTTTGTCTTGTGCACATGGGAATGCGACAATTTAACAGTCGTGCAAGTCGAGCATCACGGGGAAGGAACTAATACCAGTACAGCAAGTTTGTGCATGCATCTTCGTGTGTGTGTGTGTGTGGCAGGGAACAAGACCTTTCAAAGTGATTTCCCTCAATGGAGAGATGGCCTGATCCCAGGGCGTAACGGCAGAAACTGTGACTTCACATTGAAATAATGAGCCTTATTCCTCTGGAGGAGAAACGGCACAGGATGGTTGGAGGAAGGACGAAAACAAAAAATAATAAATACGACCATCAAAAGTCTTTGATCGAGCATAAAACCCCAATACCATGGCGAGACAGAATCGCACGGGGGGGAGGCTTCACATTGTGACACAGGAAGGGTCAGTGCACGCGACCTCTCGAGGTGCGTTTCCATTCAAGTCAGAGGTGGAGGAAGATGGAGCCGTGGCAGAAGTTAACTCTTTCTAAGCCTGAGCTAACCTCCCGAGAGATAAATTATAATATATCATTACATTTCTTTCAAGATATATTAGCCTGAGGGAAGCAAACTCTTTTATTTTATTTCGATTTTTCCCAAATTCACTTAAATTGAACTCAAAACAGTCAGGATGCAAAATAAAGTGTCTGCAGTGGTGGATGTTTGTGTGTCCAACATTACAGTGCACAAAGAAACTGAGGAGCTGCTCACGACATATATTATACTTTGGTTTATGTTATTCTGTGAAGTTAGTATTTTATGGAATTGGGACTCGGTCAGTTAGATAACAGGATTATGCAGAGACTACTGGATGATCACAGTAAAACTTGTTGGAAACATGGATCAGGAAAGAACCATTCAGTTCTGCTGTGGATTCAGATCAGCGGGGGGAGGATCCACTAACATTTTGTGAATGTTGAAGCTTTGCAAAATATGAAGTTGATTTCTCAGAGAATAATGCATGGATCTTGACCAAAAATATTTATGAGTGAATGTGATGTGTTGCACATCCAAATAGAAATACAGATCTAGTGAATTTAAATGTGTTTTCATAAGGGGACTTTTGGGCCTTGGCTGCGGTTCGAGTGTTTGCATAGGAATTGATTTTGGAAAGTCCAGCAATCAAAGTAGTAGAAATCATACTCTTGTTCATGTGTTGTATTTTTTACACTCTACATCCTTCACAGAGAATCCTCTGGTTTAATCCCCACCTTCCATATTTAATCAATACATTTAATATTTACTGAATATATTTGATGGTTGCACTGTAGACTGACAGTAGAGGAGTAAATCCCACTTGTTTGACTGCAAACATGTCGGATAAACCGTTTAATCTTCCGGCTAACATCGCTCTCTCTTTGCTTTTGCATTTGTCCCACTCCTGTGGTTTGTGCGCTTATTCCAGTGATTTATTAGGGCGGGGGAGTGGGGGGAGAGAGACAGAGAGGGGGCTAGAAGAAGTAGCCAGGCCTCGTTCTCCCCGGGCGGCACTGACACTTAGGTAATCACGCAGCCTGTCCCTGAGCTACGGAGGTCAGGCCAAGGTGGACCCAATAAACAAACCTCTTTAGCCCTTCTGCTTATTGAGGTGGGGGCTTCACCGGAGCAATTGAACCTTTCACCGAAGCCCGGCTGGAGCACGGCGGGCTCGCGGCACGCACACATAACCCCTGCAATAACACCACCGCATCCCCCGGAGCACCATCTACATTCATTAGCTAGCCATGAAAGAGTGGAGAGGGAGACGGGGGGAGGAGAGAGGTTCTGGAGAGCCTGATTACACGATACCCTGTTTGGCTGTGCGATCTGTTGTGGTGCCGTCCATTTGGACTGATGACGCGACCGGGTCAGACCCCAGCCTCATTACTCAGCTCCTCTCACACTCGGATCCTTTTGTTTTCTCCGCAGTAACTCACTTTGTCTCGTTTAAACAGAAAAAAGCAGCAATCAAGCTCTCGGCTTGTTGGTCAGTGCTGCGAGGGCAAACGTGGACGAGAGGAAACCAGGCATGAGAAACACTTCTCCCACTGAGGCTGGGTGACGCAACGTGGCCGCGGCAGCAGCAGCGGCCTACTTGATATAGAACTGCTCTGAGCTGTGCCATTTACAGGTCATAAACTCTGTTACATTTTTAAATATAAGGTGTTTAGCCGCACGGCTCGTGGATAGCTCACAAATTCCATCAGCACAGGGTTTAAATCAAGGTCCTGTTCTATATTCACACACACACGAGGGGCCATGCTGCCTTATTAATAAGATGAAACTGTGCAGTGGCTCTCATTTGAATTCAGGGGGAATATTTCCATATTTGCTTATGGTGGAGACTTTCTAAAAACTGTGTGATGCACTCTAATGGCTTATTCTCAAGCTGATTCTCATGTTTCAGGGGATTTTTTTTCTATTCTATGTAAATTGGCTTTACCTTTTTTTTTTTTATTATTTGACTCTTCGTCTCCAGTGTTTTCACATTAGGATTCTCCAGAGCACAAATTAATGGCAGAATCCAAAAGAAACTTTTTCTGTCACAGTCAGGTTACTTTTTGGAAAATATATTTTAGGATGTGTAACATTAATAAAAATTGCAGAGGAAAATATACTGACTATCTGAATTAGAAATGTTTCCCTGTGGCAAAATGGAGGATAGTTGATTAATGATTAATCAACTATAAATGTTATCAGTCCAACTTGGAGATTGAGTTACTTTGTCCTGAACAATGGAAATAGTCTTTTTTCAACAGTAAGGAAATATTAAAAGTGAATTACTATGAGTCTCTTCTACTTTTCTCATCATTCATATTTCCTGTGGAGCCTCAGGACTATCAAAATATTAGGGAAAGTAACATGACAAATCGAATGTGTGTGTTGAATAATTAAAATGGAGAACAAAAAATGAAGTTGTCTTCTATGTGACAAATATAGGTTTGGACTTGATATTAATCAAATATCTCTGGTATTAATATCTCTAACATACTTACTGCCAAAATTATGAGGGTAATTATGTGTTTAGTTTAATTAGTCACTGTAGGATTTTTTTAATAGTGACCTGCCAAGACTGCAGATGAAAGACAGATAGATATCTCAAAGATGGCACCCACTCACTTGAATAAAACTTGCACTCTGAGTTAAAAAGCCAAAAAATTTTTTGGGCTTCCCGAGTAGATCTGTGTTTCTGCTGCATATTAATTCCCAGTCCGCCTTTAAATTTTACATTCTGACAATATAGTGTAGATAAAATAATGCTTTCTCATGCAATTGAGAATGAAATAGCAAACATAAAACAAATAAAAAACGTAAAGTTTAATATCTTACAAACTCCTCTTTTTGTATATTTTCTGTTTAAATTTGGTTCCAGCTCTTCAAGCCACAGCAGATTGAGTGTCGATGCCATTGCCAGCTCACTGAACACATCCATGCTCAAGACATGCAGGGACACAGCCACCTCCTTATTAGATCAGCATGAGGAAGAATAGAAAAGTGGTGACAAAAATGGGAAATATTGGGTTGGAAAATAGGTGATATAGATAAATAACTTATAAACAAAGACCAAAAAACAAAAGGAAATACAGAGTGCGTGAAAGAGATTTAGAAAAGTACCAGAAATTAAAAGGAAAATATATTGTAGCTCCCTATTTTTCTACTCTATGAAATAAAATAAAGAAATAAATCTTTAATAAGCACAAATCAGAAAATAACCTGAATCGCCAAATGTCCCTGATTGTGAAACAGGCCGTTGGTTTTCACGGGCTTCGTTCCACAGGTCTGTTAACGCCTCTGTTGTCCGTTGCACGACAATTCTAATGAAAACACATTTCAGCTCCGAACCAACTGGACTCACACCCCGTGCATGTTCTGCCTCATTGTTTTTCATCAGCAGCTCCACTACACGTGTTCCTCTGGTCAGCCGGCCCTCGAGGAGCGGCCTCTAATGCCCTACATATTGTATCTGGGTCCCTGGTTGTTGTGTGATAGAGCACATCAGCCGGCCCACTTCACACGGCAGGTCAGCGTGGAACCCTTGCCCAGGGATAGCATGACATTATACGGAACTGCGGCAGAGCAGGTCACCCCCCCCCCCCACCCCCACCCCCCCGCCCCGGGGAGGCGCGGGGATGACATTTGGAGAGCAGGTGGACGACACTGTGGCGGACGGAGATAGCGAGGAGAGGGAGATTGAGATGGAGATGCTGGGCTGTTTGAGATGCACTGTGGGGATGACAGGGGTCAGCTCGCCCCATCTCCCGGTGGCAGCTACTGAGATTAGAAAACCATCAAATGTCCCCTGCTATCCACATCTGAATGGCAGCTGTATAGATGAGCCTTGAGTGGCTGCGTGTGGCCTTGCTTGTTTCCTCTGTGTCTGCGGCGCTGCAGCCAACAGAGGGGAGCAGCGGGACAAGGTGTGAACTGCTGAATATCAATAGCTTTACTTTAGTCACATTAGCCGAGGTATTGTATCATATGGTAAATATCATTGTGATAAAAACAAAACACTCTCTTTATATTTCAACTACCACACAGAGAAAAAACAACAGTTTCATACAACTTCTTTTTTCATTGTTATTATATTTTATTTGTTAATTTCACATTACAGGGCAATTGTAATGAACAAATATCATATGTGCATATGCATAAATCCATTCATTTGAAACATGGTCATTATTTATCAACATAAACACACAAAACAGTGGTACACATTGTTATCAATCAACTTGTTGCATTGACAATAAACGAAAATGGAAACATAAAGTTAAGAAAATATATAAAACAAGATTGGAAGGATCTAGGGATTCGATTTTTTTTTCAAAAATATGAGAGCGAGGAAGACGCAAACAGGAGTTTCACAAGACTCCTTGAAGGACAAGCGTATTGGCAATAAAAAATAAGATATGACATTCATGACGAAGAAAGGGTCAAAAGGACCATGTGCTGCCTGTTTATGTGATCCCCGTGGTAAAGGGGGCATGAAGGGGCTGTGAACCTCTGTCTTGAAGACTGGATCCATCTCTGAGGTATCTGACCAGAAGAGGGCAGCAGCCAAGATACTGCACACAAGCTCCCATGTACGGGTGAGAGGAAGATGTTTATTTTCACACAAGCCAGCTCCACCCACAAAAGACGTTCCTCTGGTGGCGTCCCCCTTCACCCTTCAGAGTGGGTTCACTCCACAGCTTCCTCTAGCTCGATATGAGGGTTGTTTCTTCTTTGATTTTCCAACAGTAGGCTGATGTTGCTGTTATTTGGCCTTTTGGTACCTTCCTGCAATTTTTAACAGCTGTGTTTCTCGGCCGCCGCAGATAGGAACCAACATTGTGTCAGAATCAGATACGCCAGCAGTCGTCTATCTCCATCCCCTTCTCCAATTACAGCTCAAATGTAAACCCATTATCCCTCGCCACATTATGAGTTACCTCGAGCGATTCGGAAACTCAACAGAAATGAAGGTTTTTGGGGGTTTGATAGAAATCGGAGGAGCGCCTGGTGATAACGATTTGAGCTGATGAATGCAATTAGTGGAGAAGTGCTAACAGCATGGCGGTAATTGGGTCTTACAAACTGAAAGCCTGCCCTTACCCGGCAATTAGAGCAACCTGCTTTAAAGTTAGTCAATTGTATTGCTGTTAATGGCCCACGCTTGGTTGCAGCTCAGCGTGAGGAGGTGCTGTCTCCTTTCCAATCGGCCGCGGCTCAGAGTTTTCTGTGCTCGGCTGAAGAATTTAAATGCGTGGAGGAATTTCAGAGGTGATTTATTCGTTAACGCCGGTGATTCAGCGCTCCACAGACTGTGTTGTGTACGAGGCTGTGTGATGCATGCTGATGCATAACATTAACTTTGAGATTAGTGACGTTACAGTTTATGTACAGTGACACTCTTCGGCTTTCAAACATATCTTTTTCTGGTATTGTCGGGGAATGCACAGCGAAGGAGAGTGAAGCTTCGTTCACTCTGACACAGTTTGTAAATTTTTAATCACATGAGTTAATGGTTTGGCACCTTGAGGATTTCCTTCTCCAGGATAAAAGATGTCACATGTAGGATATCGGACATGTGTGAGACGGGTCATTTAAATTAATGAGCTCACAGCTCTCGGCTCTGTGATCATCTGCATTGTACATTCACTTTTCACGTTTCGTCACGAGCATTTACAATTAATTTGATCTCTTTGGTGATTGAACTATAAGTAACACTAATGTATATTCTTTTTCGATCGGGTTAATTGGAATTCCAGATAAATAATGATTTAGATTCTATTTTTGGTAATTCGAAGGGCAGTTTATATTTGCCTACATGCAAGATTCACCACATTAAAATTGAAATTTACAGTTATATTTAGATTAAAAATATACATTTATATTTAACATTTACAATTTAGCTTTAGCATTATTTTACCAGAAAAGTTAACACACGCTTCACAAAGTTCACAAACACTCCGGTAAATCTGGTAAAAAAGGCCCAATAGCCAGGGGGGTTTTGGTTCTAAAAGAACAAGGGCAGACAATATCTAAAGAAATCTGAGACGTGTTAGCGTATCATCAGCTCTCATCTGACCATGGTTTACGTGTTGGGGCTGATTTCTGAGAAATCAGATATCTGAGCCAAGACTCTGTTTTCCAGTCATCTTGCACTGTTCGACAGTTCCACACCAGACAAACGATTCTCCACACAAAACACATTTTTTCTTATGCCTATTAACAGCTATCTGCATATGAACACAGATTAGTTAAAACGCTAATAGCCGATGCACTCTGGTCACTGTGTCCCGCCTCTCCTCCACACGGACTCTTTGCCTGCAGGGTCTACTCAGACGTGACTGATCGAGCTACAATCAGAAACCAGGGCCGGGAATCTTGTCCCTCACCGTTAATAGAGATATGTATAGAACCAGGCAGAATGGAGACAGTCAGAGAACACAGATTTAAATTCATTGAAATCTAAAGGAAAGTGTATTTGAACTTAAATAACATGAATATAACCACAATCTTCTCTATCTACATCATCGTGTCCAACATCAGCATTTTTATATGAAGCAGGTTAAAAGAGCAAATGGATTTTAAATGATTGTCTGAGCAATCTGAATCTGAACTTCCTCGATCTTACTTGATATTTTCAAACCCTGGTGACGGTTCCTGTGCTGCTTCAAAGAGCGGCGACCACCTGCTGAGTTTATCCACAGTTCAACCTCTTAGTTTCACAAGGTGAGATGATGGTTGAGCAATCACAGATCAGCTCTTAGAACATGAACAGACTCTCAAAGTTAGCGCCTGTAGTCAAGCTATGTTGGGTCAGTTCGTTAATAGAGTGCACAGATATATTTAAAATAAAAAGAAAGTGTCCTTAATAGAGAAGTTGAGCCCAGAATAATTAATTTCGGGGACAAGCTGTGACACTCGCATCATTACCACCCTTTCATTTGATAAAACAAACTTGTTATCCAGCAGCTATTTTAACATCTCACAGACATGGAGCAATATTAGTGTTAATTCAGAGTCGTGCCTTTCGAATAGAAATCCTGCAATCACTCTATCACTTACCCTTTTCCTGAGGGAAACACTATCCTCACCACCTCCAGTAACTGGGAACGTTTTCCTTCTGCTCTTTGGTGCTGAGCAACGTACAGTTTATTTTGGAGGTTTGTAGCTGGGAGCAGACGCCTGCTGGCACAGAAAAACACTATAAGAGCAGCTAAGAGATGCTAACAGGTTCCAGAGCTCGTTAGTGACTGGCAACATATTTTTCATTCTATAAGGGATTTCATTCGATCCCTTGTCATTTCATTATAAAAATAATCTGTTATCGTAACTGCTTCATCCATCCAGCATCTATACCAGAAAGACTCTAAACAGCTATCAGGATCAAACCCAGAACCCTGTGAGAACAGGGCTAACCACTGTTCCACCTTGCCATCGCATTTGATCCGTAGTTATTCTAAAAGCATGAATCCTAGTTTTTTTTCATCCATCCATCGTTACAGCTTCTCCTTTGAGGCTCGCAGAGGAGCTGGAGCTAATCCCTGCGGAGAGGTCACCATTTCTGTCACAGGGCTGACACACTTAAACAAACAAGCCTTCACAATCTCATTCACAGCTACGGGCAATGTAGAGTCTCCAATTAACCCCACGTTTGTGTGTGTGTGTGTGTGTTTGGACTGTGGGAGGAAGCTGGAGAGATCCCACGTGGACATGCAAACTCCACACAGACAGACATGTCAGGTCCTTTCCTTTGCCTCACTAGACCTTACCGATTCAGCCTTCTATTCAAACCCAGAACCTTCTTGCTTCATAAGTGCTTCATCCATCCAGAGTCACATGCACATGAGGAGAACATGTAAGAGTCCGTCCATCAGGTTCTCTGCATTTCATTCATCTCTGCTGTTATCTTCAGGTATATAAAGTCTATTCAAAAGACCATTACTCTCCAACCTGCTCTCAGACATGTGCCATATTTGTCATTAATTTTGATCAGCTGAAACTCAACTCACTCAGCTGCCATTAAAACCAGAGACGGCTTCCCAGCAGCTTGACATCTGTCTCCAAACCGGCACACAGTATTATTTCAAGATGCCTTGGAACACGTCGGGAAAGTTTAATGTCCTCTCTAAACACTAATTCCCTGTACTTACTAATACAGATTTGTAGCCCCCCCCAATCGTAAATTGAACACATTTGCCTTAACATCTGTCCCCTGAAACCTCTTTTCAATGCAGTTTGATAATTTAAATCCTGGCAGACATTTATGAGTGCTCATCTGCAGTCGGGCGACGTCGGCTAAGGAAGTCGGAGGGGAACTCGTCAGCCGCTCAGCCTTGGGTGTAGTTTCCTCTTTTCGTTTTTAAAGTAATGCTCGGCTATGGCCTGATAGTCGTTCACTAGAGGCTGGATAGTGACTGAATCAAGTGAAATATAAGCTTCTAAAATGCAGTGTATCAATTGCTTGCCTCCATCTTGCGGCTGCGCTCCGTGACTCCCTGCCTTCTGGCTCACATCTCCCCGCGAATAAAGTGCGGCCCATATCGGACCATAAAAACAGCAGCCGAGGCTCAGCATCAAGTTTATGTGAATGGACTGGAGCATAAAATGTAATGGGTGGAACCATTGGAGTTCCTCTGAAATGGCTTTTTTTAAAAGGTTTGTCGACATATTTTTCAGCAAGATGGTCTATTAAAACGAGGACCATATATATTGAGCTGTCAGTGGGTGGACAGGTCAGATGCTCCTTTAATAGTGTCCTCAGGCGGTCGGCGGTGCAACGGGGGATCAGTGCCGGTGGCTGCTTCGCCTCTAATGAGATAATATTGTTTTCTAGGGCAAGGTTTGATTCAGAAGGTTAAATACACCTCTCAGTTAGCAGTGTTGTTAATGTAGTTACATGACGGCTTGATTTAGAGGACGGTGATCTCTGAACCTCAGCTTTGAGTGAATTTAAGCGAAGAGTTCTTCTTATTTTTCCAGACGCTTCCATTTCTAACACACTCCGCGGCACAGATCATCGTGGCTCTGTCATTTTGGCAGAATCATACAGTTTAAGTGGGGACCCTCATCCCCACTCTTAGTTTAACCAATCCTCTTTTTTATGACACGGTGGCTGTCAGTCAGCTCCGAGAGGCGTCCGTGGGATCTGCCCGAGATGAGAAGCATTGGGAATCCAGTTGGCGAGCGGGGGATGTCAGCCCTTTAGAGCAGACATGACATCCACTTGACAGATAACCCACATGTGTGCATGTCTGATGAGAAGCCAGAGACAGGAGAAGAGGATCTCCAGTTCCTGCCTGCCTCTGTGGAGCCCCAACACAGATGTGGTGCAGCTCGACAGCGACGATGCTTTTAGAAAATTCCAGTTTCAGATGTGCTCTACTGTTCTGAACGTTATCCTAAAACACTGCAAACCAAAGTTTAAAGGTTCAGTGTGAAAGATTAAGGTGAAAGGGATCTATAGGCAGAAATTCCCGAGTGTGTTTCACCCAAACTGTACGAATTGTTGTTGTCCTTACCCTAGAATGGGCCCATTATATTTAAATACTTTATATTTACATCAGAGTGGGTCCTCTCTACGGAGGCCCCCATGTTTGGTTACAGAGTTTTTATGACATTTAATGTGTGGAAGGTGAGGGGTGATCAGCTGCTACATGCAACTTCACCACTAGATTTCACTAAATTCTAACCCTAACCCTAACTGAATCTTTAACGCATTTCACCCAAAGTGAGTGAAATTAAAGACTTACTTAAAGAAGAAGGGTCTTGTTTTTATATGTGAAAAACTGATTTTCTGTCCAGTTGAAGCCGATTCAAGATGTTCCATTGAGCCTTGTTGGGTTTGCAGCCACTGTGGATGTACATTTCCATGGGGAAATACATTTGTTGCAGCTGCATTGCTGGAGAGATAATGTTTTTATATCTATAATACTTTAACCACAAGCCATATCACAGACCCGGCTGAGCACCAGGGGTGACCAGGCCTTCTCTGTCAGGGACTCTTTTCTCATCTTTATCTTTATTTATTTTTGTACTTGGGCTCTAGTTCGGTGTGATCTTCGAACTGTATTATTTATATTACTTCTAAAGCGCTGTGTAACTGTGTCTTGAAAGGAGCTGTAGAAATACATGAAGTTTACTATTATACCAAATAAATCTGCAAAAGCTGCAGTCATGGTTTTGTTGTCCATGGAATCTGTTCATGACATTTTCACAGTTCTGTTTACGACTCGAAGCTTGGAGTTAGTGCTTGGGAAAGGATTTTCACCTTGGTTAAATATTGTATCTGGAACCAGGAGGTGGAACCCATTGGTATTTATTTTGTTCCAAAACCATGACCTTTCCCGAACAGCACAGATTTCTTTTTTATTCATATAAACGCCGTCATGCTTACATTCGGTTTACAACAAAATGCACTTTGTAAATCCATGAGGTGGAACGAACCGCTATCAGGAATGTGATGTGCTTGGATATGTTCTCGTGAGCTTGACAAAAACAACACAGGGACCAGCTCCTCCAAACAATAATACATGGTGCTGCTTTTTATCCTCTCCCTAACGTGATGCATTATTTTTATCCGGTGAAAGAACGTTTGTGATGCTGCTGCATCATCTAACACTGTTGTTTGGCCTTTATAAATGTTTTCTGCTTTATTGATGTTCATGTATGAGCAACACAACAATTTAGAACAGTTTGATCCAGTGACAGTCTATAAATCGTTCCTGGTGCAGAAATATATTTGACGGCCGTTTTCTCAACCAAATATTACTCTGGTCCCAGTTTAATTTTTAAGTTAAGTTCAGTGAAATAAATGCTGATTCTCCAGTTTAGGGAAATGGCTGCTATAACACTCAGAGGTTCAATTAATCTTCCCTCACTTGCCAATATTTTGGGTACAATCAGATAAAACTATAAATAAAGTCGCCAAATTAAATTTCTGTCTACGTGTGACATCAATCCTTTGGAATCTTTGCCCAGTACTTTCTGATTAGGGAATCTGATAAATAAGGGCCTATTATTATCATGTTTATTATGAATACTTGTGCAGTGCCCGTTCTAAACCTGCCTGTTCGGCCTGGGGTGATGCTGTGGTTGCATCTTTCTTTCTGAAACTCTAGAGGGGACTTGCAGTAATTTAGCTGCGGCAAATAAAGAAAGACTGTTTCACCACTGCTGCACAAGATACTGTTCACATGTTGACTCAAAGTTCAGTGGAGCTCGACTCAGAATCGCTGAACATTAGCTTTGAGAATCGGCTGTTATTGATGTTATTTTAAACGCTAATGATCTTTAACAACACATGTGATGATAAGTCCCGGCCTCTGCTGCTACCGAGCTGCGGTCGCCTGTTTATTCAAATGTTATGCATATTGAATCAAATCCCACCAAAACCTAACACTGCACCTCCTCAAGCCCGCAAACAACCCACGTGTCAGGTGTGAAGTCGATCGGATGAGCTGCTCTCGAGATGTGCGAGCCACAGACAGACAGAGATTTATTAATGTTTAATATTAGATAAATCCAACTGCAGCAGTCACTTTGAAATGAGATGCTGACGATCGGATGATTGAATTAAATACAGAACTCTGAATAAGATAACAAGGCACGTTTTGAACCGGCACGGCACAAATTGGAGAAAAGTGCAAATGAGAAGGACGCTGGAGGGGATTTTACCTTAAAACTGATATTTGATCATTTGTTTTGTAGATAATTCACACCTTAATTTCAGAGGTGGACAATGTTAGACTAACAGTTGCAGCTTTAATTAGCCACATTTGTCTTCATAGAGATGTGACAATAAAACGTGTGTAGAGAAGGTTTCTGGAGCTGAATAAATGAAAGTGTAAGTCGTGATAGATGTAAAAAGAAAATCAAAAAAATGTACAGGGC
This sequence comes from Platichthys flesus, assembly GCF_949316205.1. Lineage (NCBI taxonomy): Eukaryota > Metazoa > Chordata > Actinopteri > Pleuronectiformes > Pleuronectidae > Platichthys > Platichthys flesus. The sequence goes on from NC_084946.1 coordinate 22,928,457, forward strand.
TGACTTTTTATTTTATTTTAGATGTTGCAGTGTTAAGATGAGATGAGGAAAAATGCAGACTCTCTCACTCTCAGACTGACAGAGAAACCATATGCGCCGAAATGAGGGGAAAAAAAAGACTATAATGGCTCCATGATGTGTCTGAACATTTCTTATTACATTTTTAGTGACTGTCTAGAGAATGAGTAACCGTGTCAAAACAACACTTTCTTCTGCTGCTGCTGCTGCTGCCGCTGTCCCTGGATTTAATAACTTCAGTAGCCTTTCACTTATAAGGCTGTATGATTCCTTGAGGGACTCCAATTGATCAGTCAGTGGTGGGCTCTAACGTGGTGGCAGTCAGATGAATGGCACTGACATGGACTTCATCTAAACCACTAAAGCATACACTCGGGGATTGTGAGAGCCCACTCATCTGTTTCTGCTTTCCCGCTCTCTGAGGACTGGAGTCAGGGAGTCAAAGATTAAAAAGAGAAAGCTGGTGTATGAGGACAAAAAGACTGATGAGCGAACAATATATGCACTTTATTTTGGTAACTGAAAGTCTCCAATTCGTTGGCTTGATTGTCGGTGTGAGTACTGAACCTCTGAATGCAGTACTGGAAGTATTTCCTCGGGGGGATATTCCAGTATTTTTCAAACAAAGTGAGATTCTCATATGTTTTTCCAACAAGACTTTGGCTCACCGCTTCACTTGTACACATTTCAGTTCAAACAGGAACACGGGCAAGATGATAACAAGCCTCCTACAGCTTTAGATCTTCAACCTAACAGAAATGCTCCAGGTAGTTCTCCATACTAAATGACAAAACACAATGTTTGTCATTTCTTAAATGAATCCATAGTTAACGGTTTGATGAGTATCTGACAGAAAGTAGTCCCCTGACAGCTTCTGTCGCTGTTGTGGCAAACCGCTCAATATACAGTCGCACATCATGGACTGTTTGGGAAGATGACGAGATAACAGCTGCTAAATGTGAAGCTACATTTCCTTGATCACCCCCTGGTGGCTGGCTGCAGTGTAGGTCAAAAACTACGCCCCCTGCATGTTAAGGGTTGGGACTATAGACCAAAGTACAGATTAAATGGCATGATGGACAATTGGTCGATTGCAGTTATTGGTTGAAACCTAATATCACAGCTCCTTTAACTACTGCGCAGGGCATCCACACGATATCGCCAATGCAAAATGGCGGTACCTGTTTCTGGGATGTTTTGGCTTCATTTTTTGTATGGCAACTCATCATTCGATCTGTTTTGGTCTCCACCAACTCCAGATATATCTAGCCCTCCAGGCTCTCAATGATTCACCATGCTCACCAGCTACTTCCTTGTTTGTGTCCCTCTGCTGGGTGGTGCTGGCCTTCCGGTCGGTTTATCAGTGTTTTCTTTGAAATCGCTGATTAAAGCTGAAAGGATGAATCAAAACAGTAGAAAACAAGAAGAGTAACGCTCAGCAGAGCAGGGCGATGATTCCCTGAGGGCTCGTCAAGACCAGCGACTCCTGTCCCGCTACACACTGTCATTTCCCTCAGTGCTGGGTTGTTTAAAACTATTGGAAATCCATATACGGTTTATTCTCCTTCCTCTTTGTTTGGGTTGCACCATTCCTTATTTTCCTTAATTCCTGCAACCGAGGCGTTGAATAAAATGCAATCCTGACCAATATTCATAAAAGAGAAAATGACGAGAACAACATCCATGTTGATAAATTCTGATTTCCCTGTGGACGGAGCTCCAGCCTCCGTGTCGCTCAGACACAGGCTTATTTCGGGGGTCTTGCTGGGCCTGATTGTCAGCTCAGCAGGTTTACAGCTGGGTGGAAAGGAGTCAGGCTTTTCTGAATACGCTAATCCAATTAAACGCCGCTCTTGTGAGAGTTCTCTTCATGTTTCTCACCAGGAAAAGTAATGAATGTTTCATAAACCAATACCTCTGTGCGTCTCTGGTGTGTTTGCTGCCACATTAAAAAGATTTCAGTTATTTATTTATTTTTTTTTTATCACGGGGGCCATTTGAATTGTTCTAGCTGGATCTATTTTTAATGGACCAGTCGACATTTCCTTTGACTGAGTGTTATGGCTGTGTGAAGCTGGCAGCTGTGATCTTTAGCACCACATGCTCGGTTTTACCTGGGAAATATGCTGCAGTGAGCCTGTGCTCGGCATGCAGAGGCTTTGTGACTCATTGAAATGGGTTATCAGTATCTGGAGAAAACAAGTGTAATTTGAATCATTACTAATTAATCAGGCTTCTCTATTTAATGGCCTAAAACCTCTGATTTCATTGGATGTTGCTGTATCTCCGGTCTGGGCCTGTGGCCACGACGTGACTCTGCTCTCCCTGGTTTCATCTGCCTCTGCATCTGCTGACTGTAAAAAGGACGACTTGCAAGAACGCTGCGTGAGCCCTGAGACTGAAACAGAAAAGAAGAAAAAAACACACTCACTGTATGTTTTGCTCCGTATCCTTCTGCGGGGAAGGTGCACAGAAGCAGGACATGTTGCCTCATGCCTCAGTGGATAAAGGAAGTTTGTTTCCTGTCAAGGACGATACGCCGGCTCATGTCAACAAAGTGGCCGAGAGATAACATTTGACGTGACGTTAATTCGTCTGAACATCTTTAGGCGCTCGGTTCTCTCGGCTGCGATCGGTCTGTGTCAAGTGCGCTTGTTTGATCTTTGCACTTGATTAGTTCTCTTTTAGAAGTGACTCGCTGTAAATTGTAAGTGGTGGGATTATTAAAGCGTTGAAGCTGTAATGGGCTTCTGTAATTATGTTTTTTTTTTACGTCCATACAATCTCGGCTCCCTCAGCGAGCGGGAGGACGTGCAGAAGTCCGCAGCTGATCTTATCTGGGACTCTCTGTTAACTGAATTCTCTCCGTGTTTCAGCCGTTCCTTTAAACATCCACCTGTTTCTGTGGCTCTGATGTCAGTCAACCCAGTTCAAACTAACCATGAGGCGCTTTTATCCTGATACTACCCTGGCTGATGCTCTGTAACAGGTCATTGAACAGGTGACGGTGAGGTGTTCTCTTATTTCTTTGTTTGTTTTTGTCCACGAAGCACCTTGGAGGAAACTCTTATATTTATTAGATCGTATTCTCCTTTTTATCTGATTGTGCTCAGGAACTCTCCGGAGATATTATAGAGACTTTCTTCTGCCTACATAAAGATCCACTGACACTATCAAGGGCTATTTGTAGGTATAAGATTGATATAGATGTGTTTTATTGTACTGTAATTACATATATTGATATTTAGGAACATATATTGATATTTAGGAACTGATATTCTGTGGATTGCATTATTGTCAGCTCTTGCTCGTGCATTTATTTTGCTGCAATATGACTGGATAAATGAGGATAACATTGATTTAAGAGTCGATTCATGACTACGTCCAATAAGAATTTTGTTGATTCTTCTTCTAAATGTGAATCTTTAGTGGATACTTGGAGGAAAAGTTGTATGTTGCAGCTTAAGGATGGATTTCTTTATTTTGTAGCCACAGCGGAGATAATCACAGGAAATGTGAGGACAGCGATTGCCAGAGAGACGAGTTTGACATGTCACCATGGTCTGAACAGGGTACAGATTGATTATAAGGTAATTGTTAAAAGGTAAAAGGTTCAGGTTCTTAAACTATTTAAATTATGGCCATTGATATAGTCTCCTTTCAAAGTTATGATCATTGAGTGATCAACCAATGTTACAGAGGCACATGCATGTTAGAAATGTTATTTTTGTTGTCTCACTTATTTATGCATTCAAATGAAAAGGGGTATAGGAAGCCTGTTGTAGTAGTTTTCCTTTGAGTGCCCGATCCCCCCTACTCTAAACTGATCCTGTGTCAGCAGCTGTTGCAGTGATGTTGGGAAGCTAAAAACGCTTTGCTCAGATACAATCAGATGCCAGAGTTTTGAAGAAGTAAACCCTCTCCACTGCAGATATTTCGACTTGTCGCAGGCGGATCAGCGAAGGTTTAAATGATCAAATATATGATGGCTGAACTGAGCTGCCTCTGTCTCTGGGTCCTGGTGTTGTGAAGTCTGGTTACTGTTCCATCTCTTATACTGTGACGCTAGAACCAAACAGAGTTGAGAGTTCATGTCACCTGTTTTAGATTTTTGTTCAATCACATATATGTATGCACATTATTAAAGGGATAAATTAATGAGTGTTTTCCTTTTAATGGAAAGATAAATGCCTCTCTCATATCTAAAAGTTGAATGTTGCAGCAGAGCCTGCAGCCCATTCGCTCATCTTCACATAAAGAGTGTTAGCGGGGGGGGAACAGCGAGCCGGGCTCTGTCCAAATGTGACGTAATGTGCCTCTCAGCACCTCTGAAGCTCACTTATTAACAGGCCGGGTGCTGTTTGTTTAATCTCTGCCTCGTGGTGATGATACTTCGCTCCCAGCCAAGAAGCAGGTAAAAACCACAACCTTGAGTTTTTTACACTCAAGTTAGGGTTTTTTTTTTTTTCTGGACTGCAACTTCTTCCTAGTTATTGTCTGATACATATGTGATGAGCTGGTACCAGTGGGCCAATATGTTTCCCAGCCTCTTATATCATCTGTGTTAAAGCAGCACGTTTGACCTCGTTGCAGACTAGCTCCTGTTAACGGAATGTCGTACCTGACGCCCTTTATCGCTACTGTGATTTAAATGGATTCACATTAAAGGAGACATATAAGGATTTTTTGCAGTTTTCTTTCCCCTAGGATGTTTTATTTTGTGTATTTAAAAGACCATGGTAAAGGGAGTTCCCCTCCCCCGTAGAGAACACTGCTCCTAACGCTCCTCAAATTTGACATCAGGGGGGGGGGGAACAACATGTCTCATCTAGGATGTCAACCGCATTCCAAACACAAGAGTGAAAGATACAGAACAATAATTGCTCAGGCGTTTAAATTTAGTCGTTAAGTTATGGATGTCAACTTTAATGAGTGCTTTGTGATGTTAAGTACTTATTATTAAAGTAGCTCTGTCATGGCTGTCATCTTAGCAAACCTTCAGTTTCCTATTGAGCCTTCACTCATGTTATTGTTAAGAAGAAAAAAAGGAATTCTGTCACTGGTAAGAGATTTGGATTTCACCAAATTACTGCAGGAGGATAACGACTCCATTACAGGGATTTCTACATCCTCTGGGACTTGACAGACATGTGGTCGAGATGGGACTTCTTAATACAGCACAATATGATTTCTTTGTTCCATGACAATTGAAACATCCTGTGCGTCAAACTGGCACAAGACATGTTTGTAATTCGGGGTTTGCAGCAGTCAGTGAAGTCTCGCTGTCAACAACGAAATGAACGCCGCCCCTCTGCTGTCTCACGTATCCCCTGTTGTGCTTCTATTACTGTATCTTGTGCTTGACTGACCAGGAGAGGCCGATGTACAGCCAGCCAGTCAGGCAGCTGACAAGTTGGAACAGCGTGTTGCTCTTGATGCCTCCCTGAATGTTAGATCAATTGTTTGATTGCCGTAGAAGCTGAGGAAGACCAGTGGCTTTAAAGCTTGTGTGATTGGTTCTGTGATATGGACGATGGGAGAGTGCTTTACCCCAGTGACTGGCGACAACTGTCAGGACAGGAATGAGTGTAGGGAGCTGTTCCCAGGAGGTTTAGTCTCCCGTGGACTTTCTGAACAACCTCCTGAATCATCTTTTTGAGTGAAGAAAAAAATGACATACTGCTTTTAATGTCAATGTGTCCTGTGTAAGTGAATTTAGAAAAAAGATCACCTTCAACACACTTAATGCACATTAACAAATAACACAGTGGGTAACACTGACCTTGGATCTATATCTATACAGTCGTTTTTAGATGAACACAATCCATCCATATATAATCAACTCATTAATGTAACTCAAATGTCTTCAAATCTCACATAGTCTTAGTGTATTAAGGCCTGATTGTCCTGGTATTGTTTATCTAAGAGGTTTAGGAGAGGACAAGAAAGCAAATTCTACCGACGATGACATGTTTTTGCTGTATAGCCAGAACATAAGCTAACAAAAGGAGAATAAAGACAAAATATGATGTATAAATAAACCCCCAAAAGAAAACACTGCACATATCAACAGTAGCCAAAGTCACAACTTAATTAGAAGTACAAAGTAGCGTGTCAAGAAAAAAGTATGTTATCCATTGACCATGTCTGAAGATGGACGGCATGTCTCCACTTCCTCCCACTTCCCCGGAATTTAAGCCAAATATCCCTAATGGCTGCCATCTTGCACATTTGGACTGAAAACTCAGCTCAGCAGTGATTGATTGATGGAGCCGCGGGATCAAGGTCTTGCTGATGCACTCACTGAATCCACATCAGCCGTCCATCATGACGTTCAACCCAGTTTTTATAGCATCAAATACCTAAGTGAAGCGAAACTTATCACCACAGCACTGTGATAAGAGCTACATTAATGAGATTTTAGTTTAGTCCATGTCCCTTCTACTAACATGGAGATGGCCTAACCCTCCTTATATATCGTCTATGATATATGCATATGAGTAAACAGAATACACATTGGTGCTTTACACTGCAGAGTCAACACAACCTCAGCACAGAGTCTCACATCTCGTCAAACACAGCTCCTCTATCTCTATTTTATTATCTCGGTGTCTCCGGGCGTCGTGTGTTTGCCATTTCACTGAAAAGCACAACATGAAGATATTTTATAAATAAACTTGAGGGGAGACTGTTCCTCTCTTGTTTGGCTGCCTGCCTTTTGTCTCCACATTAGCAAACTGCTGCCTGACGAACGTGACGTGGAGTCAGAGAGAGCGCGCTGGGCAAAGGCGGCTGAAATGAGCAAATTGAAAGCAGAGTGCATCTGTCAACTCTTCCTGTCTTTGTGTCGGAGGACTCGCACGACGCACACTCTTATTTATAAATGCCCCGCACCCCCATGAAAGTAATGACAGGTTTATATTTTTCTGCTTTTAGATGTTCTGCACCACTCACCACCAACCACTGCACAGCCCTGTGTAATTTACAGTGTTTGATACTCTGCTGCACTTTTATAAATGGGAAAAGAGACAGCTTGTCAGAATCCAATTTTCTACCAGTTTGATTCAATCAGCACTGGTTGAGATCAGGTTGAGTCTTCAATCAAATTTCAATCTTTCAATTATAATGTGTTACACTCAATATACAGAACATATGTGTTCATATAGCTAATTTGTCTACTGCGTTGTGATATTTGCTGTTTATGGCAAGTTTCACTGTTTTTTAAATTATAGAATTTATAATTTATACAACTCTCGACGGCTCCACATTAACAGGCCTGTGAGGAGATGTGAAAATCAGCGACCCTCTGAAAAACGTAAAGTAACGCTGTAATACTTCAAATGGGGTCAAACTGGAGTATCTAGTTGTGTAAGTTGAAGTTATTGCAGGTATTTTTTACTGTTAAAGTCTATATTTTGTTTTTGTCTTGTTGTCTTATGTGATGGGTTCACCTGGGAACTTTACTCCAAAACAAGCTACAAGAACTTCTGTTTATCTGTTATTTAACATGTAAGGGAATGTCCTCGCTACCAAATGTATAATATTGGATGCTAATACCAATAGATGGCCATAACACACATAGTGAATATAAAGCTAGATTATGCACTAAAGTTATGTATCTATTTGATTTATTCCATCTTCCTCAAACTTTTGCTGTGGCAGACTTTTGTGCAATTTGGACACACAAAACGTTCAATATTAAAACATTTGAAATAAACGGGCGATCAGCACTTTGTAGCAGCAGGGCGTGGGAACTTATAGTCAACATCATTAATCAAGACAACTTCACGATGATGAGGACCACAACTTGTTCTCCGGTCTCAGTGGAGCTCCTGAGTCTGGCGTGTCTCACTCAGTCTTGGCTCAATTATTGTAGCACAAAGCTGCAGCCAGCATAAACACAGTCAAACATGCAGCCCATTCCTGACAGGTATATTTATGCATTAAACAAGTGAAAACAAATGATACATGAATATTATTTAATTATTATCAACATAAATGTTGGAATATAAAGCGTTGATGTTTTATTACTCAGTTCTAATCCCAGTCATGTCAGGAGACAAGCGTTTTCAGATGCAGACGCTTTACAAACGCTGTGATAGTGAAATGAAACAAGTGTCTCACGTCCGGGCAGATTAAGAGAAAAGTAGAACAAGGTAGTTTCCCTCCTTTTTTCCCTCTTCAGCTCTGTGCAGCTCCTGGTTCCATATTGGCATTTATCAGTCAGGGATCGATGAATATGATTGTGGAGCACAGTACTTTGCCTCAGAGTGGTATTGATTGGGCTGAAGGGTTGGGCCTGGTGCCAGTTCTCGTTAGTGGTCTCTGTCCTTTCACCTTTCTTTGTCTCTCATCTCTCCGTCCTGCTGACGTGGGCGGCGGCTGATTCTAACTGATCGCGCTGCTAAGTGCCTGAATGGAGCTGTATCGATCACCAGGTGTTATGAGCCGTGTACACAGTGACGCCTGTCCCCTACGTGTGCAGCTGTACCCTTTACCAGCCTCACAGCCCTCCGCTCCCGTTGACACCATCTAAAGCAGCAGTTTGTGCTGGGGACAGGGTGTCAGGGTGGTGGGGACAGGGTGTCAGGGTGGTGCTGGTGGTTACACAGATCACTTTACAATCAGGGGCTTAATGGTCATCCATCTAATGCCGAAGTGTCCTTGTGCGTCACGTTGACATCTTACCTGCCCAGAGCTGCTGTGCTTATACGTATTTACTCATGTGTGTTAGACCGAAAGGACATTTGAACAAACAGATCATCATAACATACTCTGGTTGTTTTTAAGCCCAGTGAGGCCATTAGATAATAAAGTATTGATCTTTTGATTTATTTACAAAATAGTACAACATCATATAGTAATTTCATATTTTTTTTTATCATATTAAGTTTTCCAAACACAGGGGTTTTAAGGAAGAAGTAAACGGAGAAAGTAAATAAATCTAAAATAAAACCAAATAACTGGTAATTTTGCCAAATAAACATGAACATGCACAGTAATACAGCACAGTCATTATTATTTTCCATTAATATCAACTAAGTGGCACCTTTAAAAAAAAAATCTTATCTTAAAGTAAAACCACAAATATGATACAGGACAAAAAGGGAGACAGATCTATAGATAAGATTGTGGCGGATTATACGCTCACATTGTTTTTCTTTTTAATCCTAAAGGAAAACAATCTGAATCTAGTGTTAGTGCTGGAATCTTCCACCACAGGTTTAAAGAAGAGATAAATATATATTACAAAGACAAAAGCCATAAATATCAAGAAAAAAAATAGATTTTTATTGACATTTTCACTATAACAGATTTGTCTTATTGTCTCTCATATTCTGTACCAGTCAGTTCATGGTTGTTTCTTCTCACATGGATCGTTACCAGCTCAGGCTGACCACGGCCCCCTGGTCTCTGACCCCTCATCCTGTCCACACTGCATGGTGGTTCAGGGTCCGGCCTCAGAGTCAGCGACCTCGGCCAGCAGCTCCAGATTTAATCAGCACTTCTCTCCACACGGGCGGCCCCGGCCAGCCGCTTCCTGCACCTTAATGAGTCCAGAGTCCCAGCCGCAGCTTGTGCTGCAGCTTTCTTTCCTCCCTTTCAGAGAGAGCATACGTACACGCGGCCAAAACTACAGCCAGTGATGCATTTCATGATGCAAGACAGGCAGACAGATGGAGGAGGTATTAGTGGCTTTGAGTGTGACATCTGTCCCTTGACACTCTATTTTGACAGCTCGTTTAATTATAATTTGGAGTAATAGAACGATATAATGTAATTGTACTGCAGTCTTGATCTGTAATGCTGGCCTTTAATCAGCGAGCCCTTTAGAGAGGCTGACTGCAAACACATGCTATTTGTTTTCCTTTATAATCAGGTGATTTACAATGATTGTCTTCGCTCCTCTCACCTCTGGTGATTACCTATTGTCCATTTGCATCTATTGCTTAAACAAAGTTTGAATATTCCATCAAAGCTATTCCAACTTTTGAAATTAACTTTGACCGGGGGGCGTGCTGGTGGCTCAAAGATAATCAGATCAAGGGCACGGAGCCTGACCTGTTTTTGCATCAGTAGGTTTCTCCTCGGTGAAAAGCACTCGATCGGCAATTGTTGTCTTGCCTTTTGTGGGAATGTGAATAGCACCGTATTGATTGGAAGCAAAATGTTTTTAATGTTGTAGATGAGATTTCTGGATTGCTGGCTAATGGAGAGATAGAAGCTCACTGCAATCTATTTTCAAGTCATGACCCAAATTGAAAATCTTTGCAGGCATAATTAAGGCCTATCTGAAAGGAATGTCAGAACTTTTTCACCTCTTTAAAAAAAAGAAAATTCTCTTGCCACCTATCCAATCCTGGTTGTTACGTGTAAATGCACACACATGCTCAGAATTGTTGATCAGTCCATGCAGAAGGTAATGAATATAAGATGGAGAGCAGTATTGATGTCTGGATTGACTTGATGCTGGTGGTTGTGCTTGTGTAAAAAAAAGCGCCCCTTGTTTTTGATATTGTGATAAGCATTTTTCTGACTTTAATGAAGTCATTCTTCAGAAGTAGACGTGTGGTGTTTAATGTTCAGAAACTTAATTAGTCGTATCCCAACAGATAAGTTCACCCTCTGTTCATCCTCTGGTCGGGGTGCAGGCTCAGTGGATTGGGTGTGTTGCTCAAGGACACTTGGACAGGTGGGGCCACACTGGGGTTCACAGCCGGGGTCCTCCACCTGGGGGATGACCTGGATTTCAAGAAGGAATTGTGTCTGGATGTTTGAAACCAGAGCGAGCTCAGACATTACTCAAACTCCCTCTTAGGACTGAGACAGGGAGGCTCCGTGCGGACAAAACCCTGTTGACCTCATGACAAAGCTATGTTTATATATTTGATTAACGTTTTACCACCTGCTCATGTGAACAAGAATTCTTCTTCATCAATGAAACTTCATCATTTAAGCATTGACATAGCACTGTACGTTCTTTACTTTATGAACTAGGTTGGCAAGGAGGACTCCTGTAGGTCATATTGAAAAATCATAGATCGTGAAATCATTGGAGATCCATATTATTAATGAACTGTCTTTGTATTTACTACATGGCTGATATAAGCTTTTTCTCAAGAGATAAATAAGAAGATCAATGCCTCAATTAGCTATCTGTATGGTATATTATGGAGCTAAAGCTAGCATATGCTTAGCGTAGCTTAGCACTAGACTTGAGCTAAAGGACAAACAGGTGTTAAGTCTTTGCAGCTCGAAAGTGCAGGTTGATTTTGTTTCCTTTCGAACGAGATGGAGACTGTTAGGTTAGCTTAGCACAAAGAATGGAAACAGGTGCTTTAATCAACAATGGGTTGATTCAGTTCAATGTAGCCTGTAGTCTGTGTAGTCTTCAGCTGCTTCAGACAAGAACTCCCCAGACTCTAAGCATTTTCTCCGGACTTTCTCCTCCTGGCCTTGAGTATATGATCCGTAGAAATTGATGTGAGATCCCAGCAGGGGATCCATCGCTGGATTGACAGCGCGCGAGTGGGGGGGTTGATGGCTCTTCTAACACGCGACAGACACACAACTGAATAAAAACAAAAAGAAAACAAATGTCTCTGGGGGAAAAAGCAGTGACACACACATAGGAGACACCAACAAAGATGTAGTGAGAGGTTGTGATGTCGGTTTGTTGGCACCATAAAGGTATTACAGTTTCAATGTTCTCATCTAACTCACAGCCAGAAAGCAGGCAGGAGTATGTCCAATAATGTGTAACAATTCTTAAAAGGTCACAATAAATGCTTTGTGTTCTCTTGCTGTAGCAGAATTGTCAGTAAACCCCAAGGAAATCGTAAAACCAACAACGAATTGAGATTTCATATATTTATTTCGGGGGAAGGGGCTTGAGTCTAAATGCCTTTAATCTGTGTACATTAAAGAAAAGGCACAAACAAACCCCAGCTGTCTGAATGACGCCGTCACACGCTCTCTAACCGGTCGCCTGTGTTTCTTGCTTTTCAGTTCACGTGAAAGCGGGAACCTGTGAGGTAATTGCCGCGCACCGATGCTGCAACAAGAACAAGATCGAAGAGAGATCCCAGACTGTCAAGTGCTCCTGCTTTCCTGGACAGGTGGCGGGGACGACGAGAGCGGCTCCCTCGTGTGTAGACGGTACGCCAGGCTTCTCATTACAGTTCTGCTGATTGCGGTGGAAACGCGGCGCGCTGCAGAACTGCCCCAGCTGTCACTGTGCCTCTCGCTGTTTATTTCAGGGACAATCCAGCGATGAGAGGTTTGTTTTTTTGTGTGGAGGAAGAAGAAAAACAAAACACAGTGTCGAGGTTTTCAACATCTGCTGTTTGTCCCAGAGGCTTCGAAATCTCTCAAATCAAACTGCCCACCGGTTCGTTCTCTGTGTGGTGTGTGAGGCCGTATCAGACCCCGTGTTCAATCGGCGCAGACAGAAGGCCAGGTCATTTAATATCATGTCAGAAGTGGCCTCCGTCCATCGATCTCCATCTCCTCCTTTCACTGTAACGGCTCTGACAGGGGCTTCCTCAATTCTGACAGATCTCCCTTCACTTTAGAGATGAAGCCGTCTCTCCCCTGTAGCCCCCCTCGGAAAAAACTCAAGACCTTGATGCTCCAACCTCGGCTGCACGCTTTATTACCCCCTCCTACACACAAACATCCGCTCCCAACACTCAAGCTTGACACTGACCTGCAATTCTGCACCTGAAAACACGCGCGTGGTGGGTCTGACAGGTCTCCGTGTCAGCCACAGATCAGAAGACGCTCTCCTCAATCACTGTGAAATGTAGAGAAACTGAAAGCACACAATGCTCTTTCAAACGGCCCGTTGTTAATTGCCTCCAGTAAGTCTGTTCCTTTCCGTCACTGTTTTCCTTCCTTCGTTTTTCCCCGCAGCATCGATAGTTGCACAGAAGTGGTGGTGCCAGATGCATCCCTGCATGGACGGGGAGGAGTGCAAAGTGCTGCCGGATCTCAAAGGATGGAGCTGCAGTACGGGAAACAAAGTTAAGACAACCAAGGTGGGTTTGACTCGCTAAATACCCGTGGGCAGACATGTGGGTGTAAATTACCATGATAAAAAGTTTTTTTTCCTTTCTAACGTGGCTGCAAACTGCGAGATCCACCGCCTCGGATAGTAGTTTTAACAAAATGACCCCGGAATAATGGATTGGTTGCTGGATGAGTGTTTGAAAAAGAAAGAAATAAGAGCTGCAGAGAGCACTGGAGAAGATTTAATTCTATCAACTTCAGACGAGAGCCGAGTAGAGGAGGCAGCAGGAGAGGAGAGGAGTGAGTCACACGGGAGAGCCAGTCAAGTGTTCCTGGAAGCAGTCGGCTTACAGTAGAACAAAGAGGGGACTGAGGTTCAGATGTCTGCTCGGTTACATCTGGACCTTATGTTGTTGTAGTGTAACTGAACTCTTTATATTGTGTTTTACTTAAGCTGCTAATTTGGTGGTGTGGGCCCGGGGGGGGGGGGGGGGGGGGGGGGTGTTTATGTAACTGTTACACAATACACAACTATCAGTACCTCTTTATGGTATTCAGGGCATTTTCACTATTTACGTTGACTGATGGGAACACAATCCCTTTATTAACATTTCAACTCAGTGGAAGAACATGTTCACCAAGTCATCCATTCATTAGAACCGCCCTCATCACACTAAAGGTTCTAAAATGACATTGAGCTGTTTTTCTATTTAAAAAAATGCTGGTGTATTTCCCTGGTTACTCTTTTTGTTTTTGTTTTTAATGCAAATTCTCTCAATTGAACTCGGATGTGGATAAAAGAAAAATTGACCAAATGACTATAGACTGTAAATAAAGATGGACATCTCACTAAAGTGAAGCCAAAATCTGGATAGCCCCCTGGTGGCTGGCTGCAGTATGGGCCTGAACCCTGCCTCCTCCATGTTAACAGATGGGGTATTGACCCAACTAAAACATCAAATGGTTTTACATTTAAAAAAATGATTTCCATCATTTTAGGTCGTTCTTATCACACTGATGATCAACTCTTCATTTTATGTTATTTGATACTGTGAAAACATTGACAGCTGAGACTGACGATGCTGATTGGTCGAGCTCATGATGTCCAAAGCACATGAGGTCATCACCCGTGTCTTAGATAATTTGGCTTCATTTTTTAGCAGTGGAGTGTTTACAAGAACTCATTTGGTATAAGGGATGACTTGAGACTTTTAGTTGTGAACTGACAAACCATGTAATTGAAGTGCAATTAAGAAGTGATTTATTATGTTTGATTGAAAGGCAATTAGCACTGTAGCTTGATGATGAACATACCCCTGCTCTAATCAGTAATCTTTAATTGTGTTCAGGGAATTCATCATGAGCTGCAATCAGAGTGTGTTTTAAATTAGAAGCTAAATGCAAGAAACAATATCTAAGGTATTTAAGATGTCAAAGTTATTCAAGAATATACCTGATGTAGCAAATTAACAAATACACAACATGACATTTGTCACAGTCTTTGCTGTATAATTTCACAAACGTTTGGTTTACAGGGAGTAAATGAGATATGACAGAGTTAATCTCGTGAAGATAATAACTTCAGAAGTAAACGTTCTGATGAGCAATGGAGAAAACCCCCCGATGCAAATGGAGAAAATAAATATAGAAACAAGATTATCACGTTGACACTCACAGTTCTCACTCTGTGATTAAGGTGAGAAAATAAAATGTGGCGGCACACAGCAGATGATGAGTTTTTTTAATGGAAAATCAATTATCACTTCTGTAATAAACAGTGTGAATGTGCACCAGTGACTTCATTGGCCCAAACAGGGAAAGTTGAGCCTCTAAGGAATCACAAACACATTGTCGGTGTCTGAGGCGAATCCAGCTCACGTGTCTCCACCTCGTGGTTTCAGCACTGAGGGGAAGAGAGAGAGAGCAGAGCTCGAGGTGGGTCCGCGCCTTTGAAAAGTCAGAGCCGGCTCGTGTGAACCTTCAAAACTGCCGGCAAGAGAAAAAACAAAGGCGAGAGAAAGAAGGAGACGCAAACAAATATCAAACAAAATCCCTCCAGGAAGTGGAATCACCAAGCGGGATGTGCTGAGGCAGAGAAAGCCCCCGTTCTCCCAGTGATGAGTGCAGTTAACCTGGACGTGTGTTATAGGTTTTCAGGGTGGGGTTGGACCTGAAGTGGATGAAGGTGCTGCGTGGGTGGGGCACTGTGGGCCGTTAGCCACCCGTCATGGCCCAGTGTTTGACTCACCAAACGCCTGTAGTTGAACTGACTCCTCCATTATTCATGGCTACAGGAGGCTTGGACAAAGCAGAGCCTTTTTATTTTAGCCGGGTTAATAATTCATGCCCTCTCTCACAGCCACGGGAAAGCAGCAACAGAGGCAGAGACAAGCAGGGGTCCAGGTGGCGAGTGGAACCCGTCAGAACCTCAACTCTTTTTTGATTTGGGAGTCAGCGGGGGTCGCTCCCTGCTCGTGGCCTTGCTGCCTCCCACAGAGATGCAGCAAAGGACAGCCTGTGTATGCTGGAGGGCTCTGTGCCCAAGCTTCCTGGATAGTTAACATCATTCTGAGGAGTGAGCGGAGCGAGGGCTCTGCTGAGGATCCAGAGGGGGAGCACAAGTGTTGCTCTGGTGACTGTTTCTGGGAGGTCTTCGGAAATACAATTGTAACGCCTGCAAATTCTAAGAAAGGTGATGCCGGCCTTTTTAATTGCTTTCAGAATGCAGGGATTGAAAAACATGTAGTCCGCCCTGCAGTGTCCAAATTAGGATAATAAATATGCAGAGATTTTGTTTTTATAAGAGGTTTATTTTTCTCTGTTTAAGTCTCATGTCAAGTTTTTTTCATAAATCATATATTTTAACTAGTGAATTTCAATTCAGTGAAGCCTG
Organism: Platichthys flesus; assembly: GCF_949316205.1. Taxonomy (NCBI): domain Eukaryota; kingdom Metazoa; phylum Chordata; class Actinopteri; order Pleuronectiformes; family Pleuronectidae; genus Platichthys; species Platichthys flesus. The sequence goes on from NC_084946.1 coordinate 22,944,379, forward strand.
TTAAATCCGAGTAGGAAAATTACATTAATTATGGATGAATTAATAAATCAATCAGACTTTATTTGTAAAGCAATATGTAACACAAAGTTATTTACTAAATAAAAGCATTGAAACAATATCCCCTACCCCCCACCCACCTATAGAGCAAAACAATATTAACAGGAGCCGAGGAAACGCTATCGTGAATCTCATAAATTTGAAATGAGGAAACAGCAAATGGAGGTAAACAAAGAAAGATAAGATGATGAAGACAAAATAATGAAATACAAACAGGGGCGTGAAAAATAAATGCAGCAATCTGCATATTTTCTTATAACTGAGGCCTCAGGGTTGAATATTTAAGGTTTAGTCTTATATATCTGTCTGCTACTTCTTTAAAACACACAAACAATAATCATTTTTATCTCAAATCTTATTAAGTCACAACAAACAGAAATCAAAGTTCTGGCTTTTGTGTTGGTGTGAGAATATATAGAATAAATACATGTGTGTGGATGAGAAGTATAACCTGACTCCACAGAACAAGTTCAACATGTTTCACTTCATTGTTCCGTTCGTTTATGATGGACTTTGTAATTCAGCTTTTGAGATTTGCTCTGTCAATGAAGACTTCTGATAGATGTAAATAAGAAACTTGCACCACATTAACTTCACGGAGCCATAAAATGCTAAATAAAGAAATGATTCGTTTCAGGAAGAGATGGCTTCGTCATCGAGCAATGTTTAACTGGTCCTTTCACTTAATAAAAATAAAATAAAGATGAATCACTGGGTTCACTGAGTATTGATGAAGAACTTTGAGTTTCACTACTTGGATGAGGAGACTAAACTCTACTCAGGACACTTTCAGGATGTCTGTTAAACAGTTTGCCACCAAAATCATAGTTTTACTTTATTATTAGACATTATTTATTCTGTGTGTCACCTGTTGTCGATCCTAAGCTTTTTATCAAAGACAAAATAAAGGAGTAAAGGCAAATGTATTAAATAAATAGACCCCAAATTAAGAGTGGACAGAGGAGGAGCTTGTTCTTCTGCTACTGCTGCTTCAAAATGTGACGTGTTGACCGAATGCAGGTTGAAAAAAGTCTGAATCAGTCTCGTAAAGAAAACAGGTCAAGAGTGCAAAGGGCTTCTGTCGAAACACCAGTTCCTTCAAACAGTGTAAATAACGGTGCAGACAAACTCTCTGGCTGCAGAACAAGCCTCGTGCAGTTCCACACTGTAAATCCTTTCTTCTCTGATGTCCACCGGTGGCATTGTTGATAAAAAATGATGGTGTCATTCCACCTCATGATGAAGTCACATCAATAAATCAGACGTGTTAACGCCCCGCAGGCCCCGGCGCCGACGACTCCGGTTGTTCCCGCCTCCTCTGCATGTCCGGGAGCAGCTGGTTTTATAGTCCTGCTGGTAACGTCAGGAATTATAACCCCAGCAGCTCCTGCTTTTCACTTTCTATCAGTCAGAGGGCAGATGGAAGAGAAGCACTGAGCCTCTCTGCTCGACAGCTTTATGACATTATCGAGAATGTGCTGGAGGTTGGTGATGGATCGCTGTCTGAGGAAGAGTTTTTTTTAAGACATGATGAAAATGGAAATTTACTCTCTCCCTTATAAACTTAATGCTCAGCAGCAGTTTTGTATTTGGTTTTAAATACATTGACTTGTGATTTTTATTTCTCCCCAGTTCAGTGTGGATGAATCTCCTACACTGAAATCCTCCAAACACGTTGACAATAATCTAATCCTTGTAGATCCAAACCCAATAAAGAAACTGCCTCTTAGAAATAGTTTATATATTTATTTATTATTATATATTTTTTCACAGCGAATAGCAGTGAATTTATTTGAAAGCTAACGTCTTTGTGACAGAATACATGATTTACCTCTCTTTCAAGTCATAAATATGAACTGATCAGAGGCATTTCCACTGAAATCCTATTTGATTTCTTCCAAAATATCTGGACTACAGCATAATTCATTGTCAAGTATGTTTAGGCCCTACAGCCAAGTGGCGGCCCCCTGAGGCATCACCCACTTGTTGGTGAACTCCTGTTTTGAAGCCTCTACTTGGCGCCATCTTGGTTTTGTGTAACCATACTTGTAGTGGAGCCTGGTGAAGAGCTGGAGGACATTGTATTACCCACCTACCCTTGCAACCTACACCTAATAGAGCCCATAGCTGTCAATCACAGTATTCATGTCACAGTACATACATGCTTTAAGATCTAAAAGAAAACAGGTTCCAGGCACCTCAACATTGGCCTCATGTCCTTAAAACCAGAGTCTGAATCCATCTTTATAAACAGTACATGCTTGAGATACAACATGTCCATGACCCTTTACCCTTCAATAGAAACCAGTCGTCTTTCACTAACCTTACCTGAAGTGCTTAAGTTGCGTAAAGGATTCTATAGATTGGATTTGTGTTGCTGTTCACTGAATACAATGGAAACATTTAGACATTTATATATGTATTTATATAATAGAGCACTGTTTATAATTAAATGAATATATTAATTAAATAATTGTCTTATCTATCCTCTGAAAAATATATTTGTACGAATGTGTAAATACACTGAGAGAAAAGAAAATTGTAATTGCATGTCCCACAGTGTCTCTTGTTGTAGGAGACACTGTGGGATGGTGACAATGGGAATCACTGGTGTCCCTCCCACAAACACCACTGGTGATCCTTCACTGGCTTCTGCTAATGAAGTTCCCCGCCTCTCTTTGACCTTGGAAACAGCCGTTGAGGAAACAATCTCAATCTGACCTCCTGGTCCCCGAAGAAGCTGATCTGACGTTTTTTCGACCAGTGGATTGATTTTGCTCAGTTCAATGTAACCGAAGGAGATGTTCAAACAACGATCCGTCCTGTGGGATGTGAGCACAAGCGTACAGCTCCAACAGTCGTCGGTTCACACCTCGTATTGAAATGCATCTCCTGTGGCCACCTGTGATCGGATCTCACTTCCTCTCTCTCTCTCTCTCTATGCAAATGACGTTGTTTTTAGCCAGTTCGACTGCACAGATGTGTCTATTGTCAATTTGTTTGTGTGTGTGTTGGTGTGAGAGAGCGGAGACAGGAGGCGCTGAATGAATCAATACACGTATAGCATTACAATGAAACAAGATTTTTGAAATAATTAGAAAAACACAATGTGGCAGGATGTCGGCCGAGTCCTTCAGTGTGGCCCAGAATAAATCTGAGCTCAAAGCAAACAGGATGTGACCACATTCGTCCCAGGCCACATCTGAGTCCTAAATGTATCTTTGGTGCATTAAGACCTGGACTGGGAGCTGCTGCAGAGCTACAGTATTACGGGGGGGGGGGGGGGGGGAATTGATGCCTTAAATCGTTGTTGAGGTTGAGTCATGCAAAATCGGTTCCTTCCGTTTCGATGCCTCTGCAGAAACACTGTGGGATTAAAACATTTCAGGACTTAAAAGCTGGAGAGGGGCTGAAGGGACGGAGACAAATTTAATCAGCGGGTTGCCTGGAAAGAGGAGCTGAATCATGCTGTTCATTATTTGTTTCTTTTTTACGGCCCATTAAGACTTTGCTGCCTGGCGGACATTTACCATAAACATGTGGTTTTACAGCAAAATTGAAGACGGAAAAAGTTTTTACCACAATTCTGTCAAGATCCATTTTTTCATTATGAATATTCAGAGGTTTATTTGTTTCATTGTTGCAGGGCCTATGTGCTCTACACTATATATGTTATGTATTGTATATATTAGAAAGGGGCTGATTCTGTATACAATATTAGGGAGTAACATATTAATGATACTGTTGTGTTGGGCAAAATATATATTTATATAAAAAATGTGGCATTGATTGATCTTCAGATGTTGTTGTGAAACGTAAACCTAACATAAATACACATTTGTTCCGTATTGTTTATTCTCTGAACCTTTGATTTCAGAGTATATCTACAAAGATAAACGCAGACACCAACATGTCTGTGAAATGGTCTTTGATGTTCTGACCAATGTACATAGTGTAAATGTAAAAAAAATATTGCTTTATCCGGACAATTGGATAAAATAGATAAAAGCATGGGGTCTTACTGTGTTTGTCAGTGGGGCTTTGAAGCGACAGCTGACCAGTCAAGTGTGCTCTTTCATCCTGAAGCAGCTTAAGCATCAAACCCTGAGGAGCTGCCTCCCGGTTCCCCTTTGTGTGTTTACTCACTGATAACACACACAGTGACACCCACAACACCACAGCATGCTAATTGCGTTTTTTTCATTCTGGTGCCAAACACGAATAGCCGCTGGTCGGTAGGAGCCGTTACCAGAGGGCACTTTGTTGTTCGGTCCATCCATTTGTTCATTCATCCTTCCAGTCCTCCATCCACCCATCAGTCTTTATCCATCTATTCTCCTGATCACATTATCTCAATGACACTCGGGGGTGTTTTCCTCAATCCTCCATTTGGACTCAAAGTTGATGTGGTTAGAGTTTGGTGATTAAAGGTTAAAGGTCGATGTGTCTCTTATGAGGTCAAATCAATTTGCAAAGCCGCTTATGTAATTAAATATGAGCCTTATATACATGATATCAAAATCTGCAATCATCGGTTATTTATTATGCTTCCATTAGAGATATGCTGAAGGCTGTCACTGACTAAATTTGCCCCTGAAAGTCCCTGAGGTCAGACGTGAGTTTATGTCCTCTAGATAAATCAATTTAATCTGCTGTCTCACACCTTTGATTTCAAATTGTCCCATACAATTGCATATCAAATTGTGGCTCCCCCAACATTGTGCACTGTCTGGTCAGAGCAGCAGAAACCTTTCACTTTCATCAGATACATGAATGCCAAGGCCAAGACTGGATGTGTTTGTGTGGTAAAACCACTGTTGGGTCTAGTGCTGAGAACCTGTCGACTGTTAATTGATTGACAGTGTGTGTGTGTGTGTGTGTGTGTGTGTGTGTGTGTGTGGGGGGGGGTCCTAGGTCAAGCAGAGGGCAAGTCCAAAAGCTTGTGGCGTTCCACTTTTAAAGGGCGAACAACATTCTCTACCCACAGTATTTTGGGAGTTACGCTTAAAGTGAAAGTCACACAAACTGCATCTTTCAAGCCTCCCGATTAATATTCATGAAAATGTCTGAGAATACACATGCCAGCAGTCTGCCATAATGAATAGTTATATTCCCACTGTTTGCATGGAAATCACAGAGCATGATGTACATTGCCGGCGTCTGACTGAGCTGCTCACTGTCTCCCCACTTTGGCTGTCGATCATCACAGATGTTTGAATTCTAAACATGCCAGCTGGGAATACACACACCTTGAGTCTGTCATACTCCTGACAGATACAGCTAAGACTGGGATCGAGCACATGAAGGACAATGCTAACTCGCTGATGTGGAGCCGGTATTGTTTACAATGTGTTCGCGGTCATTGCAGCAAGAAGGATGTTGGTTCGAGCCCCGACAGCTGGTCAGGGCCTTTTAAGATGGATGGAAGTCACTGTTCATTTCCTGTGAAACTGTCTATGTTTGGTGTTAATTGTTATAACCATGATGACAAAGGTCCTTTAAAATGTCCCTGCATCTAATTTGTTATTTCTCTTTCTTCCTAGGTCACACGATAGTCGTCCGTTTCCAGGAAAACGTAGTCTGGAACTGAGCGTCACATCTTCGAGGACATTTGGATATCATGTCTTCTGAGGTCTTGGTGGACACCAGGGACCAACGTGGACACTAATCACGGACATTCCACTGGACGAATGGAGGAAGAGGATCAGGATGCTTCGTTAAAGACTAAATATCCAAAAATGACTTTAGATGCAGCAGCGGCAGTACCCGTCTCTGCCCAGCAAATCTCTCTTTGTATTATAGTTTTATTCCCGTGGACTTGAAGACTCTACCATGAAGACATTTATTGACTTTAAAGACTGTGGATTACACCAGGAGAAGAAAAAATATCACCTTTAAAACAAAACCATGTGATGTGAAGCTTTTTGTGTTATTTTCTTGCCACAAACAACCCCCCCCCCCCCCCCCCCCCCCCGAACTCTTGATGCATATCTGTGTTGAAGATCTAGTGAGAGCATAAGCATTTTCATTCCTTTCAGCCTTATGGAGCAGATATCTCTCTTCTGCTTCTTTCTCTCTCGGTTGATTGGAAACATCCCGTGTTCGGCTTTCTTTCGGGGTTTTTGGGACGTCAAGACTTATTTTCAAAGACACAAGGCGAAAATACGACAAACAGCAGAACCCTGAAAAAAATGGAATTATGTTTGACCACAAGTCATCAAGGGTCAGCACAGCCGACTTCTGCCAAAATGTTTTAACTGTATCTGTTGTTTTCCAAGCCTGGTGACAACCATTGATTACAAATGTCAGTATTATCTCAATAAATTTAACTCAATGGATATAACTCTTCTCTAGAAATGCTCTTTGTTTATTGCTCATCCCACTATCCAGAAATGAAACTAAAATATCCTGGATACAAACCCTTCCATCTTCATATTTGGAACCATGGTAGCAACCAATCATGACCCAGTGTCAGCTGTCAATCATTGCTTATTAAAGTTTTTATGAAATGATATGTTTAAAAATGCAATTGAGACATTATCTTATTAAGTTCACATACTTACAAACATCTTCATAACTGAAATCTAACATCTTAACAACAAGACAAGAAGTGCAAAGGATTTTACTTTCTGATATACACTATTTGTTGTTTTATGATGACAAAGTTGCTCCAAATCTCCAAATTAACTAGTTCACACAAAAATCTGCTTCTGGATCCATGTCCAGGAAGAGACTGATAATTAGCTCGCCCTCTAAATCAACACTAATCCTCTTTGATGCGTATCCAAACCTAGATGTTGTCATCCAAGCCTCTTTTATGTCCTGTTAACTCACCAACAAAGATATTATATATTTATTTTGTATGTAGTTATTGTTAGTCTTTTCTTTTTTTTTTTGTTGGTCAGAGTGATTTCCCACAAGGTTCAACTTGACAGAACCCAAAGCGCAGTTAGTTATTAAAAGGTTTGAGGAAAAAAAACAACCTGAGGGATTCAGGCTCGGCAGAGAGTAAGGGGGGGGGGGGGGGGGCGAAGACACCGGGGTTCAGCAGAGGAGGATTACTTAACCCCAGTGATCATGTTAGCTTCCTCGGTCTGTGGGGTCCAAGGGCAAATACAATGTACATCCATGTTGACATTTATATTCCGTATACTGCAGGTTACTGTTATTACTTGATATCAACATGCAGCTCCATCCCCCTCCCTGCGGAGGCCAGGCAGGTTAGAGGCAGGTGTTTGTTGGGAGGCAGAGAGCAGTGGGAGATGTATTTATATTTCACCTGCTTGTGATATCTACACCTTTGGGACAGGAGGCCATATAGTATGTACATACCATTAGGAGGAGGGCGGGGGGGGCGTTACATTGATGTGATAATAAGCGACATTTCTGAAACGTGAATTTTCACTTTAGCTGTTATTTTCATGGCTCTAGGGCAAAGACCTGCGAACCACCATGTGCAGGAAGGACAATTTAAAGAATTCTTGCTGAACGTGGTTTTCAACGAAAAGGCATTTCTTATGAAACTTGCATTAATCCACACACCGGAGCGCGGGAGGCCTCAGTCAACCGCTCGCATGTCTCGACTCCGCACGCACCAGCACCTTATGGGGAATTTCATATTTTGTAAGTCAATTTCTGTCTGTAATTGAAACAGTGCATTCACCGCAGAATGCTCCTTATACTAAACATAATTAATTAAGCAAAGACGTAGAAGGCTTTCTCCCAAAGACCAGACCTGAGGGAGCGGCGCTGAGGGGGGAGGGGGAGGGAGGGGTGCCGTGGTTAGCGAGCCAGGTTGCCTCTTGTTTGGTTAGAAATCATTAAATTACAGTAATGACTAATTTCTCATTCCTGCGTGCAATTCGCCGGAGACCACGATGGATTTAATAAAGAGCTGGCGATGAATTACAAACAGCGCGCGGGCTGAGGAAAGGCTACGTGATTATACAGAGTGATTCAAAAAGTGCATTAATAAAACAATACAGAAACATTGCTAAATCATTTGAGATAAAGGCTATTTGCATAATTCATTAGGATTAATCAGACCAGGCAATCCACCGCAGAGCTCCGAGGAACCGGGAGAGAAGACATGAATCCATGCCCCTGGAAAAAAAACCTTTCTATCTACAAACAATGACACAAATCTGCCCTTGGATCAGAGAATTAACCTCTGTGCACCCTGCAGCCCCTGCAGTGTTGAAACACAATCCTTCACTCATTCACCTTTGTGTGGGCTAATATTCTATTAATAATGAAAGATCTTTTCAAACCATAGCTCCTCTGGGTTTTGTCGCTCAGCCATGAAAGACCTTCACAAACGTTGAATGGAAATGTATTCTGTGTGTTAGGAAACCGCAGGGAGGAGCCGAGGCCTGGCTGTTAAACAGTTCAGTGTTCCCGCTGTGCTGGTGTTTCATTCACTGCAGTAGAAACGAGCTGAGCTGGGAAGGAGTCGCCTGTGGTCCGGACACAGCCCCTTTAACCAGTGTCCGCTCCATGGACACTCAATGAAAAGGTGTGGTCACGTTCTGGTTCACTTCAAGGTCTAGTTTGATCATAGACTGTAAATTAAGATGGATGACACATCGCCACCGGACTGTTCATAACATCCAGCAGTATTCGGGTGAGCCTATGAAAAGACAAAGCCATGATGTTACGACCAGGCTGACCTCTGTCCCTCTGGCTTCTCCAAGGTCACTGTGATATCGCATTTATCTCTTGAAATGTGTTCATGAGAATTATTTTATATATTTGAGTCACCCTCATGATTTTGAAAGTTTTAAACAACTTTTCGAACTCAGTCAAGGCCCAAGAGTTCTGAATTCTTTCAACAAGATCTGTAAATGTTTCCTTTGTGACTTATGTGTTGAAGTTGCAATGTCAAAGAAAGTGACAAAAAAAACTAATTGGATCCACAACTTTTGTCCAGATCCAAAATTTGTTGGGTTCTTTCTCGACCGATGTCACATCCTTCTACCAAGAGTGGTGAAAATAAATGTATGTTTTTTTAATTCTGCGGAGAAGCACTACAGAAGCAGCAGCAGAGGAACTTACATCATCCTGACTTGGTTTTGTCCACATGAACATAACTCATCATCAACAATTTCTTCTAAAGTACCTCTTCTTCCAGCTGCTAGTTATAAACTCTTCTATGTAAAACAGCCGGCAGCTACATGTTCATGTACTTAGCCCCGTCAAGTGCCACTCGAATGTCTGCAACGGATGATAACCCTGCTAATACAATCACCTGAGGTATTTCGTTCATAGCGGGATTCATCGCATGTTTACAGACTGATGCTTCTGAAGCTGTTGATTCAATTAAATCAATGCAATACTCATAATAACAATGATATGGCATTTTGAGCTGCGGTGAGGGAAAGTACACTCATCTTATTGGAAGTGGAAGTCACCTATTCTATTTTAATGGAAAGCCGTTATCTACCTTCAATTTCTCTTCTGCTGTAAAGCTGCAGCTTTGTATTAGTAGAATTCATTTCTTTCCTGTGATGAGGGAAAACTTAGCAACTTTAAATTGAAGCGCTCTAATAACCAAGTTGTTTATTGTGATGTTATCTAAACCAAGAGAGATATTAATTAGAGATCGGTGGAGGCGCCCGGAGAAAAAAAAGTAAAATGCACATTTGGATCCAAATGGGGACGAGGCCGTGCACTTAACGGAAATCTGCACGGAAAACAAAGCTCTCGGTTTCACAAACACCATCTGTTGAGTTTGCCCGGCTTTATCTTGACAGGATGAATTAGTCTGGAAAACTGTCAGATACACCATGCAAAAAAAATTAGATTTTCTCATTTCCTAACGAAAGCTGACAGACTGTAATGAAAAACTGCTCCATCTTCACAACACCCCGGATGAGCTGGAGAAACCCTCCACCCTGCTTCTTTCTCTCTTTTTAATAATCTAATCGTGTTGTTCTCTCTTTTCAATATCTGGGGTACTTTTTTCGTGCCTAAATTGGACGTTGTAATTCAGTTTGGGTCGGAGTTTGATGTTATTTCTGACGGCTCGTCAACCATAAGCAGTTTATTTTGAAGTGAGTTGTGCCTCTCTCGCTCTCTTTCTCTCTCTCTCTCTGCGCCACTGTGACCTGAGGCATAATGGGATTATCCTGCTCAAGGCGAGATGTAGATGCCTTGAATTCCAATATCAAAGTATCCCTCGCTGTGCCTGACGCCTATTCTTCCTCCTCCTCCTCCTCCTCCTCTTCCTCCTCCTCCTCCTCCTCCTCCTCCTCCTCCTCCTCCTCCTCCTCCTCTCCGTGCTTCTCATGCCTGACTGGGACTGGGTGAGGCGATTAGCCGATGAATCACGTCAGCCCCCGAGCTGCTCCGGCATGTCGTTCACACATCCCGTCGAGGCCTCTTATCCAAACTTTGCTCTTTGCTGTTTACAACAACACACACGTTTCACAGGCACCAACAACAACGTCTGTGCGGTTCCAGTGTCAGCCAATGGTGCCGTAGTTTTCCCGTGGATGTGTGAGTCTGAAGCAGCGCAGGCCGGACCCCTGTAGGCGCCAGGGTCCGAGCACGGTGCTGATGAGACATTAGTGCTGCCCGGTGCGTCCGCTCTCACCCCTCATCAGTCCCACTCTCTGCTCCCACACTGCATTATCACAATGCCCTCGGGTCAGCGAGACGTCCTGCTGTAATTTGAAAAGGAAATGATCTTCTGTGGAACTTACTCCGACGGACCCAATCGAGGAGGAGGAGGAGTAGGAGGATGAAGAGGGATGAGGGAGTCGGTGTCCATCGGCAGAGGAGGAGGAGGGGTTGATGAAAAGTTGGAAAATACAACTTCCTCTCTTGGAAACCTATGAACAGGTTAATGGGAGTCAGGTTTTCAATGAGCTGGTGCCTGGTGTGGATGGACAGAGAGCGAGAGGCAGAGACACAAAATCACATTCTGATGGATTTCTAACTGCCTTCTTTTTCTCCTTGGCCCCATTTTGTGCCACGTTACTATGCCCTTATTTATTCTTTATTTTATTCCTACATTTCTGGACGCTGTAAATAGAATCCATTCCTTTGCTAATGGTCAGGTTGCACTGCGCACCAGGAGCAGGGGCTGGTCCCAGAGCAGTGAATAAGTGATTTAAGTCATCTTTATGTTTCCTTCTGGAGGTGAAGGTGGGGGGGGGGGGGTAAAAGGTATCCTCCATTATGTCCGGAGTGTGGACAGGTAGAGTGCCTTTGTTTATAGCCGCTCGGTCAGTTCAGAGGAGTGGAGATGTGTAGTCCATCTTTGTTTACAGTCATTGGTTCCACCTGCCACTGCGCCTGAGCAGCTAACGCCTCCAAAAGCAGAGCAGCCTCCTTCCTCAACTAAACTCATTAAAGATGTTGTTTCGCGTACTGATGTTGATAAAGTGGTGATCAGAGAATCAGTTCCAGCCCGATGAGCCCTCACACCTTCTCACAGCCACTCGGGTAGAAATAATACTGTACATCCCTTTAATCTAGTGCAAGATGTAACTGGAAGTCGGAATCAAGCCTACTTTGCATTTGGTGCCATCTGTACACAGCTTATGTTTGAATTTCAAAAGTAAAATGCAATGAGAATGACATTAACTGCTCACATCTGTGCCTGAGGAGAGATTTAACTTTAGCAAAAAAAAACGATGATATGGGAACATTTCAAAAGTCATTCACTACACGTTTAACTGACTAAAGTGCATCTACCGTCTCATCGCAGCCAAATGGAAGGGCGCAGGTAGACCTCTGTGATTTATACAAATGGTTTATCCAAGTAAATAGCTGGAGCCGCTCACTCCGAGCCACAGAGTGATTTAAGATCTGTGGCCCACGAGGAACGAGGGAACTTCCTCCAACAGATGTTCCTGACTAATTATCTATTGTAGCGCGGATCCCGCAATCCCTCGAATCCTCGGTTGTCTTCCGGTGGGAGCCTGGTCATCCCTGTTTCATCTCCCTGGCTTGGTCTCCACTAACCTGGGGGCGCTCCTCTCCATCTGTGAAGGGATCTGGAGAGACACACAGGCCGGTCCACCAGCAACATGCAGCGCCACACAAACACACACAAACACACACATACCTTTAGCTGTCATTTTCAAGTGCAAAACGCGCTTCTATCCTGTTGTGTAAGCTCATCGGGGGGGGGGGGGGGGGGGGTTATATAAAGTGCAACAGGCCACAGCTGTTGTTTTAAGTGAGCTTTGCAAGAAGGAGCTGTAACATGGAGAACAGGTCTCTGATGGAAACAGCCCTTTGGACATATTATCTTGTTAGCATCTTAAAGCAAATTCTGACCATGGATTCTATGTTTCCAATCCAGCAAGTCGAAGTAATTCAGTGGGGTGAAACTGAAAGAGGGATCACTCATAAGCCATGTGAGCGGATGTGACTTGATCTGAACGCACTTAAACTGTGGTGTGCAGACTTAATGCTTCGTGAATCCCTTTTCAGAAGAGTTTAGCCTCCGCAAAGAAAATTATTTCTCTGCGATGAGCACGTTGGCACATTTAAACCGTTTGAATAATTTAACAACGGAGCGTTTACGTGGGGAGCAAATTGAAACACACTCACAAACACGGCCTGAATATTTCAGCAGGCCAGGCCAGAGAAAAATGGTGACTTTAGGTACATGACATGAAACAACAGAGATGCCTCGGCTTCTGTCAGCCGCCTAAGACTCCCCAGCTCTTTACTGGCGTCCTCCGCTCGGACTAATGGACAAGCTGCTTGAGAAAAACCCTTCTTGCGCGAGGGGAGAGCTCCAGCAGCACCTCACACAACCCTGGACGGAGCAAAGCAAGAGCTCGGATGGATTAAGATATGCTCGGCTGCCTTTTTGCAGTCCTGTCAATGTGGGCTGGGTGTCTGCGCGGCACAGATCAGAGAGACACAGGAAGGTCATCGCTGCTGGGAAAAGGAGGCAGTGAAAATATTGCCCTGACAAGATGTAGAGTGACTTCTGCTACCCGAGGCTTGTGTTTCAGATTAATCCATGTTGGCTGATGGAAGAGGTGAACTCAAAGGAGGTGTAAGAGGAGGAGTTGAAGGGTGTTGGTGTCACCACCTCTGGATTCGCAGCGTCCTCCTCTGAACACGTTTGACCATGAAGAATTTTGGAGGAGGCCTGATGGGAAACTATTAAATTTCCTGCCAATCTCTCATCTCTGGATGCATGGTGTCAAGCTTCCATGTGTCCTTTACGTTGGCAAGGTCGTTAAGCAGTAGATCCACTAGAGGGCAGCACATGGTGGAGGGTTTCTGACAACAACAAACATGGCGACAGTAGAAGATATTGTTAACTGATATAAATTGTGAAATGTATCCTCTTAAGTTCCTCTTGGTGTACGAGCAAAGGAACAACATATAGACGCAGGTAGTTTCTTACCATCTCGCAGACTCTTCCGGAATTTCTCTCGTTTTGTTGGTACTGCTTCAATTTCACTTTTATTAAGAATTGAATAGAATTAGGACAGAAGCCTCCGTCTATTTCCGTATATATATATATATATATATATATATATATAAAGAGAGATCTAATGCTGAGCACAAACAAGCCTTTGATTCCACCCACAGCTCCAACACCATCGTTAAGTTTGCTGATGACACCACTGTCATAGGCCTGATCACCGGCGACCATGAGAAGGCCTACAGAGAGGAGGTCAGAGCCCTGACATCTTGGTGCCAGGACAGCCTCAATCTCAACGTCAGCAAAAACGAAGGAGCTGATCGTGGACTACAGGAAGAGACGAGGAGAAGAACACGCCCCCCTCTCCATCAGCGGGGCCACGGTGGAGCGATTCAGCAGCTTCAAGTTCCTCGGGGTCCACATCACAGATGACCTGACCTGGACCCATCACACAGACTCCATCAGGAAGACAGCCAGACAGCGGCTATTCCTCCTCCGCAGGCTGTGGAAGCTCCACATGGACTCCAGGATTCTCTGCAACTTCTACAGATGCACCATAGAGAGCATCCTGACTGGCTGCATCACCGCCTGGTATGGTAGCTGCACCACCCTGAAGCGTAAGGCTTTACAGAGGGTGGTGAAGTCTGCCCAGCACATCACCAGGACAGTGCTACCATCCATAGAGGACCTCTACACCCAGCGGTGCAGGAAGAAGAGCAGCCGGATTATTAATGACCCCTTTCACCCCAGCACTAAACATTTTTGCCTGCTGCCATCTGGCCGACGGTACTGGAGCATCCGGGCCCGCACCACCAGGCTCAGAGACAGTTTCATCCCCCAGGCCATAAGACCTTTAAACTCCTCTCCGTGACATATCTGCATATTTGCACTTTTGTTGTTTTATTTTCTCCTCAGTTGTTTAAATATATTTAGATATATATACATTATTTTCTTATTTCAAATGTTGATATTCCATTTTATTCTATTTTACACTATTTCTATCTTATTGTATTGTATAGGTTGTAATTACTTGAGCATTGTTAGAAGAGAGCCTGAGACTCAAGCATTTCACTGCCAGTGACTGCTTAATGTTATTGTTGTGCATTTGACAATAAAAATCTTGAATCTCTTGAATCTTGATTCATTTTTAAATTAGAAATGATTTATGAACAAAGCTTATACTTAACTGATGATTATCTGATTCACAATGGATGCCAGTCATTGGGATATAAATATTCCTGCAACTGTTGGCCTCTTGTCTTTTGTGGTCAAACTTGAAGTTTATCTTTCAACATGAATATCAAACAATTTCCAAAAAACAGCAGCGCTCTTTATCTTTTAGAGAATAATGTTCAAACAGGAGTAGAAACTTTTTTCAGCTACTAATTAACATTTTTTCACAATGCCTATTTTCAAGCTAATGAAGGAACACCCAGTGCTAAAACGTGGCTCAGTGATATGTTTTTTTATATTTCTCGACAAAACAATACTTGGATTAGTCCATCTGGTTTAGTTCTTTCCACAGAATGTGTTGACAATGAGAGAAAACATCTCCAGGTGTAAGCGAGTCACATTGTATCTTATCCCCTGATCTATTTCTCTCCTGCGACAAGCGTCGCTGTCCCCTGGGAAGGCTTGTCTAAAAATAAGAAATAAAAAACAATGATTTGAAACTGACATTGTTATTAAAAGAATTCTCAGCTCAGAGATCTTCTGTGAATTCCGCACTAAAGCAAAAGCAGAAAAACAGACTCATGAATCAGAGTTGGAAATGACTTCCATCCAGGAGCCATTACCAGCTGACATCCAACGAGAGGTGAGCTGCACCCCCGACAGCACGCCAGCATATTGCAGGACTGACATGCAGAGACATAAAACCACTCACACTCTCATATACAGACCTTGATATGTATGTAGAAGTTATTTCCTTTGCCTATAAGCAAGTGGTTTCTATCCAGGTTTATGTTGTGCTCGTCTCCGGCTCATCCCAGTTTGTTTTACCCCTTTATGACTCATTAGGTCTGCACAGTTATGGATCCGTCATGCAGCTCTCTCTCTGTTTATGCCTCGGCACGTTCGCAGTCTGGGTCCGGCTCTGGCACGGCCCAGAAAAGGCCTCAGCAGCACTCTCCATTAGTTTGGTTGAATCGGGGTTGTTAGCCATTTTTAATTTCCCATTAGACCCACAAAAGCTCTATTCATGTTCCCCTCTCAGGTAACTCATTAATTTGCGGTGATGCATATGAGATGGTGAGTGAGGGCGCCGTGCCAAGAGTTGGTTAGCATTTTATTCATAAAAGAAATACAAAGTGGAGCAGATGGTTACATTAGGGACTGATGGTACTGACACAATGCGGCGTGTGAGTATGTCTGAGTTTGTGTGTGGGTATGAATAAATTAAGTATCCTCTACGTGTGTGTATTATATCAGGATATTAGGGAGGGGGGATGTGTGTGGAGTCCATATTTCATCCCTTTGATGCATCTGTCTGGGCTCTGAAGTCCTGCATATTCACGCTGGAGATCGTGAACACGTGCAATCCACAATCCATTACTGTCACTTCCTGTTTTACAGATCTAAAAGACAGAATGAGACCCGGGCAGTGTGTTTGGACCAAGAAGCTGTGGAATGCTCTTTCACGTTCGTGCCTGACTGTGAGAACGTGTGAGGCCGGGAACAGAAGGACGGCTCGGCCCCACGCTGCAGGACTTCACTTCCATTAAACTCCACCAACTCCCAGTCTCAGCAAACTTGCCTTTGTTCGCCCTGTTCTCTGCACGGCACCACCGTTGGTCAACCAAGCTTCCCACAGATGAAGCACCACTGCATTACGTTGCTTTCATGAATGCACTACCGGGGAAATTTGGCTCTGCTGTGGATTTAATTATGTGATATCACGAGAGTGGACCAATGAAATAAAACTTCATATCTCAAGTGATCTTTATCTGATATAAACTGGAATTAGGGCTGCAGCTAATGGTAGTTTTTTGTTATTGAAGAATCTCCTGTGGCTCAGGAGATAAAGAGGGTTGTCCACCAGCCGAAAGTAAATGGTTCAATTCCCGGATCCATTCCTCATGCTGAGGTTTCTTCTTCGTTTACGAATTGTATTTGATAAAACATGTGTGTATAAAAGTGCTGTATGGATGTGTGTGTGCAAACTGAGCTTTAAATGGAAGATAAGACTGTAAAATGTGTTTAAATATAATACATTTATAATTTTAGCTTGAATTCTGGAAATTTACAAAGAAATTGGTAATATACAATTTCTCAAAGCTGTAGAGACCCCACACACATTTTATATGAAAGCAACGTTTTGTTTTAAAATTATTAAATAATGAATTTGGTTTCCAGTCTCTTGACCTCTCAAACATCTTTATAATGTATATCCCATTCACACATGCATATCTAAATTTGTGAACCAGCATCAGAAGCAATTAGGGATTCAATGTCTTGCTCAAGGACTCTTGACAGCTGGTATTCAACCCGGGTACCTTCTGATTACTCAATGGCTGCTCTACCACCTGAGTCATATACCGCACACTGCAGCTTTGATTGACACGAGGCCTTGAGGGCATATGTCAATAGTTTTTAAATTAACCTGCCAACAATAACAAAGTACAGGTGCAACAGACTGGCTGATATTTTAGTCTTGGAATAAGAAATTTGTATTAAAATGAATGATTACAGTCGTATAGATCAATAGGTAAAAAGACAGATGATTTATTGACTGGCTATATGTTTACCCATGGTGGTGTGGTAACGCGTTAGCAGGTAGGAGAAAGATAAAAACACACAACATGCATGAGTGATAATAATCATATAAAAACCACGGTGTCATTTTGAAATCAATTCAGGTCAAGGTCTTTCTCTGTAGGCAGCAAATTTAAAAATCAATAAGTCGATTGTGAGATAAATACTCATGCACACATAGAAAGGTGTTAAACTCTATACTCTATTGGCATTGGCTGGTTTTTGATTAAAGCCCCATAAGTGCAAGCTATTGTACTGGTATTGAACTACAGCTCACATTCATCAGCTGTTCTGTGCACTGAAATTATGTTCGACTTTGAAATAACAGCCTACGTCTAAAAATATTAAATATCCATTGGAGGCAGAATAATCAAGTGAAAAGAAGTCGAGAAACAGTGCGTCAGTGGTGAACATATATATTCACATTATTACACAAGCTATTGGGTAAAATTAAATTCCGAACTAATGTGAGGTATTAGGTTTAAAGCTATTACATAAACAGCCTCTGCAAAGCATTAAAATACACGTTTTCCTAATTTGCAGCCTCCTCGACGATAGTAAAAAATGTGAGAGGTGAAAATAGTAATCAGTGGGAAGATGAAAAGAATCAGAGGAGCCCTTGTGGAAGAACCTCTGAGGGGCTGGAGACACTGCAATTATATAAACTATTGACTTGTGTTTCCAGAGGTATGATCAATTGCAGCGAAATAATGACATCTCTGTGTTGTTTTGACCCATTCACAGTAAAGGCAATTTATTTTGTGTGACAGGCGGCTTGCGAGGGACAACTCAGCTGATGTGTGGCGCAGATCAGCGAGAGGAGAGTTCTCTCCCCGCCGGAAAACTGGAGGAAGGTCGTCACTTTTGGATGTGACCCTGAAATGCGTCCGCCAAACGTGTGTTTGGAGTCTGATGAGTTGAAAAGTTAATAACACAAATGATGTCATTGTCGTGGTTTTGAGGAGAAAGTACTCGAGAGCTGGACCCAGGAGGCGGAACACAAATTAAAGGGAGCAAACAACGTGAGAAAAGTGTCAAGCTGAGGCGAAATTCTAAAAAAAGAAACCCAGACAAGGTCGAAATCAGTCAAGCAAAGAACACAGTGCTGCGAAGCTGAGGCTCAAGGTACAGGGACGATTCTGGTGGAGAGCAAGTGGAAGCTGAGAGTCGGAGCAGGGAGCGGATGATGGAGCGAGGAGGAGGGGAGTGTGGGGCAGAACGACTCAGCAGAACAAGATCAACTGGACCGAGGGAAAAGATGAATGCTCCTTTTTCCTTCTTCTGGCTGAGTTCTATCTTTAGATGAGTCAGTGTCATAATGTTTTTCTTCTTCTTCCTTTTCTGTTCTTTCTTTGTTATGAGTCTGAAATGTGTTTATTTGTCAGGTTGTACTTGCCGGTATATACTGAGAGGTGGTAAAGTTCTGCCCACTTTGTAATTCTTTCCTCCCTCAGGAGAGGCAAATATTATTAACATATTTCAATGTGATGCAGTGCAGTAAGAACACCAGCACCACACTGTAAATACAACCTCAGTGTTCTGCAGTATTCTCAGTAGTATTCTAATATTCCCTCCAAAGGACTTGCTGCCTTTTCACCTCCACTAACACAACTTATAAAGAGTCAGTGAAGTTTTTTAGGACATCAGAAACTTAGTCGGTTTTAAATGGCATAAATAAAGAGATGACGTTTTTCTTAAATAAAAATAACGATTATCCTATTGGCATTTATTAAAAGGAAATCACGTTGTAAGTTTTCCATCATGAATTCTTAAAAATATTGTTAACATAAAGTCAATACTTCAAACATCCCAAAATAAATAAACGGAGGTGACATATGTATCATGAACTACATATCAAAGTTTGGTCCAAATTTCTTTGCTGTATTAAAAATATTACTATGACCATATGAGAATATGAGTAGTTTGAGTAGTTAGTTGATTACAATTGTATATTATTTGAACTGAACTCACTCCTTTTTCTCCTAGTCTTGGAAAAAGCGTGTATTATAAAATAAAATATCAAATCTGTAGTTTAAAAAAAAGTTTTAGTTAAACACTCATATATCAGTGTTTAGGATTATATAATATATTTGTATATTTGTATATTGAGAGTTCTGCATGATTCTTGTAGTTTGCTCTGCACCTGTCTGATGTTGTGTGAACTTCCCGGATGAATAAAGTCATGAAGAACCCACCTGTCAGTCAACATGGCGCCTGACGCAGCAGGTGGAGGTTCCCTCTCTCTCTCTCTCTGGACTCCATTCCTCAGCACCTCGGTCCCCTGCGGGTGAAACTCTTGTCTTCTCCTCCTCTATCGGACCTCACGTCACTTTCATCCCGGAGTCTCTGCGGATGATGACGCTAACGTGGCCGTGCTGAGCTCCAGTTCATCACCCGCGTGTCACATCCGCTAAAGGGCCTGTACGCGCCGCTTGAAGCCGCAGAGGAGCGCTCCTGATCCCGCTGCTGCGGCCCGGGACCCCGGTGCGTCCTCACGACCTCCGCTGATGAAGAGGAGGAACACTCTTCATCGAGATAAGTCTTTGCTACTCATGCTAACATGTGTCTTTAGCTCCATAGCTTTAGAGTTTAGCCATAGCAACTCTTCAACCCATAGTGCTAAAACTCAATATTATTTTATTTCATTTATTTTTATTTTATATTGTTATTGTGTGCCATTATGGGTGTTTTTCCATATCAACAAGGTTCTTGACACAATTCTCCTCACTGAGTTTTATGGAAGATAGATTCAAATATATGGAGACCTGTTGAAATAGTTATATAAAGCCACTTGAACACAAATATAAGAAGAGTCATTTCCTGCAGTTGATGAATAATGGTGAAAAGATATGGTGGTGAGATGGAGATGTACTCAAACCCTGCAGACTTGTGGCGCTGGATATTATTTCACATCTTCAGTTGCACAGCTGAGAACAGGGATCATTCCTCTGGGCCTCGATAGATCACTGAGTTAAAGAGAATGAATCACATTTCTTCTTGTAGCGCCTCGTTATGAGAAATTAGAAAATCAACATCACATGAAAATCCAGAAACGTCCTTGTACCAGTGCACAAGGACGTTTCTGGATTTTCATGTGATGTTGATTTTCTAATTTCTCATAACGAGGCGCTTCAGACCACAGACTGAAAGTTGTTTAATTTGAATGCGTATAAAGTTTGGTCACCTTTTGTTTCTAATTCTTGGAAAAGTCTTGATTGCACTAAAGGGTATAACGTATTTCACTTAGCATTCAGGCAGCAAAACAAAGAGGCTACCAAACTATATAGTGGATTATATAGTGATTAGTCAGGGATTTCAGACACAACATAGACTCACAAATAGCAAAGGAATGTTGGTTCACAAAGCTGTAAACATTTAAAATACACTTAGACTGGTGATGAAAGATCAGAGCAAAAAATGAAACAGCCGTATCTAACCAGGTATATTCGTTTGTTGTATGGTAATTGGAGAACCAGTTTTTTTGTTTTGTTAATATTAATAGATATTTTGTTTTGTTTTGAGGCGTCAGTAGGTGCTTGTTAGCCCGGGGCGCTCGGTGCTGGTGTTCAGATCTCACTGCTCATTCCTACCTCCCAGATCTGTCTGTGGTTAGCGTCTGGACTTCTGCTTTAAAGGCTCATGTCCACCTTCCTGTGCTCTTCACTTGTATTTCACGTGGATTTAATTTCTCTTTGTCTCTTTCGATTTGCACAGTGGTGAAATACTGCGGATGTGAAATAACTAACAGCTGCGAATACTCATTTTTAAAAATAGTATAATTAATAAATAGTATGCATCTCCGTGCATACATTATGGTTATGTGCTGAATTAATTTATGGAGCATAGTAGCACTATTATTTTGAGTTTTACTGGTTTGCCAAACACTTGGTGGAGGGGTGATATATATAATCACATACTTTCCCACACATATGAGGGGGGTATAGTCACATTGACATTTCCTCCACACACTTAACACTCCACCCACATTAGAGACATATCTTATTTTAGAACAATGGGATTTACGTGATAGTTTCTTTGACATTTACTCTGTGGATCTCCTGCTCTGCACTGTGGCTTTTATAGAGTTGCACTGCCAATCGTAAGCCTGCTCACATGTACCGATGGTCAACTGCTGAAATCAAAGCTGTTTAACATCTCATCAGAAAGAATTTTCTGCTTCAAGCCTTGAATTCATATTCTGATGTTTATTAATTAATACATCCTGCATGTAGGTGGTGTGTTGCAGTGTAACGATGGTGAATATAGGTTATTCATTTATACATTAACTGATATAGGAAACAAGGGACTTGTGGTTTAACTTCCTAGCGTCCACTGAGAGAAGTTTTATTGTTGTTGTGGTGTATGTTGTGATGAGCTCTGTGTTTCTTTTATTAAATGTGGGGAAGTTCTTTATTCTTTATGTATTAAAATGAGGAATGTGGAGCATCTTGTTAGAATTCAGGTTTCTCAAATAACATAACATTGCACCACATAATCATATGTTGCAGGACTTGGAAGGGAATTGTGTAAGATACTGAGTTTATTCTGAGGACAGGACTAAGAGGACATTTGGCTCTTTTATGGAGAAATGATTGCTTGGTTGGTCGTAGAGTTAAATCATAATATTACGAGATTCTAGATCCAAAATCTTGAAAAAATTTCTCTTTCTTCCATGTGGCCGATTACTCCGTTGTTGTTTCATGTGTGTTTTGAGTGAAAAGAAGAAGATTAAGATTGTTAATGTACTGTAAACTACAAAAAAGAGCAACTGACAATGGTATTTTCTATCTCATAAGGTAGTTGGTATGTCTCCTTATTCCAGGCCACTGATAAGCAAGAGAAGTGTGTGTCCCCTGGCATCACTCCAAGCCTTTTCCTCACTGTAGAGAGGAAAACATGTTTGATGTGAGAAATATTTCCTCAGGGCTTTCACCAGTCATTACACCAGTGTCTTAAAATTAATGTAATAGTGATTTATTGACAGTAAAATGCTACATTTAGCACTTCATTCAGAGGTAAAATGTTTAGCATATAAATGGAGCTTTTCCTCGCGGACCTGTAAGGGAAAATCTGGTTAAGATGGAGCAGCAGATCCAAGTAATCATCACTTGGTTTTGCTTTCCTCCAAAATGCTCTTCAAAATGAACTCCGCCCGTACACATCTGTATTTCGCTCTGACACTGACAAATGGGACAATTGGGGACAGTAGAAAAAAGTACTCCAAGTCCTCTCGCTTGTTCACCGAGAACGATCCATCAGGCACCCGCCGACCCCTCTGCCTGTGCCTCTGCCTTCTCCGCAAATCGCTTAAATCCAAAGCCCCAATTCCACCCACACATCCATCCTGACTTTATTGCTGCATTCTCTCATGACTGAGTGGCACTTCTTAGGCACACAACCCGGTAATCCTTCTGCAGGAGGAGGTGGAGGATTAGCCGGGGCCAACTGGTGCCTGTTGTTTGGTGAAAGGTCAGTCTTCTACTCCGATGATCCGGGGTTCGGTATCGTCTGAATCGTCTGAATCGTATTCTGATACTGATTCTGCTCGTTGATTTCAAGTTCTCATTGAGTCGCCATTTCCCCTGAACTGAAGCTTAAATCCAACTACAGTGACTCTGCATGGAGCACCGATTGGGTATTTTGCCAGATGACTGATATGAGGTCTGTGGTTAACACAAGCTTAACGATAAAGCTGGCAATACTTTACATTCAGCCGACACTCTACATATATATATATATATAATGAAAGGAGGTAAATCAGCCATGAGTTGGTTCTACTAACAAGTTTATTATTTAATCTGTTGTCCAAACACTATTAAAAAGACGTCAGTACAGATTATAACATTATTATTTTGACTCTTGTTTACACATTGTCCACATACAGCATACTGGTGCCATGAATACAAACTGGTGCACAAGATATTTTACTTACTCATAGATATCAGGTCCTTTTTTAATTTACCTGATATTTTTCATCAAGTTCCACGATCCAGTTCCAGTTGTCAAATTAGGCAGTGTTAAAGAAAGTCACATCCCCCCCCAAGTTTTGAGGAAATCTGTTATTTGCATAATTCTGCAACACTACACAAATAGACGAGGGTGAAAACATAACCTGAGGCTGAGGTAATAATTTACAGCTTAAAGTAGTTACCAATAAATGCAGACTATCACCCCCCCACCCCCATTGTGCCTTTTTTCAAGAATATGATGTGTTTCATCTGATTTGTCGACAGTAACAATAATGAAGAATAATGCCGGCCTAAGTCTTTTATGTCTCCCCTTGTACTTTCAGTATTTACATACTGTGGACCCTAGTAGCCTGAGGGTGAAGTCAAAGATACCGTGCTCCCTGCAACTTGCATAGTTGTGAACTCTCTGCTTCTGGCTCCATTTAGTTGGTGGATTATCGCTTAAGGCTCAAGCAGGAGTGACGCCTCACCCGTTACATTAATCACTAATGAGATTACCTGCGATCTCCGCTTCCATCATCAGCGATTTCACATAATTTCCCCCTGTAAACTGCTGATGGTTTCACACACTTGTTCATAACCAGCCCTGCAAAGGTCTCAACCCAGCTAACGCCAGCGACTATGATAAGTGGTACATGTGAGGGAGGGAGATTGGCAATTGCTATTCCGTTTTCTTAGTGATGAAAGACTCGGCAGCAGGAAGCACACATTTCATGACGCAGTATCTTTAATTAGTCGCCAGGAGTCTCAAGAAAACAAAAAAGGCCGGGAGAGGAGAGGAGGAAGAATTGGGCGGGAGATGAGGTTGTTAATTCCACTGCTGTCTACTCGCATTTGAGTGCTCATTAATCTGAGAGGGGGGGGGGGGGGACACCCTGTTGTCTTGCCGAGCATCTTTTATAAAAAACGGCATTAGCACTTCTGCAGCGCTGAGGTGATGTTTCAGGGGAGAGATGTGCGGAGAGCGGGCGAGCGAGGGAGACGGATGCCTGTAGCATACTGAGCTTCTCCTCTCTCTCTCTCTCTCTCTCTCTCCTCTCCTCACTCGAGGCCTCCGAGCCGGCAGGTGAATCCAAAACACTTTTTTCACGCAGGCAGAGTTTCTGTGAGCCTCGGAGTGTTGCAACAAATACCGACCGAGTGCGACGGCTCCAGCGCTCCACGTATTGTTTTACAGTTAATTGACTCAGTGTTGACAAAGATGGAGTGGCTCGCTCCACTGGTTTCGCCATTAGCGCCGGCGTGATAACGGCAACGACTCCGACATATTTTCTTCTCCCTCAATTAGAGTAATGTAATCTGTTTATACATCTCCATGCACCCAAAAAAAAAATAAAAGAAAATACCCATTGTAATTGGCAGCCAGACAATTAATTTAGCGCGCCATAAGTCAATGGAGATTGAACAAAGGGTTATGTTTGTGTCATTAACTCGGTGCAATTGGCAATTTATATGCTCTGTGTTGAGCGCGTGAACATCCATGCACGCATGCATATTCATCGCCATGGCCACTCAATTCACGGAGCAGGAAGTCTGAACAAAGGTGAGTGAGACGCTGAACCCTCTAACCATCCATCAGTATGCCGGCTAGAAGTGCTGTGGGAGGCCGGCTGCGGGGCTGTGGTTCATGTGTGTGCACTCGTTTTTTTTGGGGAGTGTGTGCGTGTGCATTTGTTGGCGTGTAGAGCGAGGGCGACACGAGTTTCTCCCTCTCTCCCACTCTGCCCGAGGGCGCTGGCACCTCCTCTTCTCCCCGAGCCTCGTCAATAACACCTCTGCCACCTCCACTCTGCCCAGAGGAGAGCAGCACTCAGCTGGGTCCGGGGCGCAGCCAGACCAACCCCCCCACCACCACTCCTCTCCCCCCGCCACCCACTCCCACTGCCATTAATCCACTCCGTCGGCAGACAAAATCCATCTCGCCTCGGCACCTGTTTGACAGAGGGTAAAAACAGGGATGAGATAGCAGGGCGCGGATCAATCCCTTCGATCCCCTTCTCCATCTCGGCAGTCGTTCATCAGCCGGTGGTTGTTGTTGTCGATGCCGGTGTTGTTGTTTGGCTTGACACTGCCCCAGTCACTGTAAATAGGGAAGCTGAATTATAGTCAAGCATATTAAAGGGTGAAACTATTCGGCAGTATTTCCATGGGTCTGTGGAGAAATGAAGCTGTGTTCATATTTTATTATTTTTCCAGATTCAATTTTTTTTCCTCTGCCTTGACATCTGTAGCTGAAGAGATGAGTTGCTTAATCTTCTCATCTATTTTCATTATCAATTCAAGTTATACTTTGTCGTCACATGAGATAGTTACTGGCATTTTTTGGGTTTTCAACTGCCAGCTGCTACTGAAGGAGTAATTTTATACATCACTTTGACTCCTGGTAATTACTGTGATCATATTTGCTATTTTGAAAAACGATGCATCATTCCAGAGGCTGCTGATTGAGTCAGTGGTGTCTTTTTAAAGTGGTGTCATCATCAATCACTAATCTTAACCATGTTCATTTTTGTATTTGCAATAACAAAGGTCCCTTAAAGATTCAGTGTGTAAGATTAAGGTGCAAATTATCTATTTGCAGAAATTTAATATAAAATAATCCTAGGGATGTTTTCATTGTGTTTGATCTAAATTGTATGAAATGTTGTCCTTACCCTAGAATGAGCCTTTTATATTCACCATGTTTTTCTACAGTAGCCCAGACTGGACAAACTTAACCCCTTTTCTATGTAGACATATTTTGATTTAGACATATTTATTTTCTTTAATCTGCGACTTGTGGACGTAACGTGTACAAGCTCCAAATAACACTAGCACCTGTCCTTTGTGTACCTCGCCTGTTGCAAAATGTCAGCTGGGGTTGATTCTAACTTTAGAGTAGATAATAGTTGGAGCCCTGCAGATGATTTGAGTTGAATTTGTATCAATTTATATTTATTTTTATATTGTAAGTTTGCTATTCTTTATGATTCAAACCAATTTCTCTTTGAATGGTCTTTCATCGTTCAAGAACAAAACTCAGTCGGGTAGAGGTGAAGCAACTTTATAATAGGTGTTTGCATTAACCTATATGCCCTAATGTCCCTGCTCCTGCCACTAGGCCCCTTTCTTATAATGATACAGCTGCAGCACAGCTACTGCTGACGAGTCGGGACAGAAACTTTGATGTCTGTCCTTTGTGTGTCCCCGATAACACATGGCAGCTTTAAAGTGATGGCTGAAGGGCGGGGCAGCGAGTCTCCCCCGACCGCACTACATGGTAAAGAGACAACATTTTTGTATGAAGCAATGAAATCTATATCTTACTTGACTTAATGTGAATACAAATGTAATGTCACCAGAAAAATAATATAATTTCTTAAAAAATAAACAAGCTTAACAATAACTTTTTATATTAAATATTTCCATTAAGATAACAATCTGTCAAGTGGAATAGCTCGTCTTTGGGATTACTCTGTATTAACAGCAAGATATTTGAGTCCTCCCCGGTCTCGTGCAAGGACTCGTTTCTTACATCTCATAAAACTCTAAGCAAACAAACATACACGCATGTTAAAAAGGGTTAGGGTTAAAGTAAAATGCAGAAAAAGAATAAAAGATCGGTGTGATGAAAAGCCTGGTGTTGCTCCCTTCAGGGCGATGATTCCACTGTATGTTGTGCACATTGCAGCACAAAGACTCTGCCACATCTTAATGATCCCAAGGACGACTCGGCCACAAAACAGCATTGGTCCTTCTGCACATCATCAAAAAAGCAAGAAGACACGGCTGCAGCAGCCGAGGCTGGACCACGCCGATCCCGTCTAAAACAAGAGGCTGTGAACTCAAGATAACAGCTTTTTTTCTTTTCTTTTTTCTTGAAGGATGAAAGGGAGCATTCAGAATGCACAAAACCAGACTACAAGTGACTTCTAGCACTTTACATTAGAGAGTAGTTAATGAAAGACCTCAGTTTGCCCTTTATGGTGAAGAAGCTGCTTTGAAATTGTGTAGGAGGCACATTGGTCAGTGAGTCAAGCTACATTAAATCTTTGTTTTTTTTTTGTGGATGGAGAGATTTAATTTTACAGCCATTTAAAATTGCAGTAGTTTTTATTGAACATGTAAAGTATTTGAATGTCACACAGGGCATTGCTACTCTGAACTTACCTTGCTAATTGTTTGTGTATTGCGCCAATGCTATCATGCACATTTGTTTCATGTATTAGAACGAGAGGGAGAAAAATGATTGTTCAGTTGGTTAATGATTGCAACTCGCAGCAGATGTACGACTCCCAGTTTTTGCTTTATTGCAGATGACTTTCGGGGGGGATTCTTTTCAACATTTTTAGGTTTTAGGTCATTAAGTTCTTTTGGGAACAGACAGCATTGTATTATGTTTTATTTATTTTTATACGCTTATAGAGCTACAGCTGGGTCAAAAGCCAGAAACCAATATGCTATAGAATCTGCGTGAAGTATTGCAATACCCCGCCATTAAAATGGTACAATACCATATTTTACTAGTATCTGTGGTTGAATCACAGTGTTTTAAAAGGTGCTCTATTTCCTATTGATTGTGATGGTCTGCAACAGGTGTAGTGGATGTGCGAAGCAGTTTTAGTTCTCAAGGTGACAACGAGACGATAGGCAAGGCTGCTAATTCTCTCTCTTCAGAACCTACTTGGCTCAATGACAAAGCAAACACAAGAAGAGTTCAGGAGTTATTCTTCTCCCCTTATTGTGTTTTTAATATAATCCGCTCTCGTCTCTGGGACATGAGAACAGCTACAAAGAGAGAGACTGACTTTCAACCACAAGGGCCAACGCAGTACATACGGTAGAAGTCTGAGTGGGATGTTATGTGCTATGTGTGTATTGTAAGAAATGTGGCCAAGTCATCGCAGGTTACTGAAACAGTTTGAGACTAAACCTTAAAACCAAATTGTCCTAATGATCGTAATTCACTCACACAAATGCGACCACTTGAAATTTCAACTTCATGACATGTCGATTTTGCTAAATTATTTCTCTTGTAGAAAATGTGCCAACTCTGTTTTAGTCTGCCTATTTTATTGTAATAGGGGTTTTCTCAAATATGAATTCAGCTATCAAAGGATCCACGGGAGCTCAAGTAGCAGAGACCTCAGGTTGTTGCATAAAAAGCACCGATAAGACTATGACCTTGATCTAATGATTTACAATACTGTAATTATCTATATTTTAAATGTAGTCATTCATAACATTTCATTACATGTCATTTAGCTGACACTTTGTCCAAAGCGACTTACATGTTTAGTACACTCAGCATTTATGAGGGGCCATTTAGGGGTTCAGTATCTTGCCAAGGACACTTCGGCATGCAGATGGGGAAGAGTGGGGATTGAACCAGCAACCTTCATGTTGGAGAACGCCCACTCTAGCCCCTTGGCCACACCGCTCATAACCAGAAACATTCCTACATCTGTAAAGAAAACGAAAAAAAAATCCAACATTACATTGACTTTGATGTGATTCCTCGATAATAACAGATCCTTCATCAAACCAATTTACCAGAGTGTATTGAGCTTTTTTAGCCTCCGAGCTGAAGGTGACAGACAGATTGTGTTGTACCTGAATTGTGCCCGAACAAGTCAACATTTCACCTGCTTAGCTGGGACTACTCACCGCGGCTCCATCTGGTCACCTGAGCAGCTGAAGTATTGCACAACAAAACAAATGAATTCTTTCTCACCATGCGACTCGTGCACACGGATGAATGTGGTTTTATCTGTTACCAGGAGGGCGTTGGCAGCATTTTCAAAGCATAAAGTCCCCGGGGCCGAGAACCGTGAAGGGTTGTGCAGTTTGTTTGACGCGGTGACGTGGCTCTGTTTTATGTATGCTCAACCACAGGAGTCCGAGATGCCCTTGTGAGACTGAGTGGGCCATCATCATCACACCCCGACGTGATGCGCAGGCTTCCAACAGTGTGCTCTGGGTGAGGTGAGAAAACCAGGGAAGTGCCGCATCAAGAGTGAGCTCGGGAGCGCTGCTTTGAGCCACGAGACGGCAGAGATGACAGTTCAGATGAAAGTGTTCCTCTGGATTAAAAATAAAAAGTTCTGAATAAAACAGATGGAGAGAGAGTTTTAAATTTACAATAGGAACCGTGGGTGGGATTGAACAGCCGGTGTTTCATCCTGTTTATTTGAGGACCAGCACATAGAAGAAACAAAGCAATGGCAATGTGAACTCTCAAAGTGGCGTTCTGTACGACATCGTGCACTGGAAGCTAAGTCCTAGTTAACATAAGATGGCAGTGGACCTCTAAGAGTGTCATAATGCCCAGTGTAAGCTGTGGGGATTTAAGCAGGATGCTCCTGTGGGTGTGATTCAGCTCGTCAGTATCCCCACAGTGTTTTTCCCTGTCCTATTGCGGGGCGGATCATTATTTCACTGAAGAACATAAAAGGAATATATATTCTGAGCCTTTAATGACTGGAGCCGTCTTGTTTAAGACGTGACAGACTTGTTGGTGTCAGTGATAAAAGGTGTGATTGCTCCAATAAATAGGAAACCACGAAAACCCCAAGGAATGGAGTTAAATAATTGCAACAATAACTTTTGCTGAAGTTTCCCTTTTCTCCCCATACCATTTATATGCTAACTATGTCCCCGAGGGTCCCTCCCCCTCTGTTTAATTTCAGCTATCCCCTTTTAATCAATTTTCTTTTATCTCACAGCAGTTTGAATGCAGATACATTCTATTTAATTTTTTTAATCAAGGGTACATGTGTGTGAAGCATCAATTATTCGATGACTAAAGACCCGACAGTACACGTTCACATTGATTAAATAGTCTCACCCCCAAGAAGAGTGCGTTTTCTGTGGAGTAACTGAATGTGATGATCTGTGAGGTTCATTGGCTCACGAGGTCAAAGACAGAAGAATCGGTGTGATGGAGAAAGAGAAACAAGAGAGACGGGCATGGTGCACAGGAAGGGAAATGGAAAATACAAACAGCATGAAAACAAGCTGAGAGGACAAGTCTGGGATGAAATCGGCTGGTCGGTAGTCACAGGGCAGAGCAGAGCATCAGTCCCTGCAGTCTCTGATGACAGGCAACGAAGAGGAGGGAGCAATGCACTGAGGCCGGTGATCTGACTCACTGTAAATTACACAAAGAACAGCTTTAAAAACCTGAATGACACTCAGTAAAGCGACCGAGGCCCAACAGACCCCTTGATAAACCACATTCAAATCTGCTAGATCCATATTTTTCTACGATTTGCACCAACTTGCACACAATCACTAATACCAGTCCCCGAAATATGGCTGAATATGAATTATTCTCAGGGAGAGTGGTTGGGATGCAACGGATCACAATCGGATCAGCGTTTTTAGACTCATATCGGATAATTCTTCGGATCAGCAGTTTTACAGTGAACCAAAAGAAATTCGCTCCCCTCCATAATAACGTAAGAGATCTGGGAGTTAGTGTTTTGACCCTCTGATTCCTTGTAGAGCTGTGAGCAGCGCTGTTTGCCTCTTGCTCGCTCTTCCTCACAGTGTCCACACAGTCAGACCTCACAGTACAAGCTGCCATTGTATGAATACCCGTGACGTTCAAGGTGTTCCGTCAGTATAGCTAAAGATCGTCTTGTGTGACAATGGCTACATACAAACACTTTAATCAACTGCACTTAGCATGCGCAGTGCACAGAAACACACCTGCTTCGATCATCTGTGGATTGAATTCTGAGCAATTATTACTTTTGAGACTATAAAACTATATTTTACACCAGTATTAAAACTTCATAGTCCAAAGCATGTGTTCCAAACCGTGGGGGTCAATCCGTAAAGACCACAAATCATCTGTCGCCATTACAAATTGATGTAAATGTCAAATAAACACTGTATCTCACAATGTCAAATAGTATGGAAATAAATTCCTGGATCCAGGCCATAATTTAATGTTTTCTTTCTTGGCACAGGTCCAATCCTTCCACCAAGATCTGTGAACATCTGTTCAGTAGTTTGTGTGTAATCCTCCTGAATAAAACCAACAAACCTGGATGAAAACACAACGTCCTCGGCGGAGGTAGTAACGCATTCAGGTGTACACAGAGTGGTGTATCATATCTGTACATAGAATGCAACCTGCTGTATGTGATGCAAATTGGAAGTATCTAATGTTCCCGGCTCAGTATCTTTAGTACTTCCCCTGCCAGAATGAAAATCCCCCATAGCCCTTTTAGATAAAGTATTTAGACTTCTCCGACTGGGCTGTAGGCAGTGGCTTTCACAAACACACTCTCAGGTTGCCCCACAGTGGGTTTAGGGGCGAACCACCCACACTCGATTTGGTTCCTTCCAGTAATCAGCGCCGTCTCGTTTGACCCATTTAGTGAAACATTATGCTTACCCAGCTGGTATGATTTCAGCCGCCTTTGCCCTCCCCTGCCATTTCCTCCCAGGCAAACTACCCAGATGAGAAATTCAAGTTGTGGATGAACATACGGACTGTTAATAAACCTTTTTTTTTTTTATATGAAGCCTTCACAACATCAGCCCTCCTCTACCTCGCTGCTATTCTCCTAATGGAGCCGCCACAGCCTCGGTTTGCGAAAGCAGCAGCAGCAGCTGCAGCAGCAGGCTGCCTCTGATCCGTGTGACCCCGAGAGATGGGTCCAGGGGCCGGGGCTGCCTGTGGAGAATACAGATCAACCTCCTACATGTCCTGAACCCTGCCCCCTCCCCTCATTACCTCTCACATTCACTTACCGGGGGGCGGCGGTGATGCCGAATACACCTCCCGCATGACACATTTGGTGGAGACTGTGCAGTGATGTCGATGCACACTCTGGAATGCGATGTAGCCAGAGTGTGGTTTGGTGTTGTTCGGTTGTGATTGGCTCATTCAGCTGTTTGTGGCGTGAGGAGTTCTCGGTTGTGGTCTCTTAACGTGAGACTTAACAAACAGCGCTCTGGCATGTCGGCTGCTGTAATTGCCGGCAGGGTGACTCATTCCACAGTCAATCAAATGGATGTTTTTATTTTGATTATTTAGGAGATACAGTGCATGAACTCCAAAAGAAATGTCTCACAGCAACCCACTGAAATCCAATACCTCGACAAAGTTAACTATTAATGAATACCAATAAATAACGATGAAAGCAGTTTATTTGCTCCAAGGACCCGTGTTCAGTGCTTCTGTAGTCGGGCTTTGTCTCGGGGCTGTGAAATGTTTTTTATGGATACCTAGTAATCAGTTACGCCATAAAAACGGGTGGAACAAAATGATTGCTCTGGGAATTACAAAGTAAAGTCTCAAGTTTTTCCACCGGAGTCCAAAGAGAAGTCTTAAACTTTGGTTCTAAGGACTTTACAGTGTGTGCTCTTTGCCAAATCTTTAACCGTCTCGATCATTATTGGAATTTGAAATTAAATATTTAAGTGTTATGATATTACCACACTCATCCAGGCATGCACAGGTGACATCTATAAGAGGCCCTGTATACCAACTCTGTTAGTTTTATAATCTATTTCATTACCTCCATCGTTAGGTTAGGTATTAACCTGTTTATGGAACTTCCGAATAATTCAATAGTTTTTTATATCTTTTAGCACAAAATGGTACTTTTCTGATTTATCACCCTGGTTGTTGGTTGGTACATTCTTTCACAGGATTTCACAACACCACAACCAGATGCTGTGGAGGACAGGCCGACTGCTGTTCAGAATCCACTCCACTCTGGCTCGACAGAATGCCATTCACGTGATATAAAAGAGCTGTTCTTTAAGGTGGCATTTAAGGCAGTTGGCAGTTTGAATGTGTGTCTGTTGGAACACATGTAACAAGATGTCACTGCAAACGACAAATCGAAACCAGCGCTGCAGGATAAACTCTTCCTTTGCTGCTCCACATCATCGTCCGCATCTTCCGCACAATTGTAGTTTTTGCCATAATACTGAATACAGACTGTGGTTCTGTTTTGTTGTTAGAAATGGAGCTCAGCATAAGTTCAATAAGGAAGACTTAAAACCCCATTCAGATCAGCTGACTGCGGGCGGTCCTAAATATCGGGAATGCCCATGGGAGGGCTTAACCTGTATGCTGTCAGCTGATCGTGGGTGTTCCCAATCATCTAATCAGGCCCGTCCTGTTTCCTTCAGCCAGTCACACAGCAGCTGTCAAACTTTAAAAATCCCTTCTCTTCTCTTCCTTAGCAGTGTCAATGCAGTGACTCGCACAACCCCTCCTCCACTCCAATCTCCTCCAGTCCTGAGAAGAACATTCATCACCTCTTCCGGATCCCGATCACGGACTAAGGTGGCAGCTGACTGCCAAACAACATACTTGTTACTCGTGGCATCCATTGCACTTCTGTCCTTCCTGGAAGAGGGATCCCTCGCATGCGGCTCTTCCTGAGGTTTCTACGTTTTTCCCTAAAGAAGTTTTTTTTCGTAGTTTTTCCTTACTCTTGTGAGGGTTAAGGACAGAGGATGTCACACTTAGGAAGTCCAATAGGACAATGCTCATATATGGACCATCTAAACAAACGATTGACCAATGAACCACCACCAGTGTCTAGACCCCGGGGGGGGTCTTCCTGTACGACGCTCTGCTCCACCCCCTTCTAATCCTGATGACATCACACAGGGGTCTAAATTGCCAAAGACTATAAATATTCGCATTCTCTGTGCACTGTAAAAACAAAATAAACTCGTTAAATTGAAAACCAAGTCTCTCCTGATTGAAGTGCCTTGGTGTCAAGGTCACTCGTAAATCTTTTTTAATTGTGGGGTTGACATTTTTTTGCGTCTCACTTCATTTCAAAGTGTAAAAAACAGACGGTGACAAAGACGATTGGGTTTCTGTTCCACTCCAGCTCCTCTTCAGTAAGAACCAGTACTGAAGATGTGCTCTTACACTATTGCCTCGTTATAAGTTCCCCATTAGTGAAGTGGAGATGTGCTCTTGATGGTGGTCGTTATTCCCCATCGCAGGGAAAGATGCACAAGTGCAGAACCGTTGCACCTGCAGCGCTGACTTCACTCCGCCTTCCGATTGTCCAGCTGTGCAGGTTCAACAAAGCCCACTTGATCATTATGCTGCTCCGTCACATCGGATTGAAGGCCCTTGTAATGAATAATTATAGTACTGGGAACGAACATGGTGGAATACAAAGCACAGAGGGAGTGAGGAGGAGGGGGGGGGGGGTTAGAGAACAGGTGTGTGCCATGAATTATACATCTGGAGAAATGCCACCGCGCCGCAGATGAATGCGTTTCATATTGTCTCGTGTTCACCGTCACCAACTGCCTCAAGACACGTAAGGGTAAACCTGGGTTTGTTTGTTTGTTGTTGTTGTTGTTGTCTGTCCAGGGCATATGTTAAATTGTTAATTATCCAACATTCTTTCTTTTTATCGGTAGAATATTTATAAAAACCCAATATAGGCTGTTGTTTTCCACTGTTCACTCAGACATCAACAGGAAGAAAAGTGAAACAAGTACTGATTAAATGAGCCCAGTGTCCTGAAGCAACCCCTCATACTTTTGTGAGTGATTGCACTGTGCACCATACAAAACAACATTGGAAAAAATCAAGACTTAATGGGGAATGGATTTGAACTGTTGGTTCCTCGTCCTCTCACAGCTGTCACACTGTTTGGCTGCTTTGCAAAATGTTCTGTAGACACACGCACGGTGGCCATTGATTGATTGACTGAGTTGTTTCTTCTCTTTCTCTAGCAGTGACGGACATAATTCTTGGTTTGATGGTTTGACTAGATTTATATCATTTGGCCCTGTATCGGTGTGTCAGTGGACTTTAAAATCACCCGTAAAGATTTTACTTGCCTTGGAATGTGTGCCTGCCATTCAGGCATTTTACATGAGGCTAGAGAAACCACTGGAGGTTAAACTAGACAATCAAAGCATGTTTAAGCTGATTAACTTTGAAAGACTTGTTACTGATGGACTTTAAAAAGAGCTAATAAGGCTGCAAATGACCCTATACGACCATACTGCAAATATAACAGGCCTTAGTTCCACTCTCCATAACAAAAGATGTCGTATGAATGAA
Source organism: Platichthys flesus (assembly GCF_949316205.1). NCBI lineage: Eukaryota > Metazoa > Chordata > Actinopteri > Pleuronectiformes > Pleuronectidae > Platichthys > Platichthys flesus. The sequence goes on from NC_084946.1 coordinate 22,979,609, forward strand.
GGTACTGTATATAGTAATTTCATATTTCTAGAATATAATACAACTCCACTTTGCTATCTAAGTTTCATGAAAACCTATTTTCTCAAATCAGGGTAAATACTGAATCATTTTGAAAACCCTCGTTTTTTGCTGTTCATTCAGATTAGGTGAAAAGGCTGAGGTGCTGAGGTCTCATCATTTTTGTGGAAAACCCTGAATAAATGTGTCAAAGAGACACTATGTATTTGTCGTTTTCGAGGAACGTGGCACATTTTCTGATGTGATGCAATCTACCTTTGGGGTAATTTGTTAATTATGCTACATTGAGATTAATGAGCGGGGACAACTGCACATGCTGCATTGCCTGTGTAGTAACACTGTTGTCACTCAACACACACACAGGCACACACAGACACACAAACACACACACACACACACACACACACACACACAGGCTCTCTCTGGTGTCCTTGCTCGAAGCCATGTGTTTGCCTGCGCTGTGGGTCGCAGAGGTGGAAGCAACAAGCCATGAAGCGGGGGACTTCCATCTCGACAGTTCCACTGGCCCCTGACATCTCCCTTCTGGCTTTGACAATAAACCAAGGGGCACTTGGGCCAACTTATAAAGCATGATGACCCCGCAGTGCTTCCTGCTTCTTAGCCCCTCTACGAGTCTTTCCACAGAAAAAGCAACCAGATAAAATTCCAGGAAATGAGTGAATTGTGACAAGTGATACTCAGACCTCCGGCTACACGGCATCACATGTGACCTTCATCGGCCTGGCCTTTGTTAATGTGCTCTGTGTTTCAGGGACAGCATTTGCATGCAGTCCAGTCATTGTAGAGAGAATGAGTAAGAGCTTTGTATAACCATGATGGTCACAACAGGACTCTCTTCTGCAATACAGAACCAAATCTGATGGGCAGCTGGTTAACAAACAGTCCAACTGAGACGCATTTTTTATTTTCAATCTCTATGTCTACAGAAACAAAAACTGGGATAAAAAAAAAAAATGAGCGCAGCATTATTGGTAAATTCTTCTGCATTAATTACTGCATGTGTGAGCACATAGAGGAGATAAGAAAACTTATAAAGGGCTGGAACAAGCTGACACGAGATGAAATGCAAAGGCAACATCCTGAATGTTAATAGTAGAGCGTTACGTCATTTACTGACGTAAGCGACTTCTCAAGTGGGAATTAGCTGCGTTCCATTTCAGGTAGTTTGCACTCTCCTACCTGTTTGTTGGTTGGTTGAGTAGATGACCATGAAACTTGGTTTTGATCCGATACGGACAAAGGAGTGGATCCAGTATTTTTAGGCTATAAAAGGAATGCCTTAATATGATTTCTGCATTAATATCTATACCATCAAACCAATCAATTAAATTTATATGGATTCTGATGTTTGCAATAGTGTTGGATATTATGCAGGTTTACAGAGACCCGTTCATTTGACAGTGATGCACTGCGGCATAGATGAAATATGACAAACAGATGTGTGTGTGTGTGATAAAAGACAAAGGCAGCAGACAGGTGTGTGTGTGGGGGGGGATGACTCATGTTTCTTATTTCTGCTCCCAGGGATACCTGCCTGGAATAAGGTGGAGTGTAATGTTGACGGCGTCAGTAATTGGTTACCTTTCAGTGGTTCTTCTGCTGTGATTTGAATATGAGCATCCATTCACAGTCGAGATTGAAATCCCACTTGTGTAATGACATGGGGTTTGCAGGATGGAGATCTTTAATCCCTCAATTTGACAAACTGTGCAACTTCAAGATTGCAGCATGTATACGTGTGTGTGTGTGTTTGTGTATGGATGCACATATGCACCCACAAAAGGACATTATGCTGTCTGGAGCTGTCTCATGTCTCACCTCTGCCATCCTGTGCCGTCCTTGACAGATCGCATGGATATTGGCTGCCTGCTTAAGAAATAACACCTCCCATCAAGTTGATAAAGGAGCTCTGAGGACTCCGCTTCTCTTCCCCTCCCTCTCTCTCTCTCTCTCTCTCTGGGATGTTTACATCCAATCCTCCAGGTCGTCATCTCAGCAATGATCATGTATTCAGTGGGGATTTTTGGTGGGGGGAGGGGGGGGGGTGGAGGAGGGAGACGGGATGTAAGTGCTCCTACGGGAAATAAGGGTCACCTCTTTAATCTCCAATGCGGGGGATCTCTTCAGCCTGTGTACGAAATGTGAGCGTGTTGATATTTCCGCGGGTTGTAAAGCCCTCCCGCCTGCCGCTCTTTGTATACATTACACATGTGTTGCCTGTAATCTTACAGTTAGTATTGGCTCCCGTGTTGATGGAATATCAAGCAAGGTCACGAGCTGCTGGTGTGCAGCACGGGGCCCTGTTCAGGAGAGCAGCTGGTACGAATGCTGAGTTTGAAACCTTGAGTGGAAAAAGGTGATCACTCGGTTCAATCACCTTGTGGTGAATAGATAAAGCCGTCATCAATAGAGATCTGATATGTGACTCTCCATGACAGGAGGTCAATAAAGAGAAGAAAAGAGTACGAGAGATATATCAGCAAAAATGCACATTTATATGGAAATATTAGAAAACAGTGAGATGGCACAATGAGGGTTAATTCAGTGTCGTCCAATAATAAAACTGCATCGCTAAGCATAATGTAGATTTTATATTCAATGCATATACTTAAGTGGAAAAATCCTAATCTTTATTAGTGGTTATTTCAAATAAACTGTAATTGCTGCTTTAATAATTTTATAGATCTATGATAGCCTCATCTAATAGTATGCTTTGGTGATATGCAAATGAAATAGCATGTAGTTTGAAATTGAGTGAACATTTTTGAGTATCTATTTCGTTTTTTGAATCTTGCATAATTTGGCTGAAACCAAATTTATTGAAAGACAAAGTAAGACCACATGCTGCTTACGTTGTTGCTTCAACTCTTACCTATGACCACTGTCTTATGTGTCCAACGCTTCACACAGTTGTCTTGTCCACAGAGTTTTGTGTTATAAAAGCAAACAGGATCAAGCCACGATGCATAATATTTGAATGTCAGTGTCGTGATCGCTCAGATAGATGATGGAAGGATCGTGAAAGAGGCAATGTTAGTAAAAGTAGGTCGAGGGTAACAGACTAATAACCTTCTTCCAATGTAAACCTCATTAAATGAATAAAATTAGATATCAAGAACATGAACGAGGAAATGAATGTCAGACATCTTCAGGATCGGTCAGAGGAGACGAAGAAAAGCTCTGGTATCATTGAAAAGCTGCGCAGTGACTAAGAGTTTAAGTGTTCTCAGTTCCTGGAGCAGAAAACTCAGAGTTTCTCTCGGCAAACTGAGTTTTCATTAAAGCTCCTTTCCCTCTGGCCTCGTTGATTACCCGGTGGATTATTGGATGCCTAATGGGAGGTTTACTTCAGACTTGACTAAGGAAACTTGCCGCCGACATCTAATTGTCCTGAATTTATTTCGTCCAAGTGAGTCATTCTCTTGGATGGGATCAAAGTAGTAAAAGACTCAATAAAGGAGCCAGATATTTCCCTTAGGAGAAGCTAGAGACCGAAAACAAAGCTGAAAAAACATGAATACTGGACTTACATTTGCCAGGTGGACAGAAACACAACATCAAATGAGGGAGTTTCTCTGAAAACGGCTAAATGTGTAAATAAGCAACTATTTACCAGGTCTTTATATAAACAAGGTAATAATACACTAGTCAACCAAAACATTACCATTCTGCCAAATTTTGCCCCCAACCAATCAACACTAGCTGTATTGTATGACGTGCATGGCGTCACTAGAAATGAAGGACTTGCACCAACTTCTAGGCATGAGAATGCAAATATGGCATCCAAAGCACGGTGTATGGTACAGGCTGTCTGGTGCTTGCCTAAAAACCCTCAGACTCTTCCAGCAGGGGGCTGTCAACTGTGCTGACATGGGTCGATGTCACAGATGTGATGAAACTGGTGCTGGAATGTTAAAAACCTCAAACATGTTCGTCTTTCTGTTAGGATTTTGATGGTTGTTGTCCCTGGAGTAAACACCCTTGACCCACAGGGAGGAGGAGGATTAGTTTACACAGTTGTTGACTTGGAGCAGACCATGAGCCTCGCCATTTCGGAGATGTACCGATCCAGGCTTTATGTTTTGTTCCATGTCAAAGTTGCTCTTACGTCCAACAAGTTGATTAGGACAATTGAATGACCTTGACATTAGCCAATGTGCTGTACCTTTAAGCCAGTAATTGAAGTCTTAACCGACCATACCATAGCCATAATTTGATTCAGGAAAAAGTAGAAGAAAAGCTGATTTGTCACCATACTATTGATTTACTGATCTGAGCCATACACCTGCAATGACAGCCATGTTATCTTCTCGCTCCATTGGTGATGGTGTAGCACTTGATTGCCACTTTTCTAAAAACCTTTGTATGGGTGCTCTGTAAAATTGCCCAGTTGCTGTCATGTACTTCTGCCTTTTTCTTTATGTCAAGTAATATGTAGAAAACTGATGATTGAAAAACCGCTCATCCAAAACATGTGGGTACTCAGCAAAACACTCATCCAATTTTAAAGATCAAATGAGAGGTTGCTCAGAAAATTGAAATGCAGACAAACAGAGTCTGCATGTTTATAGTTCGGTAATGTGGACCACAGTCTGTCTCCTAACACACAGTACCGTGGCCAGAGTGGTTTTAGCTTGTATATATATTTATAGGTAAAATCTACAACTGCTTCTGCTGGGTTGATTACCTCAACTGCCACTTATCTACCAACTGACTGAGATAGATGATCCCTGGAGGAAAAGAAAGGAACAAAAGGGCAGAAGAGGAAAGCGTATCGGTATATTCCATTACACAGGGACGTCTAGAGATGCATCAGAGAAAGTCGAAGTGGAAGAGAAGCTACAGAGACGAGCGCAGCACTCAGCAACAGCAGCATTTTTCCTCCTAAATTATTTCCAAATGTCTTTACAGAAAACACTTCCACTCATGCTGCATGGCTAACAAGCAGCTGTAATCGCAGCAGTATGTCTCATTTTACACCGTCTTTGGCTGATGCTCCTCGCTTATTAAATCTCTTGCGTACTGTAATTTCACTGAATAGGACGTCTCGCTCGCAAGTTTGCACTGTTATTTCTGACTTCCCTCCCTCAGCTGCCTTGGCAGCCTTGCTGTAAAATTCTCTGGGAGTGACTCGACAAGAGTCACCAGCTTTTTTGGGGGTTGAAGCTCTTAATTACACTGGGTGTAAATGAGAGGACTGAAGAATGAGCTGGCGTGGCTGGCCAGGGGCTCCAGTGAGGGTGACAAAGCTTATAGTGGCACAGCGGCACTCAGCCTTAGGCTCTGCACAGATGAAAAGAGGACATAAAAAGAGACATAAGGCATGTATGCTAATGTGTCAACTCTGTAAGCTGGCAAGAGGATGAGCAAAGCCGCTTCATCTCCAGTGCAAAGCAGATACAGTAAAACAGGCATTTCACTAATTATACATTTATGCTTTTAGATGCTTGGACGTGGTGAACGTGGCAGATTTCGATCACCTATGTGTGCAAACAAACCCAGTTGCTCAACTCCGAGATATTTCAACAGCATGGAAATTTACAGTTTATGAATAATACCATTAAAAGTAGGAAGAGAGAAAAATATTACAGCATAATTCATCCTCCAGTGTGCCTTTCTGGAGAGATCCAGCCCGATCAGCGTTTCCACGGTCCACAATGTGAAAGGTGCGAAACCACAATAATAGCAACCCTGCTTCAGCGGTTAATGAGGTTAGAGCCAGAGGAAAATTATATAGAAGCGTAATACGAGGGTATCATTTCACAACACATGTTTAACCTTGGAGGTTGTGTGTCATCGTGTTGAAAGAGCCATCGCAACCCATCATCACAAACACTCATGAAGTGTTTTTTTATCTGTGTTTAATCAGTGGAATGACAACATAATTATGGAGTTGGGAGAATGAGCAGTGATTCACCCTTTTCCTCAAATACACAGAATGTGATGCAGCGGTCAGGACGAGTCAGAAGCTAATCCCACATGTTAAAGGACATATAGGGAATTACACAAATGTCCTCTTTCTCTGGAGAGTAAATGTCACATAGTAAAAACCATACACCATCTCCTCTGAAACTCACAAATTGAAGCATAATTTGTTTGTTTAATCCAAACAGATATCCTTATTGTAGTTTTCCCAAGATGGCGCCGCCCTAGTGGTAGCTTGTTGCAGCAGTTATCGCTCTTCTGTTGGCTCTTTCATTTCTATTTAGGTCCTTTTATTTTATTCCTCTTTTGTTCTTGATCTTTGTCACTTATTTATTACTTTTACTGAGCTATTTTTTCCAATATCCCATTTAGATTATCTTATTTTACCGTACCTTATATAATCTTATCGTATATAATCTTGGATTCATTGGCGGTTTATACGCCTGAATATATCTTGGTAAAGAGTCATGACAAATGTGAGTAGTATCAATTGCCAACTGATCCTTTAAACGAATGATGCACGAGGAGCCTTGGTAGGCAAATGGGCATCGGGCATGCCTCATAAACTGCTGTTGCATATCATTCTCCCCTCTCTCCCTCCCCATGCTTCCTGTCTGCCTCTTCTACGACCTCACTAATAAAGTCAAAAAGGACATCGTGGCCTAGCTTATGCTGAACACCAGAAAAGCATCACCATTCACCTCATACAAAACGTTTAAAAATAGTGTTATTTATATTATATTTATTCTGACTTTTGAAGTCTGCAGTTTTCTAAATTATGTCTGAAGTTCAAGAAGCTAATAAGAAAATATTAAGAAATATTAAGATATTAAGAATATAACATATTAAGATTAAGATGCATTTGTTTGTCCCAAACACATGCACAGACATGCAAAGGCACACTCATGCAGGTAGGGAAATGTAACTTCTGCTTTTGACCCATCTGGTGCAGGACACACAGAGCAGTGAGCGACCATGTACGGCGCTCGGGGAGCAGATGTTGGCGGAGTAAGGTGCCTTGCTCAGGGGCACTAGACAGGGCAGGGAGACTCTTGGATTTTTGGACAGATCAATCCAGGTTTGTCTTTTTCACCGCCTTTCCTGAGAGAAGGTAACGGTCAAGAATGTGACTATTTTTGCAGGTTCACTTCAGGGCTCTTTGTGTCAAAACAGCGAATGAGACCAGCAAACACAAAGTCTGCAGGCTATTAATTCCTTCGGCTAAATAGTGGCCCTCAAAGGTTTTGTTTTCATGGGGCTTAAAGCATGCCGGGAGAGGGCGTCAGTCGGCGAGCGGCTGACAAAAAGGCAGGAAAATGTGGTAGAGGGGGAAAGACAGAGGGTGAGAGATGGAGTCAGAGATGGAGTGAAAGATGGACTGAGAGACGGACACAGAGATGCGAGGGAGAGACGGCAAGAGAGAGAGAGACTGAGAAGTTAAGAGAAAATGTGATTTGGTCTGGGTGTTTTGGGCTGCATGCTCCATTTGCCCTCCCTGACAGAGTGGGAGAGTGACGGGCATTGGCAGGAATCGAATCAGTAGATTAAACACCCCCTCCTCCTCCTCCTCCCTCTTCCCATCTCCTCTCTCTCTCTCTCTCTCTCTCTCTACTCACCTCCTCTCTTTTCTCCTCTCCGCCTATTCTCCTGTTCCATTGACGGGGGGGGGGGGGGGGGGAATGTGGTGGAGATTGCAGGCAGAGATGTTCTTGCCAAGAGTAGCTAAGGAGCCTTTGTCACAGGTAAGATTGATTGGGTGATTAAATATCCAGCAGTAGAGTATTAGTAGCCACTCTTGACCATTAGTGCCAGGCAGCAGCAGAGATGCATTAAGAAAGTGTCCGTGGCAAAGGCAGAACCTCGACTCCAAGTTATCAAATCCTCGGTGCTATCATGATTCACTCCAGCTCCGCAGCAGCAAAATCGAAAAGTCGAGGGCATTGATTAGAATTGCGGCCGTATGTGAAAGAAAGGGATGAACCTGCAGCACATACAGCAAATATATAACAAATGTACATATTGACGTGTCGCCAAAGTCATGGCCACGTTTTCTTTTTCATAGTCAGATAAGGCATCGAATCTACGGAGGCCAGATTCAAGAACATGCTGAGATTCCTCCAGTCGAGACTTCAGCCATGTTTCGATCCTAACTTTTTTTAATGTATTAATCTCCAAAATATATTATTCTTATACTATGTTTATTTAAATGTTTTTTAGTATTATTTTGTCTATTAAATGTCAAATTCAAAAGACCTAAAAGTTGTCAATCCGGCAGAGCAGAGAAATTTCAGATCCTTTAAAAAGCTGTTACAAATGTTGTTTTGTTTAAAAATTGAGCTAAATGATGAATGGACCGATCGTTTAATCATAAAAAATCGTACCAAATTCAAAACAACTTTATTTTTCCCCGGAGGGCAATTCTAAGGCAAATAGAACATGTCGATACAACAAGTTAAAAACAAGAAATGGAAATGTAATATCTTGAAATTGAATGATTATCATTCTACAAAAAGTGAACAAACTTTTATTACAGCGCTTAGAGAATGAATCTATATTCTGAACTGCTTCTGGTCACGGGGACCTGCAGTGAGTGAGACGCCTCTGACAGATTCCAGGTTCATTACAGAAACATGACATTGCTGTTAGCGGCTACAGGGTTTCATTTGTTTTCTGCTGAGCTGTCAAGTTCTTGTCGTATAATGACTGTAATCATCCACTCTGGATAACCTGTAAAGTGTGGTGGTTATTGCACAAGTGTGTGACAAGTAGACAAGTTTTTATAAGAGCACAATGAGCACCCTGTAGTCAAGCTTTTGTGTTTCTTTCTCTTTAAAGTTGTCGTTTGTTTTTTGAAACAAAACTGTACTTACTGTCACGATTAGTCAAAATCGGAGTAAATGACGTGAATAACTTTGAATTGCTATTCAAATCGTGATGTGTCATTTAAAACATGGTGTGGGTGCAGCTGATGTATTTAGCATATTTACATTGATCGTTCTCTGAATTGCTTTGCTCTAAACGGGCTGAAGTGGTGAAGATAAAATTCAACGACTCTCTGGCCTGTGTTCTCTCCCATCTGCCCTCCTTGATCTCTGCATCTGGGTGGTGGAGTTACAGACTCCAGAAGACTGTTGGTGGAAATCGATGGAGCCGAGCTGGAGGGTTGGAGCCAGAGGCGCCTCCTCTGGCTTTTTTTAACCGTTATTCTACATTCCTTCCTTCATGAACAATCACATTTGTAGCTGCGGCTTTGTGGAGTTACTCGAGGAGACGTTATTCAAATCAGCAACACACAATTCAATTCATTTGACAGAGGTATTTTAAAATGCCATGTTTTGTTTCTAACACAGGCCTCCAGCCAGAGTTCTGAGACTTTATAACTGTCACTTGAAAAATGGATAAAAAGTTAATGTGATTAGTTTGTATCTTGGATCTGGCATTGGATTGGGCACATGTTTCCAATTAACATTTTCATTTAACTGGGCAGATAAAATGCTGGTGACACCTAAATGATTCAGAGACCTGCGGGTTCTTCATACGTCTGAAAAAGCCCGAACTGCAGTTCAGAATCAGATTGGCAGGATGCAGTCTGTATATGTGAGTGGTTCAGTTCATTAAAAGCTGTGAGGGATTTTTTTTTAAATTAAAAATTAAAAGTTTTGAGTGGTATAATGAAGATTTTGCATATTTTCACCTTTAAAACATCCACATTTCTACAGTAAAGTCACTTGAAGTTTGACCTGCAAACACTCAGGGTCCTCATCAATATGATTGAGGTGAACATTCTACTGTCTCTGCCTGTAGTTTAAAAAATAACGTTGCCTTTCAGGGTTTTATTTTCTACTAGGAAACTTTTCTTGTCTTCAATTAAGGGGAAGTATAAGTACTTCTGGGATTCCAATATTCCTTCATAGGTGTTGTGCTTGATATATATCTAATACTCAATTAATTATGGTCCTAAAGAGTCTTCAATTGTTGAAACCTGCAGAAACCCTTATGACAGAAGGTGGCAGTAAGGTCGTGAGTTGATTTAGTAAATGGTCAAGTTGGAATATCAATATATTTTTGCCGCAACTATTATATTTATATCTGTAATATCAATAGCAAAATTGATATTTGTCCTTTTCCTAAAAGATATTTTCCAGCTATAAATTATATTCTTGAGTCCAGACATCACAAATAACAAGATGTTTTTTTCTACATCATACGCAATTTAATGTGACCACTTCTGAACCAGCACTTTTTTGGAGATAAAACTAATTTTCCCACAGCCGGCAGCCGTCCTGCAGCTGACTCCATTGGACTTCAGCCACAGTGAGCTAATGTGTCATTTGCCAGGTAGATAAACCCCGTCCTCCATGCACTGTCTCCCAAGTCACCGCGGACCCTGGACGCTCCATGCCGACCTTTACTTTGAGGTTGTTACACTGACCCGGAAATTCCACAGTGCTGATTGGTTTAGAGGCTGGAGATGCAATCTGGTGATGAATACTGAAAAGGTCAAGGCAGCCTCTCCAAAGCAGAGCCACTCCGCCGGGTTACACAGTGTCCTGGATGCATCTGATAACGCCTCCTTCTCCTTCTCCGTCCGTGTCTTTCCCTCTCGTTCATTTCCCCACCGTCCGTTTGTTTAAGATTGTGTCCGAGGGGCCGCTCGCGTGTCTCTGTCCTCTGGTGATTTCTCTCTGAAATGATATTCAGGAAGCGGAGATTACACGGCGCCCTCCTGAGCAGCTGGCTTCTCTATTGACACGGACCAGAAAGTGATGAGATTATTTGAACAGAGGTCTCCTCGTCGTGTCTTGTCTATTAGTCTGATACAAAATAACAATCTACTGTAAATATGAGCTCAAATGTGCTGTTCAAATGTTTGAATTTAAATATGTACTTTTTCAGTCTGTTGAATTATTTAAATGTTCAATCGGGATATTGAGTTGGGATAAAAAGCTAGAATGAATGTTTGTAAGCACAGAATGATGAATAAAGAATTATAAAAAAAAAAAAAACTATCTGTAAAGTTAATTTCCAGCAAAAGCTATATGTAAATTTTCAGATGCTAAATACACACAACGTTGTGTCTTAAAATGGAGTAGATATTGTAGCAACAATTTCTTAATTTAACCCTCTGCATCACCGGCTGATTGAAGAGACATTTCCTGATACTGATGCCATTATTTCAGAATCAGAAAAAGTTAATAGTCCTTATAAGTGCTGTTAAAAGGAAGTTGACAGTGCGTTTTCTCTTTAGTGCATTAAGAACCCATATAAATAAATGGAAAAAGAACACATGAACACTAGAGTATAGACCTAAATAAATTGTGGTGTAGAAATGAATAGCCTTGATCTGGTGTTGACGGTGAACGTTGAGTATTACACAAGAAAATATAAATACACACTGCTCTCAGATCACTGGTGTTCGGGTTGTACTTAGTAAAAGCCCATGTACTCTTAAGGATATTTGGTTTTAAGCAGGTAGTTATATAATAATGTCGAGGCCGGTCGCACTAAGAGGCTGAGTGTCCACAGCTAATACAATCTTCCCCGTCTCCTGTAGGTGCACCAGCTAATTATAAGGTGACATGTCACGGCAGTGTGTCTGTGATATTTGTTTTTAAAAACCAGTATAATTATCTCCCACCTAAATTGGTCTCTCCACTCTCTGCCGCTTCAAAATGTCAAAGAGTCTTAGCGGAAAAATACGTATTAAAATATCAAATCTTGCTTGTGCTCTTACGGCTGAATTTCTACCCACCTGACACCCACTCTGTGTTTCCCTAGCATTTCCATAAAGGCAGAATAAATATTGCTCCCTATTTGCAGCGTGTAATGTCGATACGCTATATCTCACTCAGGGCCTAAAATGTCACTCCAGGAGAGTCGCGACATTTTTGGTAATGGCATATGGTTGCAAATGTCAGGAAAAGTGCATGGCTGATGAGGGACTGTGACTGCTGTGTGGCAACCGACGCACCCTGATGCAGCCGCAATGAATCGCTTTGATACCGGGTTGGGGGGGGGGGGGATACGGGTTCCTGCCTGTGACCTGGACGTGGATCAAGATCAAAGTTTGATAAGAATAATCTGATACGTGCTCTTCAACATATGCATAGGCCGGTGTTCGTTACTTATAACTGAAACGACTCTTCAGCTGAGCTCTGTGACACCGGCAGGGAACTGAGACGTATGAAAAAGGCAGGGTCTTTACTTGCGGGTTAAAAAAGTCGTGTGCAATTCGTCCAGCAACTAAGGAAGAACAAGACCATGAATAAAGATGAACGTCATAAAGGCTAAATGAAGGGTTTTGATTGCCCCCTGGTGGCAATCAAAACCCTTCATTTGCACTATAGATCACAAACCCCGCCTCCCCCATGTTCGTGAACGGGACATGAGCCAAACTTAAAAAGTCAAAATACATGTCAAATTCTGGTTTAATTGTTATTCAAAAAGTTTGGTTAAAACAAAAAACTAAAAAACATTTTCGGAACATTTCTGAACCGCTTTGTTTTGACTGTTGCCTCTTAAGGCCGACCCCCTCGAAGACGATAGGCTCCTCTAATGCTCCCGAGCCTCTGTCACATGCACTGGATCCCATCTTCCTCCTTCTTTGTAAACCTTCAAGCATCATCTTTTTATTCCTACCTCTGAATGGAATTCCATAGTAGCACAAGATTATCATCTATAGGAGGAATGGTTTTCTCCCTCCTTATTCTCCCTCAATTTATCTCCCACTCTGTCTGTCTGTCTGTTTCGCTCTCGCTCTCTCTCGCCCTCTCTTTCTCTCTCTCTCTCTCTCTCTCTCTCTCTCTCTCTCTCTCTCTCTCCCTCGCTCAGTACTCGACTTGCCCTCCGAGGCCTGAGAATGATTCTGACTTCAGAGGGATATCTCCCCCTCACATCCGTGGCTCGCACCCTGCCAATGCAGAGTTAGCCTTTCCTTTCATGCTGTGCCCCTGGGATTATCATATCAATCTGCGTGACCTGATTACCAGGCTGCGGTTGGCTGCCAGAGCACTGGATCAAGCGATCCCTCCATTGCTGCCGTCTAATTAACACTACTGTGTCATTGCTGCACTCCCTCACCGAAAAAAAAAGAAGTAGTTTGGCAGCTATTCTTGTCTCATCCGCAGGGTCCTGATGCATCAGTGTTCACGGGATGGATGCAGCGTGTACATAGAGCGGGGGATTTATATGTGCAGCTCAAATCATCAGTCCATTATTCTGTTAAATGTTTAAATAAAATGAATATTCCAAAATCTTGATAATCAACCAAAATGATCAATAGATGACTTGGTTTGGAGAATGATGGCAAAAATAACGATTATTTATTCGATTTAAATATCTATTTAAAAATGTACTTAAAAGTTCGACTAAGTTTTGCCAGTTTGAGAATTTGTTGGTTTAATCATTATGAACTGAAAATATTTTGGTCAAATGTGTTTTGGAGATTTCGTAAAACTCTGACAAGCATTCTTTATTTTTCTGATTATTTAAATGAATGCATCTATAAAGTTAGGATTAAACTGATCAGGCATAGAGATAATAATAAGGTCTAAATAATATTTGATCTACGTAACTGATTTGAAAATGTGCAGCTTTGCCTTGTTTTGTATTTTTATAATTTGAACCCTGTTAAATTTTGAGTGTCATTATGGATTTAACCATAAACTAATATTTTAACTATTAATTAAGAGTCTTGAGTCTTAGCCCATCGATCTAAAACATTCATATAAGGCAAAGAAACTACATAATATTCGTATTTGAAAGAACGGAAAGATGGATTTTTTTGACAAATTATTCTTAAACTCTAAAAACAAGCAAACTGAAGATGTCCCCTTGGGAATTTTCATTCCGTCGCAGATTAAAGATCAATCGATTGTTTAGTACAATAATTAACAGATTAACCGACAGTGTAAATAACCGTTAATTACAGCTCTGTGATGGGGGTGTGATTCTCTGCTGGTGCATCCAAGCTGAAAATGTTTACAGTGGTGCAGATCAAAGCATCTGCCGAAACGCCCGTTAGCATGATCACAGGCACATCGGTGCGTTTGGGATTATGTGAAGTAACAACTGCCACAGCACCACTCGGTGGGGTATCACCCACTCTGATGGATATTAGAGGGAGCTGTTCCAGTGGCCTGTCATTAGCAGGTGTGTAATTAATTCCCCATGATGGGCCGGTGTGACATTAATGTGGGTTGACTGTGTGATGGTCCGCTCTGCAGGACTTAAATGACGACAGCCAGCCAGACGTGTCCTTGTCAGCCTTGTGTCTGTGTGGCCTCATTACTTCTCTGGCCAGTGACACTTCTCCTCCCCCCCCCTGCTCCTCCGACGCTGCACTCCACCTCTTCCTCCTCCTCCTCCTCCTCCTCCTCCTCCACCCTGGCACGTTTTTGCCCTCTCACGGCTGATTCGCTCTGTGCCACCAGACAGGAATGAAAGGACATTTCAGCCCTTTCATTCCTGTTGAACCAGGTGAATCACTGTCTGTGTGTGAGACGTCCCCTCATCAGGTCACAAACAGGTTCCTCATTGCACCGAGGACAAAGTTGTTTGAGATGTCGTCCCGTGCCAATACATTTTTGAATTATTCATAACTAATGGAGAGATGTATAATGTCCCTGTTTAGCATTTTAGCATAATTGATTCTCATGAAAAAATGGAACGATAAATCACAGCCGGCCTTCTTTTTACGTGAATGATCCTCCTGCATTATCCGCCCAGCCCTTCTCTCCTCCTTAGCAATGCTTTTTTCATTTGCTATTTGTATGCCTTTCATTACCTATGTGCTCCCCGGTGACATACCAGTAATAGCCTCGGAGGCATGCTGGTAAACAGTTTTGACAAATTAAAATCACCCAGCTCAAGTGACTAAATCTGTAAACCAAAGGAAAGCAGGAGGATGCTAGCTCTGTTTTTCTAATGACAACGCCAACTCGAGTGCACTGTGTGGTTGCCAACTGCTCACAGCTTAACTCGGCGAGCTGTAGCCACAAAATGATTCATTCTACCGAAATCTATGGTTTAAGCCCATGAGACAATTGCCCCCTCAGATGTGTCATGCGTGAGAAGACTATGATAACAGAGTGGCGTTAGAAATATTCTATTGTTTTCACTGAACCTCGTCCTTCTCTCCGCTGCGTGCTGCCGTTGTTGTGCAGAAGTCTTCCCGTGTGGTGATTAGCACCTCAGGCTCCCGGGGTTTCATAATGAAAATGTGTGTGACGGTGACAGGCATGTGACACCGATTGAAGAGTAATCCATTAAGGATGAAAAACATTGTTAATCCTGTGAATATAAAAACACACGTTTGTGACAAGCTTATTAAACCTAAAGGAGGCTTATTAATCCGCAGGCTACTCTCCTTTTTAGTCTCCTCGTATAGATCTCTTTTTAAACACTGCTTTATTATACACTCTATATATATATATATCTGTGAAACTGGGAACTGCAGCCAATAAATGGTAAAAAGGAGAAATAGTCACTAGGTGTAAAAATATAAAATCGTCCTTAAAAATAAACGGCAAATCCCATTTGATATAAAAAATATTATCTTGCCGAACTGCTGGAGGTTCATGTGCAAGATAATCACTACAAAAAATGTTCTTAACTTCCTGCTCGACAAAATCACTTCCTATCCGAGACACCATCCATCTTCATTTCCCATCGTGGCTCGCTGACAGGAGTTTCCATCATGTGTCATTATTGGTGCATGAGGCAACTCAGCGGAACAATCCGCCACTCAGGGAAATGCATCAATCACCGACTCCTTGTCCCAGCCTGACAGCTCAGCTCAGACACAACAGGAGCCGTTGTCCCAGCATAAGTGCGCACTTGAACCTGGGCTGGATCGGCCCCCGAGCTGCAACATGCTGTACACAATATGGGTAATTAAGATTAGCGGCTGAATAAGTGACAGTGGTAACACACGCCTGAACGACTTTGAGGGTTTAGTTGGTGCGACAATGTCGATAGATGAAGTAGGAATAGCTGTCAGAGTAGACCCTGAGCAGAGGGAGTGGGGATAGGACCAACGACGGGAGAGGAAACCTCAGGAGTGCTAGAGGAATGTGCCTGTGCTCAAGAGAAAAGTCAGCCCACTGTTACAGTAGATGTCATGATACATTCTTTCCACATACTATAGATTGCAAAATAAGAAAATCAGGTGAGGAAACAATAAGACTTTCTTTGGACATGGACAATATCCTAATACCTATTGTATACAATACCTTTTGTCAATGCTGGATGCATCAGGGGGACTGGGCAGAGGAACTGTACCATCACCAAATCTGCACTGCCCAAGAAAAGGAGTATTATATCCCCATCCCCACCCCCCACCCCATCAGATTTCATGTGGAGTGTCTATATGGGTCCGAAATATCTAAACCCCGGCTTGCCTCATTTAAACCGTTGTTGCATTTTCTTTAAATGTCTCCAAGAATGTCACAGTGCAACTTGCAAAGGTATTATCCCTTTTTTTCAATTTGCCATCGATTTGGCTTCTTTCCTCAAATCAACCTTGGTTTGCAGGACCAATAGAAATATTGGGGTAATCGTCTGACCTTACTCTGGGTACTGTCGAGAGCAAGAGAGGCCTGGAAGTAAGAGAGTACATACTAAGTAAGGGAATATAAAGCTAAATCTATAAAATAGATGTGAACCATAAAAACCAGGGGGTTCCTGAAGGGGATGCTGTGAAACTGTGTGTAGCTGTGTGGGTGTAACAAGAGTTTTTAAACTACACAAGTGAGGATTCATCCCATGAACACAAACCAACATTTGCATTGACAAAATGTTAGTTGCATTTTAATACACCTTGACCTAAGATAATATTTTCTAAAGATTATGCATTTTCACCGAGAACCTAAATGGAAGAGACCGGTTGTGGGGCCCTCATGGCAGGTAAACGATTTGTGTGCAAATCAGAAGAGGTGGAACACATGAACAGAAATGCTTTCAGCTATAAGCTTTTGAAATTAAAAGCTCTTAAAAGAGATAAGCCAACATGTTGTCTGGATTTAACACATCTATGGAAAGCATCTGTTTGTGTGGAGTGTGTATGGCGGATGCAGGGTCTTTAAAAAGATCATCAGCCAAGATATCAGGTGTGTACAGAGGAAGCACCAAAATATTGACATCCCTAGAGGCTGTCTTGATAAAAGTGGACAACTGTCAATAGTTCATATTTGCAGGAATAAAGATTTGCAAGAAAAAACAACCTGAATCCACAATTCTTATAAGTTCGAAACTGGTAATTATGGGACCTCAACTGTGACGTGATCGCAGCACAAGGAATAAGGCTGTCGAGTTGCACAATGGGAATTGCAGGAATCTAAGAGTCCAAATGGTCGACACCGAACCTCCTGCAGAGATAATATATCTCACCTGAGATGCTTTTGAATCCTCCAGGAGGAGCTGGAAAACGTTTCTGTGGAGAGAGATGTCATGGGCGACATCGCTTGACCTGCTGTCGCTGTGACCCCGACCACAGGTAAGTGGGAGATTTGGGGAGATTGGCTCATGCTCCGGTATAAACGTCAGGGCACTTTGGCATTTTCTGTACTGATGTTATCTTCCACGAGTCCTCTAGATTCACTTAATTTCTACATCAGAGCACTTTGAGAAATCATATACTGAATTCTCCAAATATATCTTTTTTCACATGGAACCTCACCTAATACATCGGTTCTCGAGTTGTGTGAGTTTCCAATCACAGGTGAGGCAGATCACCTGGGGGGGGGGGGTGGAGTCCTGGAGTCCTGGATGACATTCAAACTCATTTCATGGACATTGTGTATTTCAATAAATAAACAAATAGGAGTAGGGGAGAGGGGGTAGGGTCATACTGATGGAAAAAAAATCGAGAATGTAAAGCAAAGCGAGTGTTGCTTGGGTCATCTTTTAGATCTGAGATGTTGCGACTTGGTTTGACTTCAATTAAATCCCCGGGGGAGGCTTCCCAGTCAATCTGTGATCTTTATCACGGAGCTGCCTCTCAGATCTCTATCTCCCCTCGGCCGCCCATGGGAAATAGAGACGACTTTCATGACAATGGTTAGGACTCCATGCTATTTCTGGCAGGCTCCCTCTCCCTCCTCTGCCTAACAATGCTGTGACTCTATTGACAACCTCAACCTTGAGCAGCGGTCCCAGCGTTTTAACCCCCCCCAACCCCCCCCCCCCCATCCCTCCACCCTCTCGGCTTATGATTTCAAAGCGAGCGAGTACCGAGGTTGAATCTGTGTTCTTTTTTTGTTTCCCATGCAGGAAATGAGTGACTCATTGCTCAGCTCACTTGGGAAACATAGCACCCCCACCACTGCTTTTGATAATTCACAACTGAAAAACTAAAATATTTCAGCCCCTGGAATAGATTTTCGTCTCGAGCACATCTGAAAGAAATTATTCACATAATCAAGCTATTTGAAAACAAGTCAAGTCTGGACCTAAGAAAGAAATTATGCAAACGCAGATGTACCTTTTTTACATAAATGCGCACACACACTCACACTCATACTCACGCACACACTCACACACTCACACTCACAGTAATGAGGCAGCTGCAGTGTGTCTTGCTCTCCACACAGACACGATCTACGCAGACCTTACTTAGTCCCTTAATCTCTGGCTCTCCACCCTCACTGGAAACTGTCCTCTGATGGTTAATTACCTGCTTTGATCTGGGTCTGTTCCATCTGCATGATATTTCACGTGCTGTGATTGTGCTAAATATTCAAGGGGGCCTCTCGTGTGCCGCTGAGTCCTGTAGCTCCGCCCCGGCCTGCCCAGCTCCTCTCCGTGTGGGTCAAGGGGCTGTCTGCGTTTTAAGATGTTGGTGTCTGGAGGTTGAGTCGTTGAATGCATCACCAGACACTGCCTGGAGAGCCGAGTTCGAAGCAAGATGATTGAACCTTCTCCTCAGACTCACGTAAAACTTGATATGGCAAAATCTATTCCTTAAAATTCTCCGTCAATTCTCAAACCATATGCATTTATTAGACACGTGACATAACCATTCCCCCCCCCCCCCCCCCAGTCACAGCGCAGTGCCACTCACAGCTTTCTTTTCTCTCTAATCAAATTGAGGCTGGTTCTCTAATGCAGTGCAGTGACATCACGACATGGCAACATTATTCATTAATATTAATTTCCTGGGAGGGGTTTCTGTACAGCATGACAATGTCACTACTACAAGTAACAACTGCCAATAAATCAGACTTAATTACATCTAATGAGAGTAATTGTATTTCAGATTACGATGGTCCCCTGTGTGTTGTTTCAATTTATTTAGATTGAATGTTTCTGTACGAGGGAAACTTTAACACAAGGAATTACAGAACGTGATAAACTAATATGTATGTTTATATATAATAGGTCATTTTTGTGGTTTGTTATAATACATACTTGTAATAACACAATCTAGAGACCAATAAGACTAATTAGAGTCTTTGATTTTTTATAAATTGTTTAAAAAATAGTCGTTTCAGCAATGAGTAATCATTGCTTTAAATATCAATGAATAGTTTGATGGTTTTCTCTGTTTTCTGAATGCTTGAACAAAAGAAAATAATAATTCCTCACAGGATCTCACAAAGTCCAAATTTACACTTTCAAAGTTAGTGCTGTCGTCTAACAAAAACCAAAGAGATTGGTTTCTTCTTCCTTCTCCCTGAGAGGATGAAATAAATGAAAATTCAGGAGGAAGAAAATCTCTTAAACGATTGATTCATGATCAAAATAGTTGCAGAATAATTCAGATATTAAACTGATGAATTGTTTCAGCTCAAACAGCAAACATGAGTAGAAAATGATTGCTGGACTACTGTTATATTTGATATAGGGTTACGTACATAGATTACTGGTTATTATATATTCTTGTGACATTTAAAGTGTCTAGAGGCTACACAGCTTGTTTATACAGTGGGATGTATATTTCCTAATGTCATGACACTGACTTGTTTGTCTTGATCTTTGTCTCTTTAGCCTGTGAAGTAGAAACCACGTTGCACATTATACCCACTCACTGTTCTACACAAGAGCAAGAGAATGACTATTCACTGACACTGGTGAATCTCAGGTTGTGTAATAGGAATGTTATACGTCTGGTTTCCCTCCTGTAGAAGAGAATAAGGTAAATATCAGCCTTTGGGCCACAAGGCACAAAGGTTCATCCTTACGATAAACATGAGTTTGTGCTGAAATGTCCATCATTGAGTTCTTCCACCATGTTGTCAGTCTGAAGTCTCGGCCTTTGCTGCACAGAGCCACATGCCAGTGCTTTGCTTTTGACTATTTCAGGAGGAAAAGTCATTCGGTGCCAGCACACACGCGGCAATAATTAATTATTCTTCCTGAATTTGTGCCACGAGCTCTGAAATCCCAAATCACTCACATGCTGTTACCTGTGGGATTGCGTCTCCTCTCTATCAGCGCTCACTCGTAGGTGGCACATGATGGATTTCGGAGCAGTGCTCTTTCCATCTCTTGACTGCGGAGATTGCCTGGGGATGCTGGCGGGTCCCTGACAAACAGGGCCTCCTCCATGCCTCACCTTGATCAACATTCAGTGTTGCCCCCTGAATCCATCATGAGCTGTGACAACACGCCCCATTCTGGACTTTCTATATCATGGTGGATAATGTGGCTGCCCGCTGGAAGCTGCTGGCGGCGGTGATGACGATGATTATGATGTAGTGCCGGTCTCCAAAGTGGATGCGGGACCTTTTATTGAAGTTGGATGTATATAGCATTTTTGATTAATAAATAAATAGATGCACTCATCCTTTAGATCTGTGTCAGGGTGTGTAGCAGGGTGAATAATGTATTATACAAGAACGTCCTAGAGCGACCACAACATCAAGGTGGACCTTTTCTTATTTCTTTTCTTATATTTATTGCTCTCAGGATTAATCATTATCAAAGAAGGTTGAACAGGAAATTGTGTGTCCTTCCTTTGTCCTGCTGGGAACCATACGATTGCTCATATTACATTTTACAGACATAAAATGGATTTACGCATTAAAATCACGATAAAGATCATGAAATAAAACCTTAGACTAAAAATGGAACCAGTGACAGTGACACAAATAACACAAGAAGGCGGCTTTCAAAACGCTTCACACCCACAGGCACAGACGAAGCTTTTAAAAGTCCCTAACCGACAGATATTTGAGTCCAGTAAAGACAAAACCGTAAAGTCCTTACTAAGTGGCCTTTAATCAATCTAAGACGGATGACCCCGATAAGCGAATGATATTTCTATAATAATCGCTTGTTTGATCTGACATAATTATTGATTCTTATCTGCTCGTCTGCGTGAACTCATCTCGTGCCATTGTTTCTGTACAGATTAACCGCCACGCTCTACCTCATTAAGCTTCGTCAGATGGCTTTTGTCATCATCGGGACACGCTGTGAGCGAGGCCGCGAGACAATTAAATACAAATCCACATCATGCAAATGCAATTCGTAATTATCGCTGCATGTCAAGAAAAAAAATAATTTGCATGTTATTTGATCAAACCCCTGCAGACTGGACCGCTGGTGGAGGGAGGAGTGAATGAGGCTGCGTGGGTAAACAAAGATCTGACGGCTGACACGAGTTGTTATTAGTCAAACGCTCCTTTGGCATAATGCTTGAACAATTAGATTTCATGAGGGATGCTAAGCTGTGTCTGTAGATCCCCCTCCCCGCTATTACGTAGTACAGAGCCGCTCGTGTGAAGAACACATGCATGATGAATGAAGTGTGTTGCAGTGAGTAGTGTGTCCTTTCTTTGAGAGAACTAGTGCAGTGTTCCTTTTGAATGGTGCTGTTTGTTTGGGCCTGTGGTGATGCTGGTTGCAGCTTTTCTTTATGAGACTGTAAAAGAAACCGGCAGTAAATAAAGAGCTGCTGCAGGACTCAATAGACTGAAGCCTGAAACCTCAACACTGCTGCTGCACACAGGGTTGTTCACTACAGGTGCTGAACCTTTCGTGTGTGGAACTCAATTTGAAACGTGGTGTTTCAGCCATTGCAGTCGAAACCAAACTCCCAAAGGCATTCAGGTAGCCTCTTGCTAACAATCCAGACCGGGCTAAAGCCATAACAGAGTGCGGCTTGGGCCAAAAAATGTTGTCCAACCCAAACCAAGCCTGACCTGAACCCAACAGGCAACTGTATTATACAGGGGCGGCTGTGGCTGAGGGGTAGAGTGGTCGTCCTCCAACTTGAAGGTCGGCAGTTCGATCCCCAGTCTGACCCATCTGCATGCCGAAGTGTCCTTGGGCAAGATGCTGAACCCTGAATGGCCCCCCATAGAATAACAAACTGCTGCGAGTAGATGCACTGTATGAATACGTGTGTGAATGTAAAACTGTACTGTAAAGCGCTTGGAGTTGTCATCAAGACTAGAAAAGCGCTATATAAATACAAAACCCTTTAAACCCTTTATGTATCCGAGCCAACCAATGATCTGAGACCAATGTTTTTCATGGTCACAGGCACATGCATCTAAAAAGTCAAGTAGAAAAACCCTGCTTGACCAAAACCCAACTCGCTTATTCAAAATTCGCCGAAGCTCGACTCATCAGCAGAACCTTGAACTGAGGAATCAGCCGTCTCTGTTATGAGCGTGTGTTGTTGTGATCTAGTGTCACTTGCGTTGACGAGTCCCTGCTGTCACTGCTACAGAGCACCGGTCACCTTAATGCAAAGTTTATTAATATTGAACAGATCACAATTTCAAACTGCACCTCATTGGGCCGTTAGAGATACACGTTCAAGCCGCCAAGTGTGAAGCCGTAGATCGACGAGCCACACACACATTTGGAATTATCAGATAGATTGATGCTCACAATTGAAGAAATACATTCCCCCACAAAAACACAATTGCTGCAGGATGCACCCTGAAACCTCATTCGGCACCTTGAAGCTAATTTCACAAGAAACCCCCTCGCTGCCTTTTCAGGATGAAAACAGCTTGAAACAGACCAAAATTCCCTCAGTGAATACGAACGACTTCAAAGACTAATTTCCGTCTCCCTGTGTGTCTCCTGCTCCCTCGCTGCGGTGTCGCTGCCATTCCCTCCAGATGACTGCTTTTATTTGATATCAAACTAATGAGATTTCCATTCTCAAAGCATATCCTCTCGCTCCCCGGTCTTAGAGAAGATTCCATTTATGTATATACCCTGCAATGCTATTTGTTTTGCATATTTACATAAGACGTATCCATCCTATCTATATGTTTTCCAAATGCCAATGTTTTATTCATATATTTCTCTATCATTTGCTTTTCATATCCGCTGCCACTTGCACTGTCAGAAAGAGTGATGTATTATTGGGGTATTGAACACATAATTTAGTTTGCAGCTTATGTGGGCGAAAGCTTATCTGCCTCAATACGCAGACTCTCAATCAAATGGAGAAATTATAATTGATATTTTTCAAATAGATGTTACTGCAGAATGACTCTGCTTGGAGCCTTTTTTTTCTTGCTTTGTCTTCGCTCGGAGGAACCATAAATTAAAAGTGGTATAATTAATAACACCAGATGCAGTCATAATTTAATGCCGCTGCCTATTGTGCCGTGCAGTACATCTGACTGGAGTCGAAATCGAAACGAAAACACAGAGCCTCTCCTCGGAGCCACGCGGAGAGTCGGGCGCGAGCCGCGAACTCGTACTCCGAGTGTGATTGACACGCCGGTCGAGAACATGACAGCGTACGCTCAGTCGAGCTGCCAGACGACGCCTCCTCCCCCGCTCAGGAAAACATCAGCTTGTGAGCGACAGGAATCATCTTTAATATTCGTCTCTCTTTGGCCCGGCACACAAGCGACGCCTGAATGCGCGCACACACACACACACACACACACACACACACACTGGAATAGTCTCGCATCAATAGAAAGAACAACAGTTAGTGTTCAACACCCGAGTGTAGAATATGTCCTCCAGAAGTGCTGGAACATGTCCAGGTTGTGCTCCACTCACCACCTCACCTTGTCTGCCTCCATATGTTTCCTTTCCTTGACACATCATACTCTTCTCTTCTTCTTTAACACACACACCAGCTGCACACAAACACTGCATTATGGATGAACCCTGCGACACTGTGATGATACATTTGTCACATCCACACAAAGTCGTTCTTTAAAGGGACGTCCCTCTTTATGCCACCTGGAGTTCACAATTTTGGCACTTGACATTTACGGAGGGGCTCGCCGCAGCCGATGTCTCACCGCTGCCGACACTGAATCCAGACTCTGTGGACACACACGGCACCGCGGGGGCCTGACGTGGTGCAGAACACGAGTTCTATATTTGGGCTCGGCTTTGAGGTCCAGACGTTCCTTTGTGAAGCAGGAATCAAATATTTTAAGAAGGAGACACCTGATCTTTGTTCTCATTTTTAAAGCTACGCATGACATGATTCCTGAAAGGCAGCAATCGTACTAATAAGTAACTGTTTAAAGGTGCAGTGCACCAGTTTCACCCAAGAAGTTCAGTTTACTAATTATAATCCGTGATATCTACTTTGTCAAAGCAGTTTTAGAATGTTATCCGTGGCTTTGGAGCAAGGACGTCAAGAAAAGAATGGGCCCTCATTCACAGATATCTATTTAAGAAATTTGTTCTTAAAATAAAACATGTTGAATGCCATGTAGGTTGAAAATGTGAGCCAGTTTTTCCTAATTAGCAATGGTAAACACCCCCCCCCCCCCCAATGCCCATAAAAGGACACATAGAAATCATAGAAACTGAAAAGACCATTGAAGAATCCAGGAATGATTGAACTGATCTAAAGACGGCGCCGCTCCAAACTGAGACCGTGAAGAAAAGTTGTTATATTTTGTAGTGTCAGCATAAAATACCACAAAAAAACAATGGAATACTGTTACACATTCAGAGAAAGCTGAAGTAAAAAAATCATGGATTTCAGATTTGAAGTCGAAATAAATATTGTCAAGCACAGAAGAGAGATGTTGTCTGAGCTGGAGCAGAGCATCAGTGAAGAAACAGCACTGCAGGTGAACTCTCAGCCAAGCAGCTGTGGATCCTCGACCTGAGCCTGACGGGCCCCATCGGCCCCATCGGCCCCCGACACGTCGGCCCCATCGGCCCCATCGGCCCCATCGGCCCCATCGGCCCCATCGGCCCCATCGACCCAGGTTCAGACACAATGTTTTAAATCGTATTCTGGTTCAGGTTCCGGTCGGTGCTCAGACCTGAGTGCATCTCCTGAGCCGTCTCTTGTCTCAGAACAGTACTAATCTTTGAAACCAAAAGGTTGGTGAGTTTTTTTTTGTGATAAAATATTATCTGCTGCTTCAAACATTATTGATCTGGCAAGTTTTACTGGACTGTGTAGATTATTTAATGAGCACAGGTGGGTTGCAGTATCAGCCGACTAGTGGACAGGTGCGGTATGACCGGACCTGACCGGAAAAGTTTAGTAAAAGGCACAAAACCAACTCACAGAACAACTGCAGTCGTTCAGCAGGAGAAGCAGAGGTAGAGGAGGATGGAGCAGCTGCCGCCATGACAGAGTGGTTCAATTCAAAGTAATCACATTTTCAAACATCCATCCTTTTCTTTGCTCAGACCAGTATCAGTCACTGTGTGGGGTTTTGTGGCGCATCAATTTAACTGACTGCACATGTTACTCTGTCGGGCACAGCTGCGTCTCTGAGTCTACAAATCCTGTGCGTGGCATCATCAGCTCCACTTCTGTTTAGCATAAATTTACATGTTCGGTCTAGCTAAAAAAATAAATAAAAGAAATCATAAAATGGTCCATATTTTGTTCCCCGTCATAAAACTAGTATGTGATCCGTCTGCAAATATGAACATCAGATAACCAAACACACAGATTGATCATGTGCCACTGTCTTTAAAGGAACAGCTTGTAGGACACAGTGAAGTCGGAGCCATACAAGAGGAAGAGTCCAAAGACGCCTTCGCTTATCAGGCCACTCTGCCTCATGAATAGTTTACACATTAAGTTGATAATTTCATTAAAAATTCAAAAGTTTCAAGATCCTTGGTTGAGTTAAAAAGCTAATTGTACATGTCCATACAAATTTAATTTATTCACTTACCTTAACAAATATATAGGGCTGAATGTTTGTTAACCCATTGACCCTCTATGCTCTTAATGCTGTGGCATCTCATGTCTCATATCTCATTCTCTTACCTTGAAGTGTTAGAGACCTCTTTCAACCTTTAAATCAGTCTGCAGTCACACGAAGAGCCGGATTGTTCACACGGGGCTGTGCAGCTGATATGTTTCCCCTTGTTTGACAGGGTTATCTTCCAAACACTTTGACTGATCTTAAACAAAGCTCAGAGATCTAACATTTGACTATACAAGCCTCCCTCAATAGCTTTATGCTCCCTAGAGGTGATGTAGCTAATGTGTCATTCTGTCAACCCTCTAATACCCTTACATAAGCTCTGTGCGTGGGGGGGGAAGAGAACAACATCCACTCACACTGTTGTGCTGGAAAACAACAAAAAACATAGATTCGGGAGATGTCTAGTAATATTCAAATTGGAGCCGGACTGATATGTATGTAATATCCCTGATATTAGGGAGTAAAAAGTAGTGTAGTACTTTTACTCCCTAGTAAATAGTGTTTGCTGCTGTGGAGCTGCTACGTGAGGTTTCTGGTATGACTATGGTTTTTACAGCTTAATCATAACCTTTATTATAAATACTTAATCATATCATTTATCTCATTTATTTTAACTCGTATCATTCTTGCAGGGTTTATTCTGGAAATAAAAGTTAAAATCTGCAAATTTCTGAAAATAAAACAAAACATACTGTTGGTACAGATGTGAAAGGCTCGTATGGGCAGATTTGATCAACCAGCCAGAATCAGTGGTGAGGGAGTAGCCCACCAACGGATGTAAGTGGCCCTTGAGACATGTTTTCAGATCTTTCTTTGTGGCGTTCCTTTCAATTAAGGACAGTTTCTTTCATTTTTCCAGTTGGTGCCGGCGTCTCCTGGCTCTCAGATGACCAGCATGGCCCCCAACTGGCTCTGCCTAGGGGGGGGACCTGATTCAAATGAATTTCCATTACAGAAAAACCCGGCTGGCTGGAATAAATCATAATAAAAATGGAACTTGTGGCCTGTCATCCCTCAAAGATCAGCCACCTTGGGACACTGCCGAAGCCTTCCCCCATCATATGCCCCAGTGAAGCAGAGACGATGGGAAAGAGCATGCAGAGGATTTCTGTGCCAGAGGGAAAGAAGATTTTCAAAAGCGATTAAAATACAGTTCACTTTTTTAAAGGTTTCCTGCACTTCCAAGTCTATAACCCAGCAGGTGCAGCCGAGAGTTCCCCCCCGAAAGGAGCGCACTCACTTGTGTCGGCTACTTTCTGCTTTATGACCGTTACGTCTGAATTAGTCTGATAAATCATCCGTGTCATACGGGGAACAAACTGGTACGCTGGGAGGTTTAACTGGTTGTTCCGTGATTGGTCTCGACCCAGAGACGTGTCAGCTGTTGTGTAGAGATAGAATAAGGCTGCGCGCCCCACTGAAATGCTCAGCAATTAGACAGGACGGAGAAATGTCAGGCGGAGACACTGTGTGTCCCTCGGAGCAGTTGGGCGAATGTGGTTTGTCACTACTCACATTACGCCTGTCAGCGCGTCACCCTGCAACTCTCTGCTTCTTTCAAATTGATCCTCGGGGAATGGGTTTATACACTTCTTTTTTTAACTGACCAGACAGTGGCCAAACGATCAAACATATATATATTTATTTATTTCCATCTTCGCTCCTACGCAGCTCATGGGATCTTCATGAGGAATCAGATCTGCAGCTCCATCCTGCTGTTTCACACAACCAGATTCTGTTGTGGTTAAGTGGCTTCGCTCAAGGAACAACTTAACAACTTTAGTTTGGAAATGCTGCACACACAAATTCATCTCTGTCACATTGTCCCTCAACTTTCCACATTCGATACGTTTCAGCCATTTCCTGCAGTTTTAATGGAATATATTAGATCATAGAACCTCAGGAACACATGGTGTGACATCTAGGGGCTGGTTTCATGACCCTAAATGTTGTGTGATTTTGTTAGTTTGTTTTTGTGTTATTACCTGGCATTCAGTGACTTACCCCCAGCCTCCTAATGCGTAGACTGTGTGGTTGCTGCAACCTCTGCTTATATATTCATTTGTACATTTTCAGTCAATTAATTTGTTTTGCGACAGACAACAAAGCTGACAAAATAATAATAAAACAGGTGGTATGTGCTCAAGAGAAGTTATTAATACACTATCAATAAAACTGAAATACTAAATTAAACCCGTCCACCTGGAGGAAACCTCTGGCTGGGTTCAGTTAACTGACTATTTTGAGCTTCACAGATTTTAATCACTCTTGCTATTTTAGATTTTTCCTTATATTTTCGTGTTACCTCTGAAGATGCTATGTGATCTCAAATGAATTGTGTTGTGTTGTGAGTGTTACAGTGTAAATGTGCAGTTTTTCCTTTAAATTTAATCATATTTACTGTCATTTCTATCCATAAAGGTTGGAATCCGAGCTGATCTTTGAGTGTGAAGTTTGCTCTTCCTCTGTTACCACTGTCCAGGGTGTTGTCTCTCACTCCTCTCACCCCCCCCCCCCCCACCCTAAACCAAACGTAACGTTAACCTAACATCTTCACACTTGTTTTCACCTCACCTTTCTATACCTGGGCCACACACAACACACCACACACACACACACACACAGGCTGAAGAAATGATTCATTTTCCCTTCAAGAAGCTCAAAGGTGCCATAAAAGAAAACAGAGATGAAAAAACTAAAAGTGATAAAACTGAACTGTGTTGAAAGCAGACAGTTTTCTAGCTCTGCATCATTCCGGCCATAATGTTACATTTTTGCCTGTAGTCAGCATGGCTTACCCCCCCCCCCCCCCCCTCCTCATTCACCTCAGCTGAATTAGTACATTCCCCTAAACTCTGTCCTGATGAGGAGTCAACAGTGAAACATGCAGCCCGAGGCGTAGCAGAGAAAAAATGAAAGCGATCACAGGAGATGGGGGGGAGCAGATGGCAGAGGCAGAACCTATATGTGAAAGTGCAGATGCTGTTCGGTCCCACGGTGCAAAGCAATAACTGCTGCTGTAGTTAAGTTATTACATTCGTGGAATATTTAAAGATAATCATGTCTTTCACTGATGTGCAATAATGTGAAGAAAGATCCTTCACTCGTCTTGTTGAGGTTTTATTACAGAAAAACTAAGTGACTTCTCCGTTTAGCATTTTTATCTTGTTCCCGTGACGCCTTGTTGTTGCTATTGCTCAGTTTTTCCTTCTTCAAGCCACAACCCAGCTCACCTGCGTGATATCAAATGTTTGTTTTTATTTAGTTATTGTTGCACCAATAAAAAATGAATTAGCAAATACAATTTCTGTAACAATAATATCACTAATAATAAAAAAGAATACACTTAATTTACATAGCAATGTTAACAATGCTTAAAGACACTTAACATAGTTAAAAACAAAAGTATGTAACTAAACTATCAAATACTTCTTTATAACACAGTAAAAGGACCTCGTCTTATACATTGTTGAACTTTCAATCCCTTGCACACTTCATCTTTGCCGAAGAAGACACAAATGTACAACAAAATGAGACACAAGTTTACCTCCATACATGTCTGACTGACGGTAACCTCCATGAAAAGATACTGTAAATTCTCCTTACAAAATGCCTACCACTAACAAAGTATAGTCTCTCTGGATCCTCATCATTCTTTCACAGTTGGCAAAAGAGATAGAATACCTCTACCAGTTTATTTATTAAAAACTCTCAGTTTGTTGTAGTCGGACTGAAAAGCAGCCATGGGTGGACGTAGCCTTTGGCCAGTAGCCTGAAGCCGACCTCCAGAAGTGGAGCGGTGATGGACAGGTGCAGGTGTTACTCACAAGCTGCCACCGCACCGCTGAGGCTGCCGGTGCCACATGGAGAGGAGAGGGCAGCAGACAGACACAGGGAGCGTGAGTGAGGAAGAGGCTGGAGGTTTACTTCTTGGTTACAAAATGATTTATCTTCCCTTTCATGTGCCGGGAGCCATTTTTTATATACATTAAATCCATGACCAATTTCAGTTCTGATTGCTCAGTGATTGGCTCCAGTTTCACTCCCTTCCCGGTCAAGTGTTTGACCTTTGTCCACAACCACCTCAGATTGGTTGTCCTCCCATCATGGGTCATCCTTACAGGTGCTCTGCTCTCTGTGTTGACCCTTCTCCAGGTGTGGTCCAGCTTCCTCCCTGAGTCCAAACACATGCAGATGCACATGTGACGGGTGTAGCCAGTACCACCGCCCATAAACCGGTAGCTGGGATAGAAGGATCTCCAAAAAGACCTAACAGCATGAATCAACTTGTTGGTTATTTGCATTTCAGGTTGAGAACAACTGTCAACTACTGAAAAATCAACTGACTATTATAGGGGAATAAGAGTGTGATTGGTTGTCTGTCTCTGTATGTTAGTGCTGCAATCCACAGGTGACCTGTCCAGGGTGGTCACCTGCCTCTCACCCCCAGGACCCTCTAAGGAAAAAGCATCATAGATGGACGGATGAATTGGATAAATGTTGAAACTGTATGTCAATGTGTTGACAGCACCACAGATGTTTAAAATCCAAAACTGCTGAGTTACATACAAATATACTATTTCCATTGTTTTTTTTACTGGCTGATTTTCCAACTTAATGTTGCCCTTTGAACATCTGGAAATTAGCCCCTCTTTTATTCTTTTACAAGCTTCTTGGCGTCTGTCCCACCATGTTGACTCTCCCTTTTACACAGTCATCGATTCAGCAGCACTACTCCCCTGTTGTTCAGTGTTTGTGTTGTGTGTCCGTGCCTCACATACAGACCGAGGCAGAGGAACGGTCCGGCCTCCCTGCCTGCGTCAAAGAGGCGTCAAAGAACAGGTTGATTCAAATGTCTTCAGTAGAAATCTCCATGTTTGGATGTTTTGACCTTTGTTTAATTTAGCTTGAGCGATAATTCAGTCACTCGCTAGTCTGGAGAGCTGCGTTTTGAAATTCATCACACGACTCGTGAAATGTAATTAGGAAAAGCACCCTGGGGAGACATGTTTTTTAATAGAATATTTACCTCAATTGCCCAATTTACATGCAGCATAATTGTTTTCATCAATATGAATGTGGAGAAATGACACATCAGTGTTTTCAGTAAACACTTCAGCAGTGACTCCACTTGTGGGTCACACAGAGAGAGAGAGAGAGAGAGAGAGGGAGACTCAGTTGACTTGATGAGGACAGCATCGCCTCGGGCTGGATCTGCCTTTTCTCCACTGTGAAAAGAGGAGATCATCTATCTGTGAGAAAGGCAGAGTATTATAACGTGTAGACAGACTCATTGTGATCCTGCTCTGCAGCTTTTCCAGGAGCAGTTCCACACACCCAGTAGTTCTGCACATGCACATGTGTGTCTCCTAGTTTGAATATCTGTCTCCTGTTCACCATGCAACGTTCAGAGTCCAACTAGTAATGTGAGATGCATGGGCATTCGGCTCCCGAGGACTTCAGGTAAAAAACATGCTGTTAATTACGCCTTTTCGAGTGAATATGTAACCAGTTACTTCAATTGTATTGGAACGCTGATTACCCTTGAATCTCAAAAGTTATTTGTGGTCTCTGTCAGTTCACCCATCCCTCCATCTGCATAGTGGTGAGGAGATAATGAGTTTTCATTTTTCTGTGAACTATCCCTTTAAGGACATCCTGATGAATTTGCTGCAAGTCTTCCCCTTCTGTCTCTCTCTCTCTCTCTCTCTCTCTCTCTCTCTCTCTCTCTCTCTCTCTCTCTCTCTCTCTCTCTCTCTCTCTCTCCTTTTCATGCTCAAACTGTCCCAAATCTTAAAATAATAACACTTTTTTTTTTTTTTTTAAACAAACACACCTTGAATTCCAGAGTCTCAGAAATGCCACCACACAATCAGGTCCTGCCCTTTTCAACATGCACGACACATAACGCAACAAAATTAATGATCTTATTATCTTAATGTCCATAATTTCATGCATAGCCGGTTGCTAATGCTGAGCTGATGATTCCTCCCTTTGGTAAATCATTCGACCAGACGGGACGTTTATCCAAACCCCGGTCATCATCGCACATGTTGTATCACAGTAAACATTCTCAGATGTGTGTGTGTGTCATTCACTCGCACTCAATTATAAAGAACGATCCCCGGCAGCGGAGAAGTGAAGGGGAGGCGGCTTCCGCGGGAGGCCGCTGACCATGCGGGCCTGTGGCCAAGACGCATCATTCTGTGGCCACATGGATAATTGAACAACAAAATTGTAATTTCAGGGACCAGTGCTCAATGTCCACCCTGTTCCCTCTTCAGACTGAGCGGCTGATTATACACATCTGCTGTGGTTTCACGTTACTGTCAGACTCTTTTGTCAAGTTTGAAATGATTCTCAAGGAACTGCGGCAGAGGAAAACCGGTAAGAACAAATTAACACCGGAGGTTAATGACGCTTCTGCAAACTGTGACTTACTCTGCAGGTAAATCCTCTGCAGCTCTGCAACAACAGCAAAACAAAAAAAGACCCTAAAATAATGAAACTCAAAGAGAAAGGATCACAAACATTTTTCTTTGAAGGTTTATTTTCAGCTTTTTTTGGGGGGGGGGGGGAGTGTGATTTGCTGCAACTCATTTTTCTCATTGTTTCAAATCCATTCAAGTGCAAATCACAAGTGCAGATCTCTTTTATCCTCTTAGTGTGAGCCTAACATCACGAGCATCCAAAAGAATAAAAAAACAAAATGAGGCACCGTGGTGCGTCACGTAGAGAGGCGGTTATCCTGTTATCACATCCTGCCACAACATTGGACTTTGTTGACGTGTGTGCTGCATTTGAAAATGAAATGGACATTGTGCAAGCACACACAGACCAAGCTGGGGGAAAAAATCATATTAAAATATAATATACAATGCATATGTCCTGGTACTAAAATCATCCAAGCAGGGATGAGAAAGTTTGAGCTATCTGGAATAGTTGTAAGTTTCTCCCGGGATGTAAAAAAATCTGTATCGTACGAGACTAAATCTGTTGATGTCCATCAGGGTCCCAGGACAGATTCAAAGAGACAGATGTAGGGTTTGAATGGAAAATATCCACTCTGAGATCTAATGCCTCCAGTAAATGTCCTTCATCTATGGTATAACAAGTTCTTTCTGCAGACAGCAGGGACCCAAGGTAAAAAAAAGCATGCTTTTGTTTGAATGTGTGGGGTTAGACAGAGGGTAACGCTGCTGTAAAACGCCACAGACATCTGGAGTAATCAGAGACATTTCAATCGGAGCTCCAAATGGACTGTGCCCTGCTCCCTCCCTCGTCTGCAGCATTGTTCTGTGCAGGACCAGATGCACAGATAAACTGTTTTCACGGATGAGATAACTGCAGAGAAAATGTATCTATTTTTGGTTAATCCGGTATTATAACGTAATGCAACGTCTCCATAGAGTAATCCTATTAAATGATTTGCAGCATTTTTCTTAAAATGATCTAATGCATTCAGACATATTAAAGAGATTGATACTTGCATGCTGTATAGTAGAATATAGTGTCAGGGCCTGGGGTCCCGAGCTGAGAGGGGGCCCCTGAGAGTGGCTGATTATGGCAGATTTGTGAGAACACCCTTAAATTCCAAATTCAGGAGACTGCATGCCACTAACTTTCTGCAAACAAATTTAAATGTTGGGTTTAGTTGAAGATTGAAATGTCTAAATGTGTATGTAGGATGTGTCTGGGACGGTGGTGGGGTTTTGCACTTAAGCTCAAATGCACAGCACTGCATGTACAGCTGAACTTGTACCTGTGGTACACACTCAGACATCCAATAGAAACAAAGCCTTCAGCCAGATATGGAATTCACAATGGGGGTTCAATTAAATTACACTTCTTTACATGTATATTTAAACCTTTGGAGGAAAGTTGCATCATGGAAACACATGTTGGTGTCTTTCATCAGTCATGTAGCTTGTGGGAAAAGCTGTGAACATAGGTTCGGTTAGATTTGAATGGCTCCACCGACCTAACGTTTCTTAATTGAGGAAATCTGCATAGTTTGTATCGACTTATTGTTCCTGCTAAAGATTTAGCAAAACCTAGTTTTGCTAAATAAGAAAATGATTTGTGCTCTGCTCACCGCTGGGTTCAGAGCACAAATCATTTTCTACCAGAGACGGCTTTTACCGACTGTAGTGAATTTTGGGTATGGCTGGTTTTATTTGGGGTCCCTTTTGGCCAGGGCCCCCAAAGTCCTTTGAGATGCTCTTGTATTTTGCCATTTTGCTCATAATCTGCATGGTCCATGGTCTGGGATCAATATTTAAGTGTTCTTGCTACGGTCAATATGTTTCATACTTTCATATTATATCTTATTAATGCTGTTGACCTGTTTGAAGTTACTCTGGCAGCATAACAACACGCTGCATGTTGTTTAACAGTGGGTCGCCCCCCCCCCCCCCCCCCCCACACACACACACACACACACAAAGGCTGTTGAGTGCAGCCCAGCTAGTAACTGAGGGTTACATAACGTTACTGTTGTACGATTCACCACCTCAAAAGACCTCGGAGAAACACAGCGAGACTTCTCACTGCTGCAGCAGCAATCTGGGATAAGCCAGTTTAAGACCAGCTTCTTCAAACACAGTGCCAGTATGAGTCAAAGGTTAATGAAAGGGCACTTGGTTGGGAGGATGAAGACATGGCAGCAGGCAGAGCTGGAGGGATTAGCCCTGTTCTCATATCAAAGAGATCCCCAGCCAGTGAGGCTCAATATGGATTTTGTATGGAAATCTGTCTCCACTGCAGAGATATTGGGTCCAAGTGCAGGTTGGCTGTGCTCTTGATCTTCTCTCACACTCTCTCCTCACACACACACACACTCACTTTCACTCGGTAAACACTCTAACCCATTACGCTGCGGATGAAAGTTGACTATTGACATCGATTTCTCTGATTTGGATCATATTTCAGAGTTTTACTGTACAAAGAAAAAAAAATTCAATGCGTTGCAAACACTTGAGCTGCAAAGGTTTGAGAAGTCAAACTGCTGCTGCTGTTTGAAATGTAACAACAGCTGTTGTTAGTTTGCACAGTTCTCAGCTTCTTCTTTTTCAGTGGAGCCGTTTTCTGTTTCAAACCAAGATATTGTATCTTGCAGAGCTGCGTGTGTCCTTAAGAGCTTTAAAGAAGCTTTTATTATCAACTGGTAATTTTGCAAATTATTTTCTCACTTATCTGATTGGTTTATTGAATATTACAACACTGTTATCCCAACTTACTAGATAGCCTTTTGGTAGAGCAAAGATCAAATATATCTTTATACACAGTTAGGAATAACCCTTCACTCAAAAAACTAGATTTGTTTGTATTGTCAGTTTTGAGTCTTGAATTGCCTCAAATGATTAATCAATTAATGAAATAAAGATCATTTTTGTTGATCACTAATTCAATAATGTAGTTTCAGCCCTACTTTCTCACAAACACAAGCTTCATTAAGTTGTTGCAGAACCTATAGAACCAACACAGATTTAATCTAGGAGGGTTTACATCACATTAAACCATGTAGGACTCATAGGCCTTTGTGGATTAAACATATGACACCGTCACCTACTGAAGTCTTTAGCCAATAAACATCAGCCGATACGTTATAGCAGCCCTGGAGATGCTCTTCTCTTCATGCTTCAGAGTTTTGGCAGCATTTCGTTGAATCTGAGGTTTAAAACAAAAATGTATTTCTATATGTTCACATTCCCCAGCTGCTGTCAGTAGTGATGGATTCAATAAACATGAGTGAACAGGTTCAACTGACCAAGAACAAAACCCCACGGCCACAAAGTCTGACCTGGTCACTGAGTTTAGCCTCTAAACACAAGCTGGTCTCTCGTTCTTCATTTTGGGACTGTTTGATCATTTTCAAATCTGTTCATAAAAGTTGGTTTAAAAAAAACAAGTTTCTTTTCCCTTTTCCTTTTTTGAAGCAGTTTATTCTTGTCTTTCTGTTCTCTAGACGAAGTGGAGCTGGCTTCTTGTGCCTCTTTCTCAGTCTACAGTTGTTTGTCTATAAGACACTGTATCAGACACAATACAAGCCCAGCTGCTGAGCTCAGCACCGCCTTCTTATCAACACTTGATTTCATAATGCTGATTCTTTTGGTTGGTTTATTACAACCTCAACACACTCATCCTGTTTTACCTGTTTTAACCATAGACTGTTTAGAAAGATGGATTAAATGATGGCTCCCCAGGTGAAACCAGAGTATCTTGACCTCCAGGTTTGTGGATGGGACATGGTCAAAACTAAAAATGTCAAAGTACACGCCAAAAATAATTTTCCTCAAAAGATTGTTTTTCCATTTAGGTAGTTGTGATGTTTTTCTCTACTGTGCAGACACAGGGTCCAAATGATGTCATTTCAATGCAGCTACATTTTGGATAAATCTTAAATTCTGGATACTGGAAGGGAGTTGAGATGTGTCATCGTTTTTTATTTACAGTCTCTGGTTTCAACATGTCTCTCTCACTGTTCAGCTCTTTTCTTGGGCTGCAGCTATCGATTATTTTACTGATCCATTCACTGGAGTTACTGGAGGAATCCTTTCAGCCCCACTCTTTTCACATGAGGTCAGATCCTCTGATAACCGGTGGAGGTTCGACACTGTTTGTCCGATATCGATTAAAAGTGAAAGTCAGCACTTCAACCTGACGTAACGCGGCTGACATCGTGCCAGAAGATCTTTTGTGTGTGTGTGCTGGTGTAAAGAAAATCAGTTTTTTCCGTGTGTGTGTTTTAGACAGAAGGGAATTGTTGTGGCAGAGATGAATCTGCTGTCCTGGAGCCATCCTTATAAATTGGGTACGGCAGCATAATATGGAGCTACTTAAACACTTTGCTGCCTCTCCCTGTGGTCGCCCCTGTGTGACAGCCTCGCTCCAATATGCTCTTTAGAGATAGGCCAACTGGATTTTCATAAAATGAAGCGAGCCCAGTTGTTATGACAAGATTTTAATGGATTTACAGCGAGTCATTAACATTACGCTTCAGTGTTTTCGAGGCTGTGACGCGGTGTGGTGTCACGGGACGTCAACAGAATAGAGCATGTGGAAAAACATACTTATTTATCATCTTGTTGCAAAGAATGTATATTTTTTTTTTTATTAATAATGATTCTTCCTAAATGCTGCCCAATTAAGACCAGAGCTTAAAGGTGCCATATTGCAGAGAAAAAGGATTTCCAAGTCTTTTTTATTTTGAAACAAACCTGCTCACTATATGAATATTGTGAAGTCATAGTAATGATCAATCTTAGAAGAAGCGCACACAGCCTCAGATACTGTGTCTGTAAACAAGCCCTGAGCTTTTCAGTCATTTTGTGTTGTCACATCCTTGCCCTAAGTTTAGCCCACACAGACCCAGACCCAGTTATTGTTGTTTCAAATGAACAACCACTAAGCAACACTACTGGGACATGCTGTTAGGAAAACACTGCACAATCTGTGCTTGTCAGAAAGTCAGTATAGGATTGGACGGCCTTCCCAAGGACCAGTGGCTGAAGTTTATCACCTCCACCTAGTTGTTATGGTTTCGTCTGAATTTGTTGGTATGTTTGCAAGCTTAGGAAAATAAATATTGGACAGTTAAGGGACATAGATGTTTTTAAGAAATGAGGCATGTTAAAGGGACTGATATCTGAGAGCATGAGTGTGTACGATCTGCTGCAGCTCGATTGAACTTAAGGAGACTGTTGGGCCTTGGTGGAGGTAGACGCTCTACTGAGTGCCTTGCTGATTTTCAGTCAGATTTGTTTCAGTCTCATTTCAGTGCTGGCTGATAATCTCAACATTCATTTTACCCACCTACAGTATTCGACTATAATCCATTACCTGTGGTTGGCCTGGCCTTGAGTCACTCAGAAAAACTACCAGCCAATCAGAGGAGAGACGAAAACAGGCCCTGGGAGAAGCATGAGAGATTGAGCTGTGATCGACTGTACAGAGATGATTCTTTTAAACCCAACTAAAAACACATTTCTTTCTTTTTGCTGTTGCCTCCTATCAAAAGATTTCTAAATCTATCTGCGAGTGCTGATGTTATATATATATATTTATTTGTGACGTTCCCGTACCTTCTGGTCAGCAGAACACTCGGAAGACATTTGAGGTGAGCACACCAGTTCCCTTTGTCCGGGCATTGCCGAGCCCGTGCTGACTCTGGAAACCTGCAGAAAGAAATCCTTGTCAAACATGAAGGAGTTTGTGGTCAGCACAATCTGAATGAGCTCTGAAATAGCTGCTGTGTTCGGTGAACTTTGTTTAGCAGAGTTTAATTCTACTGGGTGAAGAAAGAACTCAGCTGCCCTCGGTCCTCTGGTTCAGTGACGTTGGCGTATAGAGACTCAATATCCATATTTTCAACCATGGATTAACTCTCTGAAAACTGGTGACCCCTAAGTGACCTCGGGAGATGGTTGTTCACATGATCCTGTTTAAATCATTCTAATATAAAAACTAATATATAGAATTTTCATTATTTTGCAGTAGAAGGCCAAGATCTCTTTTTCTTACATCATCACATCTTATGCTCATGATGACCTAATCAAGTTTTGTTCTGTGGTAGCAGAGAGTTCAAATAAATTGAGGTGTTATTATCGTCATGACTTATTATCATCATGTTACTATATCTTCAAAAACTATTGGATCAGTTTGTTTTATGTGGTTATTTAGCAAAATATAATTAAATAACATGTCAGATTCTGAATTTTGTTGTCGCACTTCAATAATTTATTATGCTTTACAAAATCTTTTAGCTTTGGTTGTACTGACTCAAGTGATTCAATGATTTTATTTTTACTCCAAACGGTTAGTTCACATGTTGTCAACCACTTGTTGTGGCACCAGGACTGTGCATGTGGGGCTGGCACTGAACCAGAGTGGTGTCACTCACAGGAGAATATGCCAAAGCACATCAAGCTCTGGTTCCGCAGGTCACCCGGTCAGTGGGATCAATTCCATGTTGGTTTTGGTTTGTAGACATAAAGAAATGGAGGAGAAGAACATTGTCAACCTCAGCCTTCAAACAAGCTTCGGGTCAGAAGTTTCCGGAAATCAAAACCATCCTCGTGGGGTTTTTGGTCTTTTACAGGAACCAGAACCATCAGGTCTGTAAATATTGTATTTTATGGAAGTGGAAAGTTTCTTATCCAGAGTTGAGCTTTAAAAGGTTTTCTTTCAAAGTTAAGAAAGTAACAATGCACAGATCAGAATTTATTCCTTTAAGATATTATTGTGAAAAAAAGGTGAATATTCTGAAAACATGAAAATCAAATCCTCGTTGTAGGTGTTGATTTTCACTGATGATGAAGAAGTATGATCATGTTTACTCCCATCGGCCTGCCCACAGATTTCAGAAAAGGTTATGTGTCGGCCCACAGCAGCAGAGGAAGTTGTTATCCAGAGAAACTATTATGTAATTGACTGAATTTTTATTTTGGTGTTTAATTTGCTTCATGATTATTACAGCTGACTTTAAGACGTAGGCGTGAGCAATATCTCTGGAGATGAGACATCAGGGAAATGTTGCACGTGTTTTTTCCTATTTTGACCAACACTATTCTACAGTCGTTTTTCTGATACTGCAGCGCGGTGCAGTGATTAAAACAGACTTTTGAAGTGATACCTTCCTACACGTGTAATAAAATAGAAATGCTAATCGCCTCTCTGTAATACATCTTAGAAGTCTCGCTAGAAGAAAATCCTCTCTTCTTCTTCAAAGTCGTTTTTGGGATAAATTTGATCAGAGTTAAGGTTTTACATTTCTGTGCAGGTTCCCGTTGCACCAGTACAGCTCTTCTGGTTCTGCACTTGATACTGGTGGTGATATTAATCACCTTTATCTGCTTTGTTGTCAGGGAGTTACTTTAAACTCTAGCATGCATCACATGTGTAACTGTAGTTGTATAAGTTGTAGTCATTTTATCATAGTTCAGTTCTATTCAAGTTGTTCTGTCCCATTCTTCCAATAACTTCAGATTTACTTGAAAATAAAGGTCCTTTGTCCAACTCATTGTAACTTCTACATGACAATTTTTTTTTTTTCATTTTCATATTTTTCATATTTAAATTACATCCATTACATTAGATACTTCAGGTTATGGTCATACACAGTGTGAAATAAGCAGAAGCCAAAATATTGTTCAGGAAATAGCATTTATTGCCAACAGATTCAGCTGGAGGTAGTTTTTTTTTTAACAGTGCATTAGTTAGAATCTGATCCAGTCCTGACTTTGCTCCTCCATCTTTGTTCAGGAGCTTAAACTGTTTTGTTGTTAAAACTGTTATTTCAAAATGAAGGTGGACCCCGGGTCTGCAGATACTGTGTGATTGACAGCTACAATATGGCTTAAAAAAATGTTTCCAAAAAACCAAGACGGCGCCGGACAAACTCAAGGCTTCAGAACCGCAGTTCACATTTTTCAGAGTGACCGGTTCAAGCTAATTAAAACATCGCGATCCTGTGTTGACGGCATCATGGCACTAAGTCCAACTTGAAGTTCATATCTTCTAAGAAATATTAGAACACTATTAACATAATATGTGAAGGATCATTTAAAACAGGGGGCCGACCCTGTTGACTCATTACAGCGTCAGGTCGTAGATTTAGAAGGAGACGTCTCTAACATCAGATTGAAGTTTTGCTCTTCACTCACAAATGTTCGCTGTATGTCTTTGACACCACACACATGTTGTAGTATTCTGCAGACATGACCATGGACAGTTTGACGAATGTGCTCCCAGGATTTACTTTGAATCTGTGGAGGACGGACAGCCGAGTCTTTCTTGGAGGGCATCTCTGTAACGTACACTGAAACTCTCTGTCTGGGTTTTTTTCGAGTCGAGTGCCCAAACCAAGTCTCATAATTTCTTGACGGTTTGAGGTACACGCAGTTTCTCACCGGCCACCCCTGCAGAACATAGAGGCGTGGATGGAGAACAGGTATTAGCCCCATAGATCATGTAGAATTAGCAGCAGGAACCCCTGTCAGCCCAGACATTGGCACTTAATCTTGGACTTTTGGCAGACTGTTGCCTTAACAGGTCAAATGATATCTATAAATCAAGGATCCCCTGGCGGAGAGTGAGCGGGAGCCAGGGAGAGGGGGGGAAATGAATAGAGCTGCCACTGAAACTCCAAGGGGAATAAATCCTGGTCATAAAGCCTTACCCAAGGAAATAATCCAGTCTATTTCATAAAGGATTAAAACCTCTGAAGAAGATTGATTGCCTCTTTTTTTCCCTGTCTACGTGATGTAATCCTAGATTATGGAGACCACTTGGAGTCAGATTTTAAAGAAATTAGCACAGGATTAATGGTGAAGAGGGGCGTCCATTCTTAAAATTGCCTCTCTGGGTTTGCACAGAAAAAAGTCCCTCTGGGGTTGTCATGCTCGATTCAAGTCAGACAAGTGAATCGTGTCTAAAGTACAGGATCGGATCTAGAAAGTGTCTTTTTAAATTCAATAGAACATGGAATTTGATTAAATGTCCTTTCCGAGATTAACCAGTGAAACCATCACAACCAACAACCACACAACTAGCTTATAAGACCATGACTAAAAGGGATGATTATCAACTGATACAATAGAAAACAGAATAATCAGAGAGGAGATTAAAAGAACATCTGTTAGTAAAACTTTTACATTTTCAAATGCTTCTTCCAAAAGATTACCAATATTATTGAGTGAAAGTAGCTTGATCTGTAAGGTTAAAGGTGTAGTTTGTCATCTTTACTTTCTTATATGATATGAAATAAATGAACCTCAAATATGCACATTCAGTAGATCTAAAATGTAATCTATGACCTTTCCCATGTAATATTTCCTCTGTCACCAGTTTATTAGGGACACCTAGCTGAGCGTTATAGAGACCAACACGACAGGTCCTTCATGGAGGTTAAACTGGTGTTTGTTTATCGTTCTGTTAAATTGTATTTCTATTGAACATAAATATATATTTAACACAAAAACACCTCTCTGTGTACTGCACTACTGTTAAGCAGTGCTACATATGTCCCTCACAGTTATTGTGAAGTTTAGACGGCATGTGACGATCTTACCAAATCATTCTCTTTTGTGTTCAGTTGTTGTGTTAATACTGAGCATCGTTGTGGACACTGTGAGCAGAGCGTGTTGTGTCCCGGTGTCCACAGTGGGGACACGGAGGATCACTGTGACAGACAGACTGGAATATCAGGTGAAGACAGTCATTAATGAAATGTAATCACAGGGTCTGGTTGGCTGTGGACGTGAGAGTAGAGGAACGTGATGTGTTCAAGGAAATAGAGGTTTCTTCATGTCTGTGTGTGCATGTCTGTCTATCTGTGTGTGTGTGTCTGCATGTGTGGGTGTGTTTGTATGTGTGTGTGTGTTTGTGTGTGTGTATGGGGAGAGAGAAAGCGGACTTCAAGCAAACCGCTCCACCAGCCATGGAACTAATTTAAAGTCCTCGTTTAGAGGCTGTCACACGAAGGGCTCTGACGACCACTGATCTCTGCACATTTAACGTCACGGGCAGCTGTCAGCGAGTTGACAGACAGCCCCCCCCGCTGACTGATTACATAC
Organism: Platichthys flesus; assembly: GCF_949316205.1. Lineage (NCBI taxonomy): Eukaryota > Metazoa > Chordata > Actinopteri > Pleuronectiformes > Pleuronectidae > Platichthys > Platichthys flesus. Next base: position 23,022,273 of record NC_084946.1, read on the forward strand.
AGAGCCGGAGTGAACTCTGATCTGGTGAACTTTATTTTCCCTGGCAGGCCAAACGTGCGGCGCATGCTTCAGCCCGGTGGCCATTCCGCGGATCCGCCCCCTCCTCAGACCCACTTCTCCATCTCCTCCATTAACACCACATCCTCCCTGTATGAATAATCCGTGAGAGGTTATGATTTTTTATATTTGAGGATGGGCTTCCTGTAACACCTTTTTGAAAAAGGAAAATGAAAAAATTAACACCTTTGGACAGTTTTAGTGGCAGTCTAAATAGAAGCTCAGAAGATTCTCCTCCGTGCTCTTCTCCAGGGCACTAAGCTCCAGGATCACCTGAGCACCTTGCTTATCCTGAAGTCTGCATATTTTATTCCACGACACAGAGTATTTAATGGGATTTAGCTTTTGCAGAAATTGTCAGGGAAATTGCAAATGAAAGAATAGAGCCGATCTGTTCATCTGCCCGCTGTGTGTGTGTAAGAAGGCTATTTTAAGGCCAGCCGGGCAAACGTTTATCTGCATCCAGTGGGAGTGGAATAATCCCAATTCATTTCAAGATTAATCAGTAATTGCTTTACCTCAAACCCGCACCTCTCCCAAGTGGGCTCCCATTAGTGCATTTGCTGAAATATTTGAACTGATTTCAAAGAAGCAACCCTCTGTGTCTACCAATAAACACAAGCAAATGGAGAAATGACTGCAAGAAGTTTGTCATTATAATTAGTTTCACAAACTTCAGGTTTAGACTTTATGTTGACTGTTGGTTTAACCCTTAAACTCATGAGGATGTCACTAAAATAAATGCATACCGTCCCACTGAGATCCATCCATCCATAACTTATCCTTTGAGAGTCATTGGGTTGGAGCCAATCCAAGCTGGCGAATATCAGGCAAGAGGTGGGGTAGGCCCTGGGCAGGTTACTGCGCCAACACAGAGCCGACAAAGAGACATCCATGTTCAAAACCTTCTATTCAAAGTTTCCTAAGCTACATGCAAACTCCACAGGGACACGCCCCCGTCGGCCATCAGATTCAAACCCAGGGGGAGAGGCGATGGACTAGTGGCAGAAAAATTGGATTATGGGCAGAAAATCTGAATGGATGGTCTCTGGTTCAACTCCACAGAGTGACAACAAAAACATACCTGGATGGACAACACCTGGATCTGTTCAAAAGTCCAAGAGGACTCTCCCTACCACACTGTCTAAGTGCCCATGAGCAAGGCACCTTACTCCCCCAACATCTGCTCCCCGTGCATGGCTGCCCACTGCTCTGTGTGTCCTCCTGTGTTCACCAGATGGGTCAAAAGCAGAGGACAAATTTCCCCTCCCATTTGCATGTCGTGTGTCTGTGCATGTGTGTGGGACCAATAAATGTATCTTGTATCTTGAACCTTCTGCTCTGAGGTGGCAGGTCCAACCACAGATTGAGGTATGAACTCTAATCATATCTCGTAAAGATTTTTAGTTTTCCACAATAATAAACCCAGAATAATATTTTATTTTCCTATCACTTCTAGATGCCTGAGGGGTTTCTATACCACCACTGCTCTATGTAGCTGATTGTATTTTAACCTGAGTCTGTTACACATCAGCTACTGTCACTGCTCTTTAGACACGTGTAAATGGTCACCAATATTAACAATAAAATATAGTTCAATAATAATACAGACTCCCAGCTCCTTTTTTGTGGATAAAAACTCTGAAAACTTAATTCTGTGTATTGACAAATACACAGAATAAAACTGCACACAATAGCTCAACTTTACTAAATTTGGATCTGTGTATTCTCACAGCCCTTTCAGGACCCTACCCAGAATTCCACAGAGCCTCGGTGAAGCCCTTTGAACGTGTTGACGTATAATAACAGATCCTCTATATATAACAGTTGAGGTCAAAAACAAAAACAGAAATCAGGTTGTCTCCATCTGTCACTGTGCAAAGTGAGGCTGCTGCTGACATCTTTCTCTGCCTGGAAAAAGAAAAAGAAAGCCATCAAATAAGGATTCCAGCCTCTCTACCTGCAAATCTACCCTCCATCCGCGGATTAGATTTAAGTCCTCCAAAATCTTGGGCTGGTGCTACATCAGAGGATGTGCGGTGCGGGGGAAGTTACGTAACTCATTAAGACCGCACTGCTCTCTCCTGGGTCGGTTCCTCATCCTTCTAAACTTGCAGCCTTTGAGCAAATAAAGCCATATAAGACGGTTGAACTATAAGACACCCGCAAACTCTGTAAAAACTTTCAGATCTAACAGCTTGAATTCAACTTGAGGGCAGCACATCTGAACCGCATCGTTAAGCGCCATTATGCCCGTGGCTTTGCTTTCTAATCAGCAGCGTTACACCCAGCCTGTGCAGTGTAGATTAACAGCCGTACAGGAAAGGTTTTTATTTTCAAGACCTAAGGTTTACGGTAATATGGTTCAGGTCTCGAACATATCGAGTTTGGTGTACAATTCCTCAGATGTTATTGTAAAAGTTTGACAAGTTGTGATGTTTTTAATGCATCTTCTCTCTGACACCCAGTCGGCCTCTCTAATAATGTCTTTGTCCTTCAGGAGGATTGCGGACTCGAGCTTCCATTACCTGTCTTTCACGCAGCACATTAGAAGAACATTGCTGTGATTGGCATTCTGCATTAGCAATCCCCTCCCCTGCCCTTTATCCTATTGTCATTCCGCGGCAGCGCCGGGCTGCAGTGTTCTCCCTCACTCTCTCTGAACTGCCATGACAACGTGCTGGAAGAGCCTGCCGAAGCCCGAAGGCCTCCTCAGTCGAGAGGCTCTGCTCGCCCTCTGCAGATGACTGCACTGTTTCCTTTATTTGCATGAAGGAAAACAAAAGGCACGATTGAACGGGAGGATAAGGCAGCCCGGCTAAACCCGCCTGAGACACTGACCCCCACATTCTGTAGTTGGCAGCTAGCAATTTGCCACAGGAGTTTGTGGCGTCTGCAGGGACCAGAAATGATAGAAATATTTCTGTGTGGGTTTAATTACAGCCTCTGCTTTGGGTGCTGAAATGATGGTGGAGCTTTCGGCTTCATCCCTCATGTGTTAAACTAAAATATTGATGCGGATCATAAGCTATAGATTGAGTCTTTGTCTGGATGATTGTATGTTTAACTGGCACATGAGTGATGATGATAGTGAAGAGTGAAATTGAGATGAATGCATCAACATTTCGGCCTTTTTGTCTTTGTTGTTGTCAGATAGATGAGAAGATCGATACCAGTGCATAAACCTAGAGAACTGATTAAACCTGGCAGCGGCAGCTAGTGCTCTGAGCAAGGGTAACTAAGTATGACTTCAACCATGTGTATGTGTATATCAGTAGTTTAATCCTTACTTACTTGGGAGTATATTCCCAAATACCAAATGTGTAAATTCCCCTATATATTCAAAGAGTTGTCATGGGGAAGGACAGCATTATAAGCTTTTTCAAAATGTGAAATAATTTGTTGAGTTTGTGACTTTTTCATGATCATCTTCATGAGTTTGGAGCCGATTCCAGATGTTGATCTTTATAGCACATTATCTTGTTGTGTTGTCACGTGTCATAGTCTCAGAGTCGTTACTGCTAATGTCAGAAAGTCACATGATGCACACAACTATCACTTAAATGTATTTGTCCCTGAAGAAGAAGTTTACAAGTTCTCTCATGTGTGTGTGGGTTCTCTGTGGGTCCCCTGGCTTAGGTTGATTGGTAACTTTGAATTAACCATAGTTCGAATGACTCCTACTCCCCCACGACCCATAGAGGATAAGTGGTAGAGATAATGGATGGATCGGTTGACATTGATATGGATGGATAAAAAAAATTGATTCCTCTTTCTCATTTCATGGGCTATTTGGTATTTTTGGTTTATTCATAAACAGTAATAATTTCCAAATATTTCAAAAAGCAGCATCTGATTTGGGTGTTGATTACCATGGCAACTGGAACTTTGAATAAGTTTTTTGTTTTGACAACAATTACCACGAACTGTTCTAATGAGGACAGTCTGCCAAGGTCAGATAGCTGCGGCAGAGAAAAGAAAGAAAAGGACTGTAAGGAATTGTCACTGCAGATCTTACATTTCACAAAGTATCGCATAGTTTTACTACCAACAAATATTTTCCCTATTAACTTTAGTGGAGGGCAGAAAGTTGCAGTTGGCAGCGTGCTCACTTTTAGAAGCCTTCTCCATGCCCACTTCTTTGTGCTCTAAAAGTGCTGCGTCTGCCAGACCATCAGAGGAAAAGGTGCCGCGGAGGCCTCTCCTCTCTGAGATCCCCGGCTGCTTTGATGCCTCAATAGACCTGCAGCCAATAAGACACAAGGAGAGGTGGAGAGATTACTGATGCAACATATCGGAGTTTATAGCTGGATGAGGCACTCCGGGGCACAGGAGGAAACTCAGATGCTCGCACTGAGGAGAACGTCCAGATACAAGTTTCAGGTTGTATCACACGTACTAGCTGTACGCATAGAGTACATGTTTACAGTCATATAATAACTCTCCACATAATGCATTGGGGAGATGGTTTTTGGCTGTTAATGACAAATCATTTACCTTCCGTTTAAAAATATATTACAACAAAACTAGAACGTTGTGAGCACTTTGAGGGGATTTGGTAAAGATGTGTTCTCAAGGATGAGCTTTGAATTTGGTCAAAGGTCAAGAACGCTGTGATCCTACAACAAACACAAATTGTGTTCCCTGTGAACGCGGCATCTCAAGAACCCCTCGAGGGAATCCTTTCAAATTTGGTACAAATGTTTCGAGTCGAGGATGAATGGATAGATTTGGAGGCAACAGGTCAGGGTCATGGTGACCTAACAAAAAACTCTTTATTTTGCCTTGTGAACAGCTCGAGAATCTTTTTTAAAATAGTCGCAAATGTTTACTCTCTAAACGTCAGTGTAGCTTCAAGTTATTCTGGATGCAATACGTTGTGAACACCTGGAGGGAGGCATCCAACTCCAGAGTGTTGATTCTGTTTGTTAGAATTATTTAGCATTGTTATGAGCAGAGTTATCAGATATTCACTTCATATTTCCTTCACCCTGCACCTTTCTTCCCCTGTTCTGCTTGGATCTTTCATTTTTTGTTCAATTTTATCTGCAGCAAAGTCCACTTCACCCGAATTTAAAAGTAACCTCTGGAAACGGGGATGAGAGGTGCAGAGGGTGTTGCTCCTGTTACTGTAGATAATCTTCGGGATATGATCGTGGATGCATTTAGCCAACGCGCCCTCTGCCTCCACCTTGCCCGGAGCGAGTGTGGAGCTGGGGCAGCGTGCCTGAGGCCCGGCCGTGTCTGAGTGATTAGATAAAGCAGGAGAGGCCAAGCGGTGGGAGCCGGAGCCAAGTTTCTGCTGCAGTGGCCACTCGCTCGGGCGACAGGAGGCTGTCACCTTTTTTATCCACGCACGGCACCTTCAGCGCTGCGAGCGACCATGTTGATTTGTGTAAACAGTTTCGGAGCTGATTCATTTTCCAGTGCGAAACATGTTCTCGCTCATTTGTGCATTTGTCATGCCTTGACCATGAGCTACGACAGCACCGTTGGCTGGGGAACACTGTTATATATTTCATGCAGCGTAAGTGCGGCTCTTCTTTTTCCCCCTGCCCTGCTCTATGGTAATGAGATTCAATGAGGTGTCAAATACGGCTCTGGGCGTATTCCCATCTCCCAGTTCAGGTCAGGAGAGACCGACGCTTCGACAGTTGCAGATGTAGCCGGATCATGTCTGACATGACAGTGAGGCTGTTTTGAAAATGCTGCAGCAAAACACTTTGGCATTTTCCTGCACGAATAGGATGTCCCTTTAAGACGGGGACGCGGCCCAATCTGAAAAGGGCATCTGATTTGACTGAGACGGGCCTTTATATGCACATGAATCCATTACAGCCATGTTATTCATCCGTCCGTTAAATCAAAGCCCCAGGTGCTGAAATGCATTTGGGGGAAAAATGTGAAAATCCCTGAAACAACAACAACATGTGGCCCCGTCGCCAGCCCTGTTTTTTTTCCCGAGAGCTGACTCTCAAGCGAAGACGAATTTTGTTGATTTGGATTCACACTGCACCAAAGGGTCGGCCAGCGTGGAGTCAGAGTCGTCCATAGCAGACGCTCAGGGGATTCATGATGTCTGGGATGATTCAGCACTCGCCAGGATTCCTGTCATCTCAGTCAGATGGTTTTAGTTCTAATCTTTTGAAGACGGCCATGTGACTAATTCAGAAAAATATCACAGCGCTGTCAACGTGCGGCGTCAGAACCCAGATGTTTGCAAAGTCCCCACTTGTGTCGCAGATACAAACCAGTAGTCAAGCTTATGGAGAGAGTGGGAGCGACGATCATCGGCTTGACTGTGTACCAGGCCATGCTAACTTTATCATATCGTAATAATGATGTCATTGTAATCTTTGCTACAAAACCATTTCCCTCTCTCTCTCTATTCCCCGGGCGGCGCTGCGCTGCTGTCGCTGCATAAGGTTAATTATCTTTCCTGAAGAGAAAAAATCTCCTCGATGTGACTCACGGCGACATTCGCCACGCAGATGCACCGCTATCTCCCGGCTAATTGACAAGCGCTTCCCAGCTCTGGTGCCCACAGGAACACGCACCATCTGCACAGCCGTCCATAAAGGTTTGTTTTTTTTCCCATTTTCATTTTTGAGACAAATGCATATTTGACGAGCGGCTTTTGTTTGATTATCTGCCTTAATGAGTCAAAGGTTTTGGTCCCACAGCTTTATTGACATGTTGATGGGGGGGGGGGGGTTGTTTGTTTTTGTTTTGGAGTGTGAAAAAATATAAATTACAATAACACTTTCAGGCTATGATGATGCCCATGCTAGTGTTTTACATCATCTGGTGACAGAGCGGGTTTTCCCTTTATCAGCCGACAGAAAGTAGCTACGTGGAAACCCAAGCCCCCCCGATCCCGGCTCCTTTCTTTTTCAAATGCTTCTTTCAGGATTATGTTCCTCTGAGGTCGCTGCATTCTCTTTTTTAATCCCCTTACCTTGCTCCCTGGCAGATGTTTGCTTAATTTTGGCTTTGCACGGTACTAATTTACTTTTGTAGAAGCTGTAATGCCACAGAGCAGGTAAACAACAACAACTGGCTGTTAGTGATGTGGTAAACATGAGCCGATAAAGCGTCTAAAGGTGGATGAGGAGTCGGCAGCACACGTTTACTTTACTGTACTGTGTGAATGGCCCTGTGTTGGTGTGTGTGTGTCCCTGCGTGCCACTGTGCCCTCTCCACCCCCCACGGGAACCGCAGCATGGGCACTACTTCACAGATGGAGTTTGCAATTGGATACCTCCAGTGAATAATCTTCTCATTACTTATCATGATGAACTGTGGCATGCAAATATCAATAAGGGACCGTGGTGAAGCAATCCAATTAAGGCCTAAAAGCAGGAGTCTCATTAGTGCTGAGTCTCTGATAATGCAAATGACACCGCGCCAGTAATCAACCTTGAATATAAATGGCCCCGGCAAATCCACCACCACAGGTGATTGTGTCTACCTGGACGTGATTAAAGAGTCGAGCCAATGGTGCTCTGTTTGAGATCTTAGAGGAGGAATAAGCCCCCCCCCCCCCGTGTAAATACAATGCCATAAAATATGGAGAATAAGCTTGAACACTCTTAACTGTGGCCTCAGCTCTGGGTTTTACAAAATTTACATCTTCATATGAAATTTAGTGGAACCCATAATCAAATCTTGTCATCTTCAACCTCATCGTCAGACCTAAATGTCGAGGGATTATTCTGTAAAACCCCAAAATGTGATTACAAGTTAACTAAAATTTGGGAACGGCTAGAGCTCTGATTAAAAAGAAAATCTATAAGGTATGGTCATGGTTCTGCAGCTGTAGTTCCTGTAAACTATGCAAAGAAGCCAAATCCACCTCCACATCAATCGAATGTCTTTCTCATACAGGTTTAATAACAATATCTTCTAGTTTGTTTTTAATATATACAGAATAGAAAACCTTTATTGTCATTGTATGATGATATCTACAGTGCCAGTCCATAAGGTGCACAGGAACATATTCAAATATGTAAAAAGACACATCTAGCCATACACGCAGACATATAAAGTAAGGGTATAAAGTGCGTGGATCGCATATGATTATTGCACAGTCCACAGAAGTTATTGCACAGTCCCCATAGTTCAGAAGGTTGACGGGTAGTAGGCAGTTTTGATTTTGTGTGTTGATTTATCGTTTGAATGGCCTTAGGAAAGAAACTGTTCATGAGCGTGGAGGTTTGAGCTGTTAGTGACCTGTACCGCCCTCCTGAGGCCGGCAGCTCAAACGAACAGAGGCCAGGGTGAGAGCAGTCCTTTCCAATCGTCCAGGCTCTAGAGAGGTAGCTGGCTTTTGCAATGTCTTGGAGTCGGGGACGGGGACAGCCAATCATTCTTTGTACTGTTATATAATTTATCAAAAATCCACGTCAGGCCGGGCTTTACCACAGACTACCCAGTTGAGGGCACTGCGTTAAGAGTTGACATCAATCTTGAAGAGTTGAATCATCCAAAAATGAAACCATCTCCTGAGAGCTGCACCCTCAATTTTCACCAAGCAGCTTCCCTTCCCTCTCATCTGGAGGTGTAGGATTTACTAAAGTATGTAAAACTGCTGGTGCTCACTTCCAGGGGCGTTGAACATCAGCCACACAGCAAACACCTCGCTCTGCTCATTTTAAACAACGCTCCTCTGAGAGCACAAGTTTTTTTTTTAAATGTCTCCTCAGTCTTCATCGGTTAAGAAATAAAGTTAATTATGTATTTGTATGGAGCCGTAATGCAGGAGACAGGATGGGTCAGCACAAGCCGCCCGTCACCAGAGAGAGAAGAGAGACGTGATGCAACAGAAATGCAACCTGACGGAGCGATCCCTCCGAGGCATCAGACCGTGCTGGTGGTCCTGTGGCCATCTCACGCCGGCTGTGGGAGCCTCTCCGGCTTCAGGCACATACACAGACATGATGATACACCCACACTGTTATGTGGTCGGCCAATTACTGTGTACAGCAGTCTTATAGATGCTGCCCAATCGAAAACATTCCATTTCACTAATCTAATTTGTTTAATCCCGGTATAAGATGTTGTTTTTACACTAATTTTTTGAGATACAACGTGTTAATTAGTGACAATCAGTGTTTCCAGGCAATTTAACCTAATCTTCCCCCAGCTCCATAATTACATACACAGATGAAAGAGTGGTATCATCTTCCTAAACTAGTCGTTTAACTAATCAATAGGAAGGTTATGAGAAAGTCAAACACTACTGTTTAATCCTCCACTTTATCTACTGTGTTTTTTCTAATGGTCCTATATCATAATTTGTGGTATTCTTGTATTAAACCATGGATTTCAATTTGAAATTCCTGGAGGGGTGTCTCAGAGATTAAGCCGTACAGAAAAAAGATCATCGCAGTGTCTGCTCATTACATCTTTTTAGTGTAGTTTAGCTTTCATAAGATTTGAATATCTTTAGATATTTCAGCAACACCAGCTGCAGAGCGGGGCGTCTGGCCGCTGTGCCACAGATCTGCCCATCACAGCGGAGAGGACACTTTTTTCTTCCTCCCTGTCACATGCTACATCCTCCTCTTAGCTTCTCTTTTAGACCATGACTTCTCCCCGAGCGCTTTGGCTCGATGACACCAGTCTCAGCACAAACTACAACTTTTCAGACACGTTTGATTTCGTCAGGTCCAAGTCTGCCAATGCAGGCTTGCGTAAGGTGAAGCTTTCCCAGATTTGGCAGGAGTGAAATGGAAGAGCCGTCCTGCCAACAGCCGACGAGAGTTCGGCTCGAGTGGGAGAAAAAGACAGTGAACTGGAAGAAAAGTCATCTTTAACAACTTCCCACTTAGAAAATTTCACATCAATAGAGAGTGCACCGCATCCAGCTGCTCCAATCTTCACGTTGGTTTTATTCAGAAGGAGAAACAGGGGGATGAAACACACGCTCAGAAGTCTATAAATGAAAACACACACGATTCAGAGGCCACAACAGTGTGGATAACGACATGGCTGTAATGGGTGCTCCAATGTCTTGCAATTTCACAAGCACCCCCAATTTGGCAGCACTTCAGGTCACAGCTATCATCTTCCATAGCTGCAGAAGCACCATCTGTTTACAGAACAGCTACATTAGATATGTCAAAGAAATGAAGCGGCTTGAAATAACTTCATGTTACAAAAGTACGTCAAACCTTTGCCAAAATTTGAATGGTGATTTAAGTTTAAATAATCAGACAGTGATATTAAAGGAACTGGAGTGTTGTTTAAATGTTAAAATACCGCTTCTCCTGAGGTTTATGGAATTACATATTATTGGATTCACATATTATATATGTTTTTTATATTTTATGCACCAACATTTCGGATCATTTCTATGATCCTTGTAATGCAGTTACGTATTTGTGAAATTCATCAAACCTACTTCCCTGTTACAATGCAGAAAATGAGTTCTGTGATGAATTATCAATCATAAGTGTTGAGCAACGTGTTCACTGTTCATTAATGTGTTACAGCAAACAGCCGGGGGGGGGGGGGGGGGGGGGGAGAAATCCTCCACAAGAAATGAGGCACAATCTGTGGAAAGTGTAGCTTGCCCGGGAAGACATTCATTCCTAAAATCTGCTTCTCTGTCTGATCTGACTAATGCTGCTGCGTGTCATCCAGCAGCTTGATTAAACCGCCTGTCGGTGTCAGCGTGTAACCAGATTACTGAATTATTCTTTATAGTAAAACTGGATGTTCTGTGAAGTGCTCCAGCTGTGAGCCTTTCAACACACGTTAGGAGTGAAGTGGAGCTCATTAGGCAGGATGGAGTGTTTCCAGAGGAGGGAAGTGTCAGCTTCCTATATACCATGAGGTGAGAACTTCTCAGGGTTTGTTTGAGAAACCATGGGATGCTCCGCCGTTCTTTACTGTTCTCGTTTTTTCTTTCGTGGAACTGTGTGGCGGTTGGTCGTCAGGAGCAGATGTTAACAGAGACAACAATGGCTGATTGAATACTTGAAATCCTTTCTTATGATATCTCCTTGACTCAAATAAGACAAAGCAGGCTTCTCAAGCTCGAGCCATTGAAACGTGAAGGAGTCTTTTGTAAACACTTCATTGTTAGTTGCTGCTGCTCATGGTGCTAAACGAATGAACAAGCAAAAGAAAAAAAATCATCTCTCCAGTTCGTATTATTTCATTTTCAATATTATGTTGACGTAGTAAAGAAAATTTTATAATGTAACAACGTCCTCCTTGTCATTGGTTACTGTATTGAGCTCATTTGCTGATACGGAAATTACCTTAGTTTCACTTTATGTCAAGCTTATTACTAGTTTTACTGTGTTGTATTTTTGTAAATATTTTAATGATATTATCCAAGTAGAAATATTGTATTGGTAATGTTCCACAATGATGTGAAAATGCATATGTTCGCCGCCTAGTCTTCCAGTAACGATCTACATAAAGAATCCAAATTTGGGCCATTTACAGGTTCATATGGGGTTTGGACTAAAATGATTTACACTCTCAAAACCCTCATTGTTTCGTCTCGTATCGTACACTTCAGCTGGTCCACTCTTTTGTGACTGGTCAACCGCTTATAAGCTGTGTTGAAAATGTTTAGTATACCTCCTTCATAGACTTGCTTACCAGCTGATACCACTGCTGTAACAATGGCAGCAATGGCATTGGCTTGGCCGTACAAATCTGGGTTAAGGGGGGGGGGGGAAACCCAGGAATGCAAAATAAGAGATGTGTCAGGCTCAGGAGTAATGTTTCCTTAGCTTAATCAAACCGCAGTTTTCTTAACAATGTAACAGAAGACACAGTGTACTCTTAAATACTGGGCAGACCTTTTACATTCACAAAAATCTGTTTGACACAAGACAGGAAAAGAGAAAAACCTGAAAAGCATAATACACGCACACATATGGAAGAAGAAGATTTTTTCCCTTATATTATATTCCTCCTCCTCCTTAAAGTCCTTCTTTCTCTGCCCTCTCACGTCCATACAATGTACCCACATACTGCAAATCAATTTCAATTGTACAGGCTCTTGGACGGTTTTCTATGAAAGCACAGGCGCTGACATAAGTTATAGGCGGATACCTGTAGAGGAGGCCAATCTTGCACCGAGCTCCGTCTCGAGCTCAGTCGGCTCTCGGTCGGTTATGTGATGGTGGGCTGACACTCTGAAAAGCTCTGAGCTGCTTCGAAGAAAATCCAATTATTATCTGTGATTCCTCTCCAGAAACAGATTACCTATCTCACTAATGACTTTTTTCCTTCCCATTCATGCCCTCCCTAAATGAGATGATTGAGAGGCGGAGTGGCTGCAGGGATGGTGATGACCATCTACTCCTCACAGGTCTATCAGATGGACAGCTGCCACTATGTATAAATACTTGTCTTGAGATTACCAGGTGAATGCAGTTCACTTTTTTAAGGATTATTCAAAGTCCTCCATATATATAAAAAAAAGGCAACAGAGGAAAAATATATTTTGCTCAGTTTGATTCAATTGAAAAAAATTAGGTGGACATTAAGACAACTACTGGTTCAAGTCCCTTCAGTCTCATTAAAAGCTGAATTTTGGGTTGCATAACCGCCCCCTATTGTATATTTAATATTAAAGTGTCATCAGGGGAGGCAAAGCAGGAAATGATCTGGGGCCCTGAGCTGAAAGACGGCCCCTTGAGAACGGATGATTACATTACTCCACAGCAAAGAAAATGTTATGAGAATCTAAGTTTTAAGATCGGCTACAGTTGACTGCAACGGCACTGGGGTTGGTTATCGTTTGGTTTTGTCTTATTTAGTTTGTCGTGTTCCTCCCTTTTACACAGAGTTGTTTCACATCCCAGTGTCGGAAGTCAGCCACACTTTCCACCATTTAGCTTTAAGCCATTTGCTATCGTCTCAACTTGAGTTAGCTGCTAGCTAACTATAGGCTAACGTTACATGCTACCAGAGCCGTGCAGAGAATGTGTTGGCCTCATGCCATCAGCTGTCCAAAAGATTCATAATTTGACCATTTTGTTGGAGATTAGAACATCTAAATGTGTAATGTGTAATATTTTAATATAGTTGTGATGGTAAAATCATTTGTTTGGTTCTTTTTGGGCCCCCCAGGCTCTTTTGCCAGGGCCCCTGAAGTCCCTTGATACACTCCTGGGTGCTACTGCAACATAGTGAAACTTTTCCACAGAGTCAGCACTTCCAAACCAGTGTCCTTGTATTTTTTTTTGTACCTAAAAAATGAACTTTTCACTTGAATATCTTTTTAAGTGATGAATAATTCCAGATTTCATCCATACCGCTCACTGAAGCCTCTATTTCAGAGCCCTGCAGGCATCACAAGGATAATTAGAACCTGGAAAGCTTCCTTTGCCGCGATCATACTGGGATCAGCTACTGCAGATATGAAAATCACTTTGTGCATTGTGTTTATTGACCACGCTTTGTGTGCTGGATATCTGTATTATGTAAATCAAAGCAACTTGTGTATTGTGCAATTGCTAATCACGGGTACGGCCTGACTACCGTCTCCTCAGGCCACAATCAGAGCAGCATCAACCTGACGGGGGTATTGGACTAAACATATTGGGGATGATTCTTTTATTAATCCTGCAAATACTGAACCTACAGAAGGCTTCTTTCCATCTTCTGGGATTGCACGTCATTCCACACAGTATAGCTGGAGGATAGCATGCCATTCTCTCTCTCACACACCAAAGTGTAACTACTGCACCTGCACAAATACTCCTGCCAGTGCACCTCTGATTCTGCCTCCAAAGCTCTGGCAACACTGCGGGCACACTGGCACTCAGGTGGAGTACCTGCTGCCAACCATTAGAGCTCCACACCTGAGGCTAAGTGAGCAGCAGTAACACAAACCACAAAAGAACCAGCTCAGCTTTGCAGTGCTGTTATGTTTATTTAATTTTTTTAACCACCTTCAGACCACATTGAATGAGGGACTCTTTCTCATTCCAGGACTCGCTGGCTGCTCGTGAGCGCCAAAAAGAGTAAACATGAGTTTGACAGAACAAGTGATCAGGAGGTGAGTTGTAGATTCAAGGAGAGACGCAGATTGACGGTCAGCGGACAGATGGACAGGGCAGCCGTCAGAACGCCCGGTTGACTCCTCTTTTCTTCCTCGTCTTGAAGGATCAGAATCTTGATTGGAATTCAGCAACGTTCATGGCCGGGTAGTTAGCATGTCTCCAAGGTTAACATTTTTAATGCAAGACTGAGGGATTCAGAGAAGTGCTCCTTTGAAGTTCCTTGTAGGAGTCAGAAGGGAGGCTGCGAGGCGGTTGAAGACTGTCTGCTATATTGACATTAAAACTCAACTCATAGAATGATGCCAATTGAAATTTCATAGTGTTCCCTTCGGGAAGCTGGGGAGTTGGGCATGCCAGTGTGAGATGAATAATGAAACTCCTCTCGCTTTGCTCATTTTTTATTTAATGTGGAACTCTCCTTTGTTGCTCCCCGAAGCTCCACAGGAGCCTGTGTGCTCATAATACAGGTGTAGAGTCAAAGGAAGGGAGTCAAGTTCTTATTTTACACATGCATGAAACTGGGCGTGAAGGTTAAATGATTATGAGTAGTCCTTTTGTTGTGGATTCATGGATCACTGCTGGCTGGTTGTTTGTCTTCACACGCTGAATCTGTAAAGCAGGCTTTTGTAAAGAGTTCGGGCTGCGGTTCAAATCTCATTTTCACTCCGGGATTGACAAAGGTACCTCAGGGTATAATTGAGTCATGCCATTGTGTGTATATATGCACACACAAAAAATGTGGAGTGCAGTTGTCCCTCGTCTTCTTACACATTCAAAACGGGTCACATCCACTTACTGACACTGCCAGTTTAGCCCACAGGGACTGGAGAGGTACGGTCACTTGAGGTTAACTGAATTCGCCGGGTGCACGATCTCGCTGGTGCAATGGGTGATTTTAAACTGCTGCACCTCTGCCCGCTTGGAATCCGACTTTGCAAGAGGCAAAGGTGTTGCCAAATATAAGTGATGTAAGAGTACTGCGATATAGTGACACACAAAAGAGTAAACGCGTATTAGTCCACAGTTGAGAGAAGCCTCCCAGCAAATGTACAAGTTTTTCTCTAGAGCCTGACGGATTTATGGGATAACGATGGAACCAATATGAGCCTTTCGCAGACATATTGGTATCGGCTGTGTTTGCTGATGCTTTTATTCTACATAATAAACAATGCACAGTAGAATGGCAGTCAGACAAAATGGCCCTTTATGCCTTAAACTTTAAATTCACTAAATCAAGATCTTTATTTACATCTGCACCTAATTACAAGGGCTCATAAACTCAGTGGCCTAAACATATCAGATTATTTTCACTAAGATCAATACATTAAAGAAACTTGGGGGAAAATCCTGGTTCCATCCCCCGATCCATATCTGCATCAGATAATGACATTTTAGGAATCATTGCCAATTGTTTAAAATATGCATTGATATAGGTTTTTGCTTTTTTTGGGCATCGACCCCCCCGGAAATCCATTCTGCTCAGCCCGTCTTTGGGACTTTTGCTCAAAAGCGGTTTCAGGAAAGAGATTTGAACTTTTTTATATTCGATTCATTCTTCCTGAGTATGAACTAATGGGGGGTTGGAGCGTGGACGGAGACTGTAAAGCTGGACAGAAAAGATTGTACTGCTCTATTATTGACCATAAGAAGAATATGAAACAACACCAGCTTCATTCTCAGTCTCTCAGTGCATGTTCTGTAGGAAATCTGACGGAGAGCCAAAACCTGCTGCATAGTCATCGGGCCCTTTTGAGAATTTGTTGTATAACAAGGGGGGGGGGCAACATGGGATGGAGACTCGACACAGCAGAGTTAAACTGTACAAGCTCCCGGCTGAGCTACAGAGGCCCGGCTGCAGCTCCTCCTAGAAGATTGAAATCCAACCAGTGATGTAAGACACGAGTATCAATCCAGACAAAATTACACATTTGTTGTTTGTTTATTCCTCTGAGCTGTCGTTGTAGGTTTCACACATTCCGGCAGAGACACCGGTGACTCAGCAATACAAGACTTTTTAAACATCTGTTGTTTTCCATTTGTCAGAAACACCTGCCCTCCACCTCCACCCCCACCTCCATCTCTCTCCTGCTGCATCTCCTCTGTGCCTTTTTTTCTGTTTTTTCCTGACACTGTTGCCTTCAGGGACTCGGAATCATAGCTCATCTCCCAAAAGGTTAATAACCTAATGAAAAGTCAAGGGCATCTGTTTGAGCCGCGCCACAGCTCAGTGCTTGGGAAGCAGGAGAGAGGAGACAGGAGAGAAAGTGCCAGGGCGGTGTATTGGATTTTGATTTAAGCAAACAAAGGTGGTCACCCTCTTCAACCCCCAGATGGAACGACGATGGAGCCTCTTGGCTTTTTTATGAGGTCGGGGAGGGGGGGGGGGCAAGAGGGTTGTTTGTGTCTCCTATTATGATATTGTCTCTGAAGTATTTGATGGCCACGCACGCATGCTGCGTGCTGCCAAATATTAAGAAAGGTATGGTTAGAGGCCACTCCGTCAAAAGAAAAAAGATTCTCTTAACCTTTTGTGATATGAATGCAATATTTAGCTCCGCCCGCTGCAGACATACCTTACGTCTAAAAAAAAAAAACAGTTTGGTTTTCATCTAAGGAAGATTTCCTCGTCTTTAAAAAAACCCTGAGAGCAAAAGAAGCTCCACCTGGGAGTCCACAGAATCAGTGCTAATTAACAATTACATCCACAGTCGGCCATGTTAATTCACTTAGGGGGAGGTCGTTGTAATCATTCTCATTTTCAGAAAACTAGGACTGACATGAAATGAATGCACCTAAAATAAGTGGTATTTAAGTAGCAGAGTCTTCCAGTCACAGCTACAGGCACACACACACAATTTATCTCTGAACAATTTCATTCTTTTACTCAGTCCCTACACACACACACACACACACACACACACACTCTATCTTCTGTTTGAACTTGTAGCTGTCTCAATTTCTGATTGAATTCAAATTGTCCCTCAGAACAAAGGTTCTGTCTCTGTCCGACACACACGTCCAGACTTGGGCAGCGTCTGATTTTCCACTTGTTTCTCCTCAAAGACGTGTCCTGACCGCTTGTACACAACCTTTGGCATTTACATCAAATCCAATCTCTAGCAGAGGACATATTCAGTTTTATTTTAGAAAAAAGGTAACAGTTTACATTGTCATTCTAATCTGTAAAGATGGCACGATTTCAAAATTTGAAACTTTTGAAAAAAGACAATCTACCAGAAATCTATCATTTAAATCGTTGTTTCAATAATAACATAAACATTTATGCTAAAGAAATGGAATTTCTTGTTATTTAGAGGCTGATATAAACCCTAACAATCCTATATATTTGCATTTAGCCAATTTACGCTGATATACATGGCCCTGGATGATTTATCCGTTTGGCAAAGGTATAATTTACAATATAGATGTTTTCAGATATTGACCATGAAATACACTTTCAGGATCTTCTTGTTAGATTTAAAGAAACATCTATAACACATGTGTTATGAATAAAGAGCAGCTCACACCTTTCATCAAATAGAAAAGAATCCCTTTGGGGAAACAGAATATACACCAATATGTCTTTTCTGTGACAATACCTAATTGCAACGAACAATTAAGAAAACATATCGGGGAGAAAAAGAAAGCACACAATCCATCACAGCCTTCAGACGCCCTATCAGGAGATTACTTGATAAATTGGTCTGCCTAATCTAGATAACACGGTAATTTTTCAGATTTTAACGATTTCCTCAACGAGTCCTGTCTGAGGAAACTCCTCAGATAAAGAGAGAGCAGCCACGCTGACGGTAGAGGAATAGAAATCATTCCTTTTCCTGTTTTAGTGAGAAAAACAGCCACATTTTCAAGATGTGAATTTTTTAATTTATTTATAAAAAGTAATTCTGAAAGTTTTTTCTACATGCACATATTCAAATACTATGTTTTTCTTTTCAGTGTGTTCAACCAGTGAATACAATTATCTGAACCCTGTCGACTTGTCATTTACACACCACACAAATCCAATGACTCGTTCCCATCTGCATTTGCAGATAAACCCCCCCAAAAAATCCAATCCTCACACTTTGCTGTTTAATCCCAGGTTTCAATTCGGGCTGACAGATTCAGAGGAGCTTTTCCTTTGTAACCTGTGCTTTCACCATTAACCACAGAATGGGAACCAGCAACCCTGGACATGGAGCAAATTGCATCAGATGCTATCATCAATCTCTATCTGTTGGCAGCGTGTCTTATAAACTTGCCAGGGCCGAGGAGCTGGAGTGTTGTGCTGTATCTCAGTCACACAGATCTGTTCAGAAAGTCCTGTGTGACAGCCCATGAAAGACCTCCTTGATGAACCCTCTGCAACCCCGGGATTTCCAATCTATCCCACATAAAAGAAAAACAAACAATTGTTACAGAGCGGCTGACGTTTCCAAGCTGTGCTCTTATTTTGTAGGTGATAACATGATTCTAATTCTATTTTTTTAGGTTTGGCAGTGTATGCATGTCAGGCTTGTCCAACTTTTTGCTCAAATCGCAAATATCTCAATTAAAAAAAAAATCCTGCCACTTTGCTCCTTGAGGCAATGTTTTCTATTGTCTCAGTTGATCTTCAGACGTTTCACCTCCATGAGGTTGAGCTTTGTGCTTATGAGAGAAGTGGCTCATCTCTTATTGGATGGATCGTCTGCAAGTGTTGTAAACAAATTTAAGTCTTTCCACAGTTTTAATTATAATTACTATGTTAATCCCAAATGTTTTCATGTAGCGCCACCAGCAGGTCAGATTCCAGCTTCAGTTCAGTTCCTTGTCTAATGACCAGACACTTTGTTGTGCTAGTTGCTAATTAGCATAGTGTGCCATGCTAACATGATAGGGTTAGACAGTGCTCAACAGAAATTAATGTCCTGACAATGTTTAAACTGAACTAGACCTAAACACATAGATGCTTCATATTAAAAAAGTAAATACTGGATTTCTCACACGTTTTCTAAACAGTAAACAATG
This sequence comes from Platichthys flesus, assembly GCF_949316205.1. NCBI lineage: Eukaryota > Metazoa > Chordata > Actinopteri > Pleuronectiformes > Pleuronectidae > Platichthys > Platichthys flesus. Next base: position 23,041,376 of record NC_084946.1, read on the forward strand.
AATGTAATGTGTAGTTTGTATCTCTACTGCCTCCTATGCTTACACTAACAAACTAATACTACCACACACATAGTCAATCTTAAACCTTGTGATATGATTTAGGTTTGACATACAATGCTTTTTCTGAAGACATTTACCCTAATTATACTTTCACAATTTTCAAATAGTGTTAAATTATCGCAAAGTTAATGTTGTTGTTCTTCCATGTTAGAATTTCTTTTACTTTTCACTGTTGAACTCATATTGTGAGTACTGCCCCCAACATTTGTCATAGTCTTACACTCATAAATATCCAATACTGAAACTTTTTTGTTCCTCGACTCATTCATAATATATATCAGCTGGAGTGTTTGGGGAGAGGAAGTGTGTCCTGTGCTGTTCATGTGTGTATGTTCAGCCCTCTGCTGTATATTTCACAAAACTTACAGATCACATTCAAACACCACACAAAATCCACTTTACATTTCTATAGGTTGTGGTGGTTGAATTATGCCGACAAGACACTTAAATACAGATGTGCTGAATATATATTTCATGATTTCAGAATTAGAAGCCTTTCTGAGCCGTTGAAAAAGATCTTTTATCTCAGATTTCAGAGAACGTGACTCCCCTAAAGGATCTGCTTAAAGGAATAACAACAGCTTGTCTTTCGTTTTTTCTGATCAAGCCGACTTTAAAGCCGTCCTCAGCACCGAAAACCCATAAACCCACTAATGATCCACGACTGGCTGCCAGTGTTGAGGGTTGCTCTTTTTCAGCAGCTCTTCATCTTCACCACTGCCTTTGATTCAGATGATTCCTGCGTTTTTTACTTGAAAGAAAATGAGTTAACACCAAAGACCCAGTGTTCATATGTTGAACCTCCCTCTGTGGTGAAGGTTCAAATCCAGGTACATTGATGGTTTCAACAAACAACATACAATAAATAGAAGATTCATTAAAGAAGAACCCATAAAAGTTGGATGAGCAGGTGCTTTGCTTAGGACTGTTAATGTCAATTTGGGCAAATAGGATAATTTTTGTTATTGCATATTATCTTACAGAAAATGTATTTATTTGTAAAATAAACAGCAGGTCAGAATATAGTTTTAAAATCTGTATAACAATAATATTGATATAAAAACTAGTTGCAGTCCTAAACAGCTACTTTATATATTTTTAAACATTAATGACATCAAAGATAGTTTTAATTATTTTATTTAATAGGAAGTCTGATTTTATTTTTCTAATTATTCTGTTTGTTTGAGCTGAAGTTACAAAAAAAAGTATCTTTTCAATTTATTAGCATATGTAAATCACTTTTTGTTTAAAGTTACTTCATTAACTATCATGAGTCACAAATCAACCTGAAGCATTTATTATCCCCTGGTTGACAAATTACAGCCCCAGATCATCAGGTGAGATATTGATGATCCAAGATCCTTTTTAAATGAATCATGTACCGTTGATTTATTGCTTTATAAACCGCTCAGCTGGATGCGATAGAATTTTGATCAGGAGTCTGTGGGTTATTCAAAGTCGGTTTTGACCTGCTGGGATTTGAGCAGTGACAGTTTAGCTGCTCAAACGTGTGTGAGTCTCACCGTGGCTGCCCTTGTACTCGCTCTCAATGAAATGAGGCGCAGGTCGGCACTTTGCTCGCTGCTCCACACCGTTGCCCGAAAGGATCAATATCCAATTCAGACTACAATGCCTTTCGCCAATAACCACCTCACCGACCGAATCACTTCGTCCTAAAAAATCGGTCTCACCTCTGCTGCCTTTGTGAGACTTAATGAGACGTCTCTATGACTACGACAGCTCGTGCCAACGTCTCCGCCTTCACCGCCGCTGTCCTCATCGCCCCCCCCCCCCCCCCCCACCCCCACCCCCCGCCTGTAAAACTGCTCATATTACTGTCAAATACATTCACTGGCCACTTTATTAGGTCGTCTGCCACTATAAAATCTAATGAAGTATAATACAACAGCTCAGCCATAAATACAAGCTTTACACGGATAATAATCTTGTCAGAGAAGCATTCATTTAACTTTATGGTAGTTAGGGTTAGGGATAGTGCTGGTGTTGACCTGGACTATATTTTATTGAAAGGTGTTTATACTATTTTTTACATTCACCACTGAGGAGGGAAGAATATTAGTGGCACATTTTAATAGATGATAAAGTCCAGTTCAACACCACTTTAAATGGCAGGAGAGAGACTAAGGCTCAACATGAAACCTTTTTTAAATTCACCACATCTGGATTTATATTTTGATCTGCACCACGTTTGACACATTCGTTAATGTCAGTCCCTTAATTATGCCAGAGGTTTACCCCCATCTAGATCTTTGCATTATTTTCAGTAGAAAATGTGGAAAAACACGATGTTCATGGAAGTGACACAGAATTCCTGGAACAGCCCCCTGATCAGGATCCACACCAGAAAACAGGCTCCTTACCCGACCTACACTCTGTGCACTACTTATCGTGCAATCCTTCAAACTAACTGACAGACAATCAAACAGACAAAACCGTAAACTAGAGGCAGAGCGATTTATCGGTTGCTTATTAGTCTCTGTGTTAATGTTTCCTGATGTGCACTGAGATAACTTTCATTTTACAGAATAAACAAAGCAAGAAAACGCATTGGCTGTTGAAAATGTAGTGTTTTAGGCGGTTGTCCACACTTTTTCTGATTCATAACTTTTTATTTTATTCCAAAGTTTTTGGATTAATCTGTAAAATATTAAGCCTCAATAACGTTTCTTTGTGATAACGGTTTGATAACAAAATCCAAGGAATCATTGACTAATATCACAATGGGGGAGTTTTTAGTCCTTAATATTGTCATTAGGCAACAACCCCCGCAAAATCCATACTGGCTCTATTTCAAACTACAAACTCATATAAGCTGAGTGAAGTGTTGACTATAAAAGTTCATACACATCCAGCAGAGAGAAAAACTTTCCAACGCCTCCACTTCATTCACAGTCCAAATATATTCTATGGTGTCAAAGTTGGCAGTGATTTACTGTTTGTGTCAAAGTCTGCTTTAAACTCAAATATTTTTGACTGTGTTGAATTGTTAATCTCTGCATTGAAATTCCACAAGCTTGAGTGCATATACTGGAGATCACCGCCTGATATTGGCCTTTATAATGAGCACAACATTAACAATCTATTTTCTGTGGTGGACCTATTTATTTTTGCAGTCCATAAACCACCAAATATATGCTCCTGACTGCAGCCCTTATTAAAACAAAGCCACAACTGGTGCACGCTTGTCAACAGAGAGGAACTTTACTTCTCGTCGGTGCAGTGGTCGGACGTGATGGAAGTTTTGCATCAGTACTTGTAGTCAACAGCACGTGAACTTTTTAATTGAAGCATCTTTGCTCCTAAGACAAAGCCATGAAGTAAAAGATTGTCCGTAGATTAAGTTACAATTATTTCAAGGTTCTTAAATAAGGAAAGCTGCTTCCAGACATGCGCTGAAGTGCAAAGTCAGAGTCAGTTGGTCTGGATACTTTTCAGAGATTACTTCTGATTATCTATGGTTTCTGATTATTAAGAAGGAAAAGAGTGCAATCATCTTCATTTTCAAAAAACACATCTCAAACTGGTCAGATAAACGAAAATGAGTTATTGATTAATTTTGACAATTATTAGCGCAGACACCAAATTCAATCTGTACCTGTTTGGAACCTTTTGTTTTATGAAAGGACGTCTCAAAATATACAGAATATTCATATCGCAAAAATGACTGTTTACACTTTTGTCTATTCTTTTAAGAAATTGTGGGATTTATTTTGTGACCAGACCAGTTCAGGACCCCTTTGTAAACATCAAAGGTTTTTGTCTTATATCAGACTCTCTTCATTATTCCAGATTCCACTATAATCTCAATAACCATGACTAACGGTGTCACCCCCCCCCCCCCCCCTCACCCCACCCCACTGGCTTCATATCAACAAACCCTCCCTGTGTTGTTGTGTTGTCACCTGATCCTCGTAACATCGTATTTTGTTGTTTCATTTGGAGGATTTTTCTCTTTCATGTTTCGGTTGAAGGGAATTAAAACTGTGACCCAAATATAAATATACATGTAATCCCGTCATACAGATTTGATTATTACTCACCCAGTCCCATTCCGTCTAATACTGTCCCGCTAAGTCCTCTTTGTTAACAATCCACATATTCAAGGAGAAATCACATTTTTTACACAAGCAAATCTTAAAGAGAGTTCTGGCTCCCGTTCATGAGTCGAGCTGCAAAGTAAATCTAACAAATAATGAATAAATAAATAAAACATTATTGTCTAATAAGAGACACCCATGAGGAAAGTAGGACGCTCAAATACACACAATCCACGTAAAGTGAAACAAGCTTGTGAGGTTTCACTACAATCAAATTTTTTTCCTGTTCAAGGTTAATCCATTAACTCCTTTACCTTCTTCAGAGCTTTCAGCTTGATTTCATTACGCAGAGTTTGCAGGGTTTTTTGTTTTGTTTATTTTCACTTCGAGACACGAAAATGATTAATAAAGCAAAGCAAGGCAAGTTCTCTTCTTTATATAGCCCCATTCAGACACTGCCTTAAATTAACAATAAGACATTAAGAATATATTCAAATATAAAACTTTGATCGAGACAATTCAGTGTGTTTTCAGAGGCAAATAATAATAATACATTTTTTATTTTAAAGAGAGAAATTTAACTAAGAGAAAAAATAATTAGATTAAAGAGATTAAGTTTGGAATTTATTAATGTTATTATTGTCACTCTCATACTTTTATCATAGTATCCGGCTCCCTGAAAGTGAAGTAAAAGCATTTTGATCGCCCCCTGGTGGCTGGCTGCAGTATAGGTCATTAACCACCCCTCCTACTCGTAATGATAGACAGCTATGACTTGCTTGTGATTGGTCGAGTGTGTGTATCAGCGGAAACCTCAAAACCAATAAACTCACTCCTGCGCAGACTTGGTTTCCAAATTATGTCACAAGCAAGATGGCGGCACCGTTACCCAGGATAGTTTGGCTTCATTTTTCTATAGTTGGAGGAAGTGGAGATGTGTTGTTTATCTTTGTATACAGTCTATGGTGATAATTGTTTATATTGTAACGTCCCCTCCTCACAGGCGACACGGAACCTCTTCTCTTATTTGCAACACAAACATGTCACACTTTTTGTTCCTCCTACGACACTCCTCACATCAACACTCGTCTTCTTCACTCCCCTTCCTCATTCACCCCAGAGCCACCAACAAACCAGCCAATGAGAGCCTTTCATCCCACACAACCCCACAGCCATTGGTCTCGAACTGTCACATGCCCCACCCCGACCTGTTCACTGACCCTAAGGACATCTCAATACTTATTTAACACGGTGTCATAACTCATAACACAACATAATCATAAACCTAACTACTAGTCCGTTACAATATTAACCCAACCTTAAATTAGGATTATAGAAATAGATTCAGGATGGTGAAGCTGAGATAAACTTTCAGATTAATCCTGTTGTCTGCTGACTTTAGAAGTTAAATCCATTGAAGCTCGGTCGTGCTTTTAGATTTTCTGATCTGATAAAAGCACAGAGGACGATTCCCCTCCATGTTCAATCTGTGTGATAAAAAAATATTCTTAATACAGCAAACCTGTAAAATCTGCCTTTTTTTTTAAACCGTGACCTTTTTTGCGTTCCAAGTTCAACCAAATCCGGCGCTCGGCTCCGCGCCCGCCTGATCCAGGCGAGCTGTGAAAAGCATCATCATCATCCAACACCAGCGGCTGAGAGATCCTGACATTTAAATAAAAGATGATGCAATTCAAAAGAAACGCCAGGCTTCTTAGAAAACCTGATAACACGGAATAGCTTTTACTCCCATTTCATAAAGGGGTCCTCACTCGAAGGAAGCATTATTTTTATCTTCTGTGCTACGTTGCCAGGAGATTAAATATTCATGGGCCGCTGTCTTCATATTTACATACGCGTTTTCCCTCTGTAGGTGATTTTTCATCACGGTGATTCACTAACCTGTCCTTTTAATTGTGCCGTTGAATTCCGAGTCGCGCCTGAGCTCTGATTCAAACAAGCAGGAATTATGTAAGCTAAATTCCGGCTCGGATTTGTGCACCTGAGACGTTTGGAAGTGAGATCATTGTCATGTAGCCTCATTGTCAAAAGACAGCAGCCGATTAATATTTCATCTCTCCAGCCTACCGCTGCTTGCTGCTTACAGATGTTCGCAGCATTAAAACCTGGTTGTGGCCCGTGGAGCTTCCTGTGTTCGAGGGTTTGGTTTGTTCAACTGTGCAAGTCGGCCATAAAGCTGCATTTGGTCCTTTTGTCTCTTCATAAAATAAAAATCTGCATTTTGATTTAAAAGACGCTTGTTTATCGCTCCATCACAGGAGATTTTGTCTCTTCTTTTTAAAGTTATTATGCGTAGACAGAGCAACATGACATTTAGTTATCGATTTAGTTTTATCAAAGTAGCGTTAGTTTTAATGTTGTTGATATTTTAGCAGAGCCAAGATGTTAAAACTGACAACAGCTGTAATGGCTCACGTAGAAATCTGATTCAAATCTGAAATGTTTCTCCAACGTAAACTAAAATTCCTCTTCATTTACAGCATCTCCAAAATGGAATGGATTCAGGCTCCATCCCTGTGCTGAGTTTGGTTGAAATCAGTGGAGCTGTTTTCGGTGTAATCCTGGTCACTGATGAGCCAACACACACTCCAGTGAGACAGCGTGAACAGTAGCAAACCCTGAAACTGCTTCACCCTCATCCACTTGGAGCCAACATTAATAAAAAACCAGTGCTTTTCATGGTTTGACATGTGAAGATGTCAGCCATGAGAACGGCCTGCAGCAGGTCACTGTCAGGAGAGCTCACAGTGAGTGTTGACCGTTCTCTCCTTCCTCATGAACCTTCTACACAGTGCTCCTCTCGACTATAGAGATCAGCGTACTATATATATGTACTCTTGTATTTTTAGTTGGGGGGGTTGGGGGGGGGAGGGTGGGCTCATCTGACGTGGATAATCTGCTGCTCTGCTGCAAGTGTGAAAGAGCAGGTGAACCTCCGCTACTGTCCAAAGATCATCTGAGACTGTATAGTGAGTTTCAGCCCATTTTTCCTCTGGTCGAGGGGTTCTGGGAGTGAGGGCTAGCTCTCAGCGGCTAGCTGGTCTCTCATCGGGGCTTGAGAGTCCAAACATGGACAAGCAACTTTCTGCCATCATGGACCAAAGGGCAGAACAAACATTATGGATATGAGACATTCAACTTCTGTGAAATCCTGTAGAAAAATATCTTAAGACCCATTTTTGTAATCTATAATCTTACATTTAGTGATGCTGTTTAAATGTTTTGATATATGTGTGTGTGTGTGCGTGTGTGTGCTATTTTATCTGAAATATTGGAGTTGCGAGGTACTCAGATATTAAATGTGAATCTGTGGGAAATACCTTGAGCTGCATTGCATGTATGTGAGAGTGGGTTTATTTTCACCTCTGTCCGTTTGTTTGTAAACAGGATTACACAAAAACGACTGGACGGATTACCACTCAACTCTGTGGGAGGATGTCCAGTGGCTCAGGGAGGAAGCCATTCAATTTGGGTGCGGCTCTGGAAACGGGGGGGGTGAATCCAGGAATTTGTCTTCTCTTGATTTACAATTGTAAGATAGTGTTTTTAGGAGTATATTCTAATATCTTAATGAACAAAATCAGGCATATTCAGGGGTATGGTATTTATGTGACATTTGATGCAGCCTGGTTGAATTAAAGGGGACTGTTGGGCCATGGAGGAGGAATGTGCTCCACTGAGTCACATTCTGGCTATTTTTTTTAAAAGTATAATACAGTAGAAGCAGTAGTTGCATTCCGGTGCTGAATATGTAAAAATATCCAGGGTAACTGTTAACTTTGGCTCATACAATATGTGCTGCCCACACAGGACAGCATGGTAATGGGTTCTCTGCTCCTCTGTCCTGCTCCGGCTTATCCACTGCCTCGCTCCCTGGAGGCCACGGCACGGCATTATGAGGTATGAGGTATGAGGAAAGCTCCTCTCAGGCCGTTTGCCCTCCTGCAGAGCGGTTGCCACAAATCTGACGCGCACGTTCAGACAGAAGCTGAGAAGCAAACCAGGCTTTTACAACAGGTCGGGATTTGTTGATGTCATTACTGTTTTTTTGCAGTATAAATCCGCGGGCTGCGAGCTGTTGTCTCATGCATCTTTGCAGTGATGAATATTGCATTGGATTCCTGCTTGACTGGCCAGCCCGGGCCGGTCCTTAATAAAATCACTGTGAAATGGTGAGGTAAATTATGCTCTAACTGCGTCGGCACCAATTAATTATTCATTGGCTTTTCAAATAGTCCAGGCCTACATACTGACAGAGCATCCGATGGCCAGGCTGAGTTATTACTCACAGAAAAGTTCTGTGCGGCAGAAATAAAGGATTGTGTGTGTACCTGTCATGGAAACAGATGTATGAAATGCAAATGGGATTGTATTACAGGCTTTTTCACTTCCTCAGAGCTTTGTTTACCCCTTGTTTGTCTTAGAATTTACTGTTTTTGTTCACTGAAAACTGTGAGATTGTGATAATGGATGTGGTTTGTATTGCACTAGAGCCACTCTGTAGCTAGAGAGCACGGACACACATACAGAACATGACTCAACAAACAGTTACATATCTGAACTCGACCAATTCTCCAGTTGATGTTAGCGATATGAGCCTTTCACAGATATCGGTATTTGTTATTTTAGCCTAAATGAAAACTTTTAAAGACTTAACAAAATTCTGAAAAACACTTTTGGAAATTATGTCATTGTGTATTTTGTTTGTGTAGTCTATGGTAATTAATTAAATGTTTACAAAGTTACAAAGATGTTTACAATTTAGGTAGGATGTGCATTTGCGTTCATACATTTTTTATTTCAAGTGATATACATATGTGTTTTACTGTTACAGGTTGTTATTTTTAATAAAGTTTAAAGGTTAAATGGTAAAATATCAAGTGTCAATTACTTTTTTGTAACAAGGTTTTGATAGCTAAGTATATATAAATATTTGTCAATACTGTTTAGATCCATATTTATGGAGGACCATACATGACATAAGTAAAAATAAATAAATAAATAAATGTATAAATAAATACAGAAATAAATAAATAAATGAATAAATAAAAATGGAAATAAATAAATAAATACAGAAATAAATAAATAAATATGTTAATACCAAAAGAAATGTCAAAAGAAATGTCTTAAATATATTTTAACATTTATTTTTTCCCTGATACATTTCCTTTGCATTTGCAGTGTCCTTATGCTAATGAGAAAGGCGGGCCTAACCGCAGTCTCATGCAGGATTGGTCACAGGAGTGTAATGATCCAGCCCTACTACTTCTGCCTTTCAATGCTGGTGTCCAGTAGCTGTTTGCAGCGTTGAGCCAGTTCACACTTAAAATGAACTAGTTCAAGTTCAGAGGGTTAGTTAAGGTTATTTTTTATTGGGATGATTTAGCTGTCAGTAGTCCTGACTGTGAGCGTCACGTCTCGTGTTGTACTGAGCACAAGGAGCGAGCCGAGAGGAGGAGGAGGAAACAGAAACTCCAGCTCGGTACAAACCACCTGCAGCTTCTGCTGTGATCATGAAGCCGCTGATCTCTGAGCAGATGTGACCAGAGAAACTCTGTGTTTCCACTGTTTCCACTGTTCCACAGAGTCACTAACTGGCTGTTGCACGGTGAAGAGATCAAGTCTCAGTCACTGCCCGTGTCTCTGAGCGAGTGTGTGGCACAGCGCAGGGGCTGTGTGTGTGTGTAGCTCAGTTGACCAATCCTGCTCGAGACTGAGGTTAGGCCCGCCTTTCTCATTCGCATAAGGACACTGAAATCGAAAAATAAAAGTTGGAATAAATGTGGAAATAAATAAATAAATATGGAAATAAATGCAGAATTAAATAAATCAATGTCTTAAACTTATTTCCACATTTATTTATTTATTTCCACTTTTATTGCAACTTTTATTTATTTCCACATTTATTTATTTCCACATTTCAGTGTCCTTATGCTAATGAGAAAGGCGGGCCTAACCTCAGTCTCGAGCAGGATTGGTCAACTGAGCTACACACACACACACAGCCCCTGCGCTCCGTCACACACTCGCTCAGAGACACGGGCAGTGACTGAGACTTGATCTCTTCACCGTGCAACAGCCAGTTAGTGACTCTGTGGAACAGTGGAAACAGTGGAAACACAGAGCTTCTCTGGTCCCATCTGCTCAGAGATCAGCGGCTTCATGATCACAGCAGAGGCGGCAGGTGGTTTGTAACGAGCTGGAGTTTCTGTTTCCTCCTCCTCTCGGCTCGCTCCTTGTGCTCAGTACAACACGAGACGTGACGCTCACAGTCAGGACTACTGACACCTAAATCATCCCAATAAAAAATAACCTTAACTAACCCTCTGAACTTGAACTAGTTCATTTTAAGTGTGAACTGGCTCAACGCTGCAAACAGCTACTGGACACCAGCATTGAAAGGCAGAAGTAGTAGGGCTGGATCATTACACTCCTGTGACCAATCCTGCATGAGACTGCGGTTAGGCCCGCCTTTCTCATTAGCATAAGGACACTGCAAATGCAAAGGAAATGTATCAGGGAAAAAATAAATGTTAAAATATATTTAAGACATTTCTTTTGACATTTCTTTTGGTATTAACATATTTATTTATTTATTTCTGTATTTATTTATTTATTTCCATTTTTATTTATTCATTTATTTATTTATTTCTGTATTTATTTATACATTTATTTATTTATTTATTTTTACTTATGTCATGTATGGTCCTCCATACATATTGGATTATTTTTTACTTCCAAATGTCTGCATGATAGACTGAAAATCTACATTTGTCTCTCCATAGTGATAATATATTCTATCACTATGGCGAGACATATTGATGCTCCCTTTCACAATTGATAGGTGCATCAATAAACTTGATGCACCCTTGGATGCATCAAGGTTATTGAAATTACAATATATAAGGATGTCATCAAGAATAAAAAAGAAAAGGCTCTTCAAATAAAATGCATTATAATAATTAGTTATTAGCTAAATAAGTTTTTGTATCAAAAGAACTAAATGTCCAAGAAAAGGACATCCAGTGAATGTCATCCTCAAGTTTCTAGTTTCAAGTTGTATTTGTCATATGCAAGTTAACACCGGGTCGACAGAGAAATAAAATCTGTTGGACAAGGAGAAACCGCACAGGTCAGCAGTACAATCATTTTATTAAAATAAAAGCAAGGTAGAAAGCGCTTACCATGAAAAAGTCTAATTCAAAACTAAAACTATATCCATTCAAAGGTGCAGTGTGAAGCAAAAACTTAAAAACGTCTGTGTGTGTTTGTGTGTGTGTGTGTGTGAATAGTTATCAGTTCCTTTCTAAATGGTCAAATTTAATTTGGGAAAGAGACCAAGGTTGAGCTCCGGCTGCGTGATCCATTATTTCACTCAAGCATACGCTGCCTTTTTTCCTTTTTACGAGCCTCGACAGGGAGGAAGCCGCATCCTAAATTCCTCTCCACACCTCGGCCTATTAATGAGAATGCAAGTGCTGATGGTTTTTATTTGCAGCATGGACGCTCAAGGTCTCTGGAGCTGCTGAAAAAAAGCCTCATGCATATACCTGCGCCACACTCCGGTGCCCTGTGTCTGAGCGTGAGAGTGGAAGGTGCAGCCACTTTGCATGGGGAATTTCTAAGTCAATTTTCCTAACTTCCTCAAGCGGAAAATAAGCCGAGCACAGATAAGATGGGAGCGTGTAGTATATCTGCTTTATGACAGCATACAGTGAAAACTCCTGTAGACTATCAGCTAGGGACGCCACTGTAACTCAAATGGCGTTGCATAAATATTCCCCCATCAGCTCCACGGTAATGTAGACAGCTCATCCGACCATTTCTGGCCCCGATTTTGTTTTGTTATGCTCTCATCAGGTGTTAGCCGGTGTATATACACTTCTCTCCTCGAGCCGACAAAGCCATAAAGCTATGAATTCACGGATAAATGGATTTACTAAAAGCTCGGATAAATGCTTGCGATGCAGCCATGGCATTGCAGAGACACTAACGAATGCGGTTAAAAGCCAACACGTAACTACAGTGAATGAGTCATTGACCCGAGCAGTCACACTTGAGGAGAATTGAATTATCAAAGGAGGGAAAATATTTAGAACTGTAAAGCACTTATAGGGGATAAAAGCGTCGTCGTATAAAACATCTTCAGAATTTTCTTTTATTTGTATAAATGTGCGATCAGCAGGTCTGTGGGAGTTGCTTTAATCGATTGTCCTTATATCTACAGGCTACCTTTTTTTGAATTGAAAAAAATCCAAAACATTTCGAGGATTTATGTAAACGTGTGCAATTTGAAGCATCTTTATTGAAATGATGGTGACTATCGGTGGAGGTATGCACTCTATTGTTTGCCACAATACTAAAATATTATGTAAATACTTCTCATTAGTCTCCCAAGCAGCAGAAGAAGCAGAAGCATTCCAGTCCTCAGACATCAGACATGTTTAGGGGACTGATATTTGTGATTGTGTGCAATTTGGTGCAGATTAAAAAAAAAAGAAAAGTAAGCCTTATACTTGGCGTAATTCTAGTTTCAAATATTTCTGTTTATGACCAAATACCTTCAAAACTCATCTGAGCTTTGTTTTTAGCATCAATCACAAAATGTAAACTCCGGTGATGAACATTATATCTGCTTTACAACAGCATGTTAGCATTTAGCTCCAGCGCTGCTGTGTCTCAGACTGTAGACTTTTGGTCTTCTCTCTTGTTCCTCAGAGCTAACAGGAAACCGGGATCAGAGGCACGACTTCTTGTTGATCCTCCACAGCACACATCCAGACCAATGATGCATCCTTCCCAATATCTAACACCTCCTGTGTTTGTTCACAGCTTGTGCAGGAGGAGCGGTAAGAACACAAATCAATACATGCAGACACATGGAATACAAACTGTCCTCTCGTAAATAAAAAGAATGACCACGGCTGGTCTGTGCAAGCAGCTTATTACGATCCAGAGTGATGTGAAGAGGAGGATGGATGAGTGGGTCAGTCTCACAAATTCTTTTCCAGGTTGGACATTAAAACCAGTTCATATATATTCTTGGCTTTCCATCAGAACAAAATGAACTATAAGGGCATTAAGTATAATTCATTTCTCAAGGTATAACAGTTGAATCTATAGAATAAATGTAATGTATCTGATGTGGTTTGTTCAGGAGGCCGCCGCATCACACCAGCATGAAATCTGTTTGAAAGGTTGTAAGAACAAAAGTGTTTAAATTTTTTTAAACATTCGTAAAGATTTTCTACTTTTCTTTCACAGTTTGCAAAGGATTCAATGGAAGGATGAGCAATTCAATTATTTCTGCTCATCAACATCGAGCATGTTTAAAAGTAGAAAATAGATCAAAAGAAGTATAAATATTGAGATTCAATCCAATGCTTTTGTAGGCCTCTCCTCTAATGTGCCAGATCAATCCAATGCAAAATACACCTCGTCCACAAGGTGTCCCCATCCATTAACAGTATGAGTCGCATGTTTTGTTTCACACAGAGGGTTTTTATTTGCTGGAACATCTCAGCTTCTTGCACAACATCTATCACACCCATTTAATCTGAAACAGCTTGCATGTGGTCGTCCTGCATAACTCACCATCTTCATTATGATGTCCAGCCACTCTGTGGAAACCGCAGCTCAGTCTGTCGGCCACGCGGGAGGCGCAGATAACGAGTGGAATTCAAATGTTGTGCCCGAGTTATGTGCTCGTTGCAGCCTCGACTGGAGCCGGGGCCCGAGCCAAAGAGTCTCATGGCGTAATAGTGCACTTGTCTCTCAAATGTTATCACTCAATAGACGTGCCATCTGGCCGCGGCTCGTATGTGCAGGGAGATGGGGATCCAAAATAGAAGCAGTAGTAGAAAAGGTCAGACAGAGTAGAGGCAGTCCGCAAAATCACTCTTTACAGGTGTAACAGGCCACAGTATATCCCCCCCCCCGGACTATACCTGGGGTTAAAGGGGCTTAGGCTAGATTATACCCCGGGTATATTATGGCCTAGGATAATTCATACCCCTCAGGCCAGATTATACCCCCATGATATCAGAAGTGTTGAGTGTCACAAAAGAATTACTTAATTTTTCAACATTTTATGGGGGTTCAGTCAGGTAAGTTAAGCGAGAAAGCTAACTGACTTAAATCTTAAAACTCTAAAACATAGACTTGTATTACTTCAACCAGAAAAAATATTAGACTTCCACAAATATCAAAGATTGCTACGTGGAGTTCTAGGCAACCGCCTTTGTCGCCTATAGGAAGGCCCGGCCCTGCCTGTCGGGGTATAGTCGGACCTAGGCTTTTTTACACCCCCGGGGCCAAAGTATATCCAGGTTTAATCTGGGCGGGGGTTAATTTGGCCTGTTACACCGGCATCGCTCTGAAAAGCAGTGACGTATCCAGCGTAGATCTTTGATGTCTTTTCTACAGCGAGGAGGAATATGCTCTGGCCACAAATGAGGATATTCGTTTTTATCACCCGTAATAATAACATTAATGCCTGTATCCTCCAGATAATAACCTGTTCCATGTCCTTGATGTGTCAAATAATTGAAGGGAACAGTGTGAAATTGCCTCTTAAAGAAGATTTGAGTTGGATCGGAGCCAAAGTGCCGAGGCCGCAAATAGCAGGAGATAAATCTGCTGATGCACGTTTTCCTGCATAACAAATCCTCATGATTACCCCGCTCTGCTGGGTTTTGTGTGAATGATTTTTCTGGGGCTCAATCAGCGGCTCAGTCATTCAAAAATGGATCCATCCCAACCTCTCCCGTGAAGGCTTGAAAACTCTGATCTATGGTACTGCAGCAGGAATTGACCCTCATCGGATAAACCGCTCCAAATTGCCTCCCTGATATATAGCAGGCCCTTGTTACTGCTCTCCCCCCTCTGTCAATTTCCCCTTCCCCTCAAGGTCAGCTCTCTGTGCTGTTGGACAAAGTAGCAGAACAGCTCTCCCGTTATTGCCTGCCTACCTCACTACCCGGCTCGCCGTGCCGCCGCCCCCTCCGCCCCTCTGCTCCAATCACATTACAGATACTTTAATGACTACCACCACCTTCCTGCAGCGCCACGGGGGGGTTAGAGGGGGAAGAACGTGTTGACTGCACAAAATGGCTCCAAATCAAGGCGATACAAGGTTTAGATAAACTGCTAAAGCTTGGAGGCACTCGGCTCTAAAAAGCCTGTGATGCCTCAGAGGTGTGTTGATCACATTAGCCTCCAACAAAACCTAAAGTCACTTTGTCATTTCACTTGTAGGACTAGAAGCAATTATTAGCTCGGCTAAAGAGGTTATAATTTCACCCCTGTTCGTTTGTTTGCAGCACGATGATGTAAAAACCAACAACCACTAAACTTGGTGGAATGAGGCGGCGTTAGTCAGGGAGGAACCTGGAAGTTTGGGTCTCTTTCTCTAACATTGCGAGAAAGGCAGTTTTTTAAAAAGATTTTCTTTGATTTCTCAGAATAATTGAAGGATCTAGATTTATTTTAATCAGGCATGTTTAGGGGACTGATATTTGTGTTTCTGCAATTTGCTGCAGATCTCAAAAAAAATCCCGATCTAGTGAATTTAAATGTGGTTTCACCAGGGGACTCTTGCACCATGCTGGAGGTATACTGTGTTCTTTCAAATTTACTTTTTAATTACTTTCTGAGTTATTTAATCAAATGTTTAAAAAGGAAGACCTGAACGAAACGCCACAACCCAAAGATATCGGGTTTTAATTTCTTAAATGATTGATTACAACAGTTTTCAGGGGTAAAGGATCTGGGTATAGAAAGCAGGAGACAGTACATGATGTATAAAATGCCAAAAGCTTTAGAAAACGGTTTGTCAATGATATTTGTATTCGTTTTATTTTTCAGTTTTGTGTCGTCCTCGTGTTAGAAATGTCAACACAACCACTCACCCATTGTTCGTTTTCCTATGTTATTCTAGCATGGACTCACTCTGACATTCCCTGTCATCTTACAGGGGCCTGGCAGGAGTAATTCCCGAAAATGTCCTCAGCACCTGCCATGGACTGTTTGGTCCTCGCATGCAGCCCCTTACAGGAAATTCAGGAAAGTGTCCAGAGCTCAGTGCATGTCTGAACACGGCTTAAGTGACACCAGAAGTTGTTTATCAACCCCCTGAACATACACAGCACGTCTGTTTCAAAAAGTTCATTCAGCTGAGAGTTTTCTGATTTCCAGGCTTGGTTACGTTCAGACGGTGAAAGCTATTTGTTCAAGGTTACGGAGCAGGATTGTGGTGATTGTTTAAATAGAAAAAAAGACAATGTTGACCGACCCGTGCCCATCCACCGTGACTGTGAGGTTACACGCTGTCATTTGAAGATCATGCTACTGCACCGCCACCTTTGCACCTGAGTGACAACACTCTTCTCTCAGCCGAGAGAGAAATCCCTATCAGGGAAACATTTTTTTCTGAGGCGTTATTTTTATTATGATTCAACCCTGCACCGTTTTCCCCTCTGGCTTCGGTATCTTCCTGTGAAGCCCAAACACATCAGACAGAACCACGGCAAAGTGAATCTCTTACATCTAATCCACCTTTACAGGCATCGGTTCTGATCTATACATCAAGATCTGAAACATAAAGAAACACTTGTGAAAAGGAGAAAAGAACAAGGGACGCGATGAAGTCAATGACATCGGTGACATGTCATTAGGTTGTAGTTTATCTCACATTTACCTGATGATAATCCACAGACAGACCAAAGAGATTTATTATAAATAGGGAATAAAGGACAAGTCCGATGGTCGTTCTACAGATAATTAATCAGCTTCTGGTCTTCAGTGATTTTTCAGGACAAAGTGTCAGATATTCCCAAATTGGTGTCAGTGTTTGATTCATAGACTCAGTATAAAGATGGATGACATGGCAGCTCGCCAAAAGTGAAGCCAAAGTGCTGATATAGCCCCCTTGTGGCTGAAGGCACTATAGGCCATAAGCCCCACCTCCTCCGTGTTAGTGGATGGAACTTGGAGCGAACACAGTCAGAGAGTCAGTTTGATTTCACTTGTCATAAGTTTGGATTTTAATTATCTCCACTATGGGGGTTATGTTTTCACCCCTGTCCACAAAACCTGTATAGGTCCGGGAAGAGGTCATTACATTGTAGTGCAGCTTGATTGAATTGAAGCCAGTTATTGGTTTGTTTATAAGCAAGACTTCACAGAATATACATAGCAAGAGGACTTTTTCAAAAGAATAGTTCATGAATCTTTCTTGAAAGATGCAGTCCGTTTAGGGAAACTACAGTCGTGCTCTGCTACTGACGACTGTGTCCCCTGTCTTTTTGTTCCCTCCAGACCAAATCTATGTTTCTTTAGTTGACGACAGGCGCTGCTGCCACATGTCAGCGTCAAGGTCCTCACTTCATCTCAAATGCTCTGTGATCAAACAGTGGGATCCCTGTGATAGCAGAACATGCCCCGATCATACATGCTTTATGTGTGCACACAGTAAACCGCTCTGCCTTGTGTTTGCCGTGGGATGAATCACCACCAGGCGGTTCACTCTCCGGAGCTTAGGAAATAACATGTCGGATTCATTTTTTTATTTCTTTGTTTTTCCACCGGACAAATATGTGCCTTGTGAACAGTGTGTTTATAAATTACATTTGATTTGGGTGGGAGAGAGGTTGGATTTTATTTATTTAAAAACAATATCATTAAATATTCAAAGCTATAAAAGTGTTTGCATCGGAAAAACTCTCTCTTGTGTATAATGAAAGAACACAAATAAACTTCCAGACCTCTGCTGCTGGAGGTTTTTCTCTTTGCACAAATATTTGTATTTTGTGATGCAGAGCACATTTGATCTTTAGTGCGAGTTGCTCTTCCAGGGGAAATTTAGCTGTTGGGTTAGAAAAGTGCTTCAAAATGTAAATGTTTCAGGAAAGTGAAGCAGAAACCTGTATTTAGGTTTAACATTTCTTCGTGTCATATTGATGATAAAGACCAGATGCTATTAAAGATAATGAGGCAAATAACCACAAAGAAATGAGATAAATCCACTTGTACCCAAACAAGAAGGGAGTTTGGGTTTTGTTCGAGGTGAATGTGAGGACATAGGAGATGCCAAAAAGAAGATAAACAGTGTTTCACAACCAAAACCTGTGATTTTGTGTAGAACATGCATTGTCTGATTGTGTTTAAAGATGGAAATACCTTCATGGACTCAACTTTCAATACCAGCTCCTTATTGGAAAACTGTGAAAGCAAGGCAGGTGCACCGAGTGGTGCAGAGAGGAGGAGTGGAGAAGAAAACATGAAGGTCTATGGTCGCACACGGGTCCAGCCTGTGGCCTCAGCTCAACACAACGTATAGTGCGTTGAGATTAAAGCCTTTATGGCCGGAAGTATGTGGAGCCGGATGTCTGTCAGCGCAAAGGAGCGCTCGAAGGAAAGAGAGAGGGTTGACTGTGCGTGTGTGTGTGTGTGTGTGTGTGTGTGTGTGTGTGTGTGTGTGTGTGTGTGTGTGTGTGTGTGTGCGTGTGCGTGTGCAAGTGTGTGTGAGACTGATGGAATCGTAGGTGGCTTGAAAACAAACAGGAGATCAAAACAAAGCTTGTGCAACTTAGATATTTATCAGAAACCATAAAAGTTGCAGTTCCCGTCACTTTCACCGACACTTTGTGCGGCGCACAGTGTGTGTGTGTGTGTGTGTCGCTCTGTCTCAGACTCTTTGTGATAACATTGAAATGTGTTGTGATGTGTAACAATACCTCATGAATCATTAGTGAGTCAATAAAAATACATGTGTGTGTGACGCTGGAGCTCTGGCACGGACCTGCGTGCTCTGGTCTGTCCGAGCACATTAGGATGCACAGTCAGCCGCGTGTTGAGCCACACAGCACGACGACAAATTAGAAAGATTAGGTTGTGTAATGTTATTATTGGTGTATCTAGAAAACAACCGTGTTGTTGCAGGTGTAATTATTATCCGGGACATACCCTCATTAAATGCAGACACGGCCGGAAGCTATGATACATGATCAGGTACATTTAAAGTATAACAGTGGACCCAAGGTTTTTAATCTTAATGTAGAATTTATTATTTGAAGATTGGGATTTAAAAAATGGAAAACAGGTTCTGCACTTATTCTTATTATCAATGTATGACAAGTAAATGCTTCTGGATGCTAATGATGTTGGTTTGTGATGCTCTCGCTTTCAAACGTGGTCTGATTTTGCTGTTAGATGGAAGTAACCGCCCACTGTCCATCAGCAAAAGCTCTGATTGGCTGATAACAAAATCAACTCACAATATCTGATTTGGCGGAACACTGAAAACAACAACATGTGTTCTTGAAGCCGATCAGCACCGAGCTGCTACTCCGCCTATCCCTCTCTCTTGCTGGCAAATATACCAGTGGAAACTAAAAAGAAGAGCCTGGTAATTTATTTTTAATCAAAGTTTATGATAACGTTTAAGGTTAATCTTTAAAGTATCAAGCCTCAATTACATTTCTTTTTTATAAACCATATAAACTAACCATGCAAATAGCTAGCATATTAGCTTTGTCACCAGTGTGCAATGAATCCTGGGATAGGTTGGTGCAAGTACCTATCCATCCGTTAGTTCCTTCTTTGCTCACGGATGGAAGGATGCATTTGTCGACCGCATTTCCAAACGGCCGCTGTGGTACAATCAGATTTCAAACGCAGCCTCTGAGACACAGGTCCTCTGTCTGTAACTCACAGTGACGGACACAGGTCCAGTTACGCTGAAACTTTGAAACTAAAGTTTGATCCACAGACACTGTCCTCGACACCACTCCGGTCTGCGTCGCCTGAGATAAAACAGACTGTACTCTGAGGATCCGAAAAGTCCATTAATCCTCATGTGATGAATGCGCTGCCTCAGGTCTCATTGATCTAATAAGAGCATTATATCCTTTAGTAAGCCGTTCAAGAGACTAATGTTCCCTGAACGGCTTTCTCAAGCAAATGAAGCATCGCTGCCGGAGCCGGACGGACCTTCAGTCCCTTTCAGGCTCAGTGTCCCAGTGACTGTGTTGCCTGCCTTTGTTCCACAGAGAAAATGTTGGCCAGTGCCGGCTTCCCTGTCCCGAGAGGCCCCGCAACAAACACACAAACAGTTTGTGTGATTGTTGCGGTGGAGGGAGGCGCGCTGGGGCCTTGTCGTACACTGTACCAGGTGAAAGCTCGGCTGTCACTGCAGCCACTAAATGAAACAGATGTTTTCCTACTGGTAGGTGTGAGCTAATTGGTTTTTTTCTTTAACAGCCTGCCCTCACACTGACCCTTTATGAAGCCTGCTCTCGCTCCCAGTTCAGCTAACCGGGATTTACTCCGCTCTCATCTCCGACACCCTGCCTCAGCGAAAAGGTCATTCCCACTGACATTTGACCTGTGAGTGTCAGTTCTGTGAGCCAATTACCTTTAGGTACTTTGTTAGGTTCCGGGCTCCACTGCTAGTGTTGTCCTGTGTTCTTATTATATGTGTGTAAAAAGAAGAGGTAGGTACTGTAAACTTTATGTGGGGAGGGATTACTGCATGTGAACACAAGGCAGATCAGTCACAGTAATGAACAAAGAACAGTGGTGCTGTGGCAGAGAACGCCTCAGTTTGATTGGGAACGTATAGTGCTCTTACTATAGCTTGTTATACTGTACAGGGGCTGTGTTCACATAGCTGAGCTTATCAACTTTAATCCATCTGATGAATGCTGTAAGGTGTTTTACTGCTGTGCTTTCTGATCGGCCTTGAAACCTTTGGTACCAGACAGAAAGGAAATATTACGATTTAAAGAAAAAGTAAAAACAAAATCTGCAATTTTAAAGGTTTCTGTTATATTTTGGGGCTAAAGTCCCAGTTCATTATCACATGGACATTAGCTCAATGATTTAGGAAGTTTTCTCACCTGAAAGTCTACACCCAGTTTAAAGTCTTGGTGGCATTTCATCCATTAGTTTTGCATCAAATATAAAACATATATATATACAAACATTTAAAACAATAAGGTCTAACATACAGTCTCAACAGTTGGTTTCTGTTTGCTGCAGCTTCAGAGACGTTGTGACTTTTTTGGTGCAGAAACTCATTTCACAGAGTTGCAACTTTAAAATCCTTTTTACATGACCGCTGTAGAAAGCTGTACCACCTGCAGCCTGTTTACTGCACATAACCCCTGACTAAGCATGCCCCCCCACCCACCCACACACCCTGTCCACCACTTCTCTGGTCCTGACCGCTCATATATACAAGAGGATTAGCACAATTAACTCCCAGGGCACCGACAGCTCTGACACGTAGCCCACAGACGCCCAGACGTGATTGGATGTGATGTGAGAGAGGATGGTATCATGGAGCCTGAGCCGTTGAGTGGAGATCTGCTGCACTAAGAGTCACTACACCGATCAAGTGGACAGATTCCTACACCTCTACGGATCAGCGAAAATGTAATTATTTGTTCTGAGGGATTCCAAAAGGAAGACAAAGATATAAACAGAGAGGCTCAGACTGTACAAACCTCTCGCGGTTCACACACAGGATAAAATCAGAGCAAGACGTGCGGTGGTGATATGGTTTAATCTGACAGAAACACCGGAGTCCTCTTCAGATTTAAAGCAGATATGGCAGCTAACAGTTACTTTGCATGCAGGAAAAGTCTGCATCCACACTCGTGTCTCTGTGTGGATGTATTTAATATTTGTGGACACCATCTGTTCCTTTAGAAGCAAATGCAAACCCCTCTTATTACAGTTTGACTTATTTTATTAATAAAAAAAAAATCCTGTGTCTCTGTTTTTCCTCTCTTTCTTTAATCGGTTACTGTGGAGCACTTTGTGATATCTGAACAAGGAAGTTGCTGTATAAATAGATCAGAGTCGTTCCAATTCATCCTCGAGGGAACAGCCGTGAATGTGTGTACCGAATTTCATCGCAATCCAACCGACAGAGATATTTCATATAAGAGTAGAAATCTAAAATGTTTAGAGGAAAAGTCAGAGGATATACCATCTAGATCTGCAACATGCTAGTCTACAGTATGGGACATGTCATGTCATCAGGATTCATCCTCTGGGGAGCATGAATCATAATCTGTCTCATGATCATGATATGCTTTCACTATCTGCCTGAAATATCTCGGTCTGAACCAAAGTGGATTAGGGATCAAGATTATCTTTATTATCCCTGAGAGAGCAGTAATTACACATCCATCACACCAATAACTGACATTGAACTATATACAAATTAGAACAGATTACATAGGCATGACAGAGTGAGGACATTTTTGAAAAGTGAGGACATTTTCACCGGCCCTCACTTTTTCGATAGGCTGTTTTTTGGGTAAAGACTTTGTTTTAGGGTTAGGCATTTAGTTTAGATGGTTTTGGTTAGGGTAAAGGAATAGGGAATATATATGTGTGTGTATTAGTGTCCTCACTAACATAGAAGAACAAATGTCCTGGGCATGTGTGCGTGCATGCATGCATTTGAGAGACTTTTTGTCCAGATATGAAAGTTTATGTCCCGAATTATTTTCCGTTCTACCAACTTGTGAATAACCGGCCACGGGAGAAAACTAAGAATTGGCTGTGCTCTATTGAATCCGCAGGTTGAAAAGCAATAAAAAAGGAAAGTTCTTATTGCAGTGAAAATCGAGAGGAACAACATAAAACAGTGCAACAAAGAGAAATCATGTATCAAGGATGTCAAAAAATGAGAGGGCACTTTGCTGGCCCTTTCCTTTCACAGAGTCATTAATGGATCCTCTGGGAGTTCAGCATAAAGGCTGGACCAGCACTGACCCCTGAAGGTTTCAGAAATCTTTCTTTCAGGTGGCTGACCAAAACAATGTCCAAATTGACATGACGCTGTTAAATCAGTAGTTGCAGGAAAACAGTGTCACAGAAAGCATCTTATCTCTCAGAGTGCAGACATTCTCTGATTTCCTCTTAGGTCACACATGCTGGACGGCCACGGCGTGAACTCCTCTTACCTTGTGTGTGCGAGCCCGGCACATGACAGAGGGGTGGAGGAAGTGTGGCAGGGGCACGGCACTAAGCCTCCCGCTGCCTATAAGAGGTGGACCGACCCCAGCGTTTAGCACCGTCGGGTCCAGATTGTCCAGCCGTTTGATCCGGACGCTGAACGAACTCAACTTTTCCACTTGAGTCACTGGAGGAGGCAGATGAGGTCTGAGGCCTGAGGTGCCACGGGCGACGTCAGGCCTGTCACAGTGGATACGGAGCCACAGTTCACGTCTGGAGTGTTTGTGAAACGTATGCAGAGATATTTATTTTTTCCTTTCATACATATTCAGAGACACCGAGTCCCTTTCAATGACGTCTGCGGCGTGTTAACGTGCCTCAGAGACGGCTGTTTATCTGCAGAGCTCATCTGGCCTAGTTGGAGAGCTCCTGCCAAGGTAAGAAGACGCCTGACAAAGACCACGTGCACCATCCAACATTTGCCAGATGTTGCATTTTGTAATTACCCGCATTTGAGTATTCTATTTTCAGCCTGGATATCCACAGAAGATGTATTTATTTGTCAGTGTTTCAAATATATGTGAGTGGGCCAGATTTCCCCTGAACAAATAATCAACACACTGTTCTTCATCAATCATTAATCATACAACTTCACTAGATCTAATGAGTGGTATTAGAAACCTGCAGGTCACGGGAGGCCCGCGGGGTGAATGCAGAAGATTTTTTGCCAGAACCTCAATGGGAAAAAGAAAATCCAGCAAAATAAATAGAATTTAATGTTCATTTAACACAACTCAATGTGCAATTACTGTGAATCACACGAAATGTATTAAACCTAAATGTAGCTGATTGAATAACTCAAGAGGGGGAATTTAGAGAATCCACTCAGGGTCTGTGGAGTTCGATGCAGCGATGGATGATATTTCTGTTAAAATCTCTTTATGCATTGACTTTCAATCCGGCTGTGTGAGTGTCCTCTGCAGAGCTGACCCTGCTTTGTGCTGATATCTGTGTGTTGTCAAGTGGCACTTTGAGGCTGCCTACTTTAACTGCTTTATTTAGACCTGAGCAGCAGCAGCAGGAGGAGGAGGTGGTGGTGGTGCTGGTGGTGGCTGCTAACATCACTCTCCTGCCGGCCTTAAATGAGTCAACTC
This sequence comes from Platichthys flesus, assembly GCF_949316205.1. Lineage (NCBI taxonomy): Eukaryota > Metazoa > Chordata > Actinopteri > Pleuronectiformes > Pleuronectidae > Platichthys > Platichthys flesus. Next base: position 23,065,641 of record NC_084946.1, read on the forward strand.
AGAGAAATGTTTGCTAGCCCACATCTTCCCCTGCGTTTTAGAGCCAAGACAATCCGTCCTTTGTATGAGATCAGTTTTATTCATTATTCCTGCACTTCCTGCCATTCCATTGTCCCGTCCGTCTCATCTCGTTCCTCTATTCATAATCTAATGTTCACGATATAAGTCTTTTTTAACTTTTTCTTTTTTAAAACACCGTCAGTTTCGTCTCGGTGCTGCCAGCGCGGAGCTTTTCCCCAGCAGCCTGTCCTATTTGAGAGGCCTCGTCGATGTGCGGTGCATCTATTTTAAGAAAATCTTTTCAGCTGACTTTCTTTCGTGATTGTGCAGAACTTCTGTTGTGAAAGAGGAAAAGCTGTCGGCTGTGGATCCAAAACATCCATCTCTGTTCATCAAACTGTCTTTGTTTCTTCTGGTTTAATAAAAGAAACACAGAAATGTAGGTAGGTTAGCTGTTCCACCATTCTCCAGTCGTTCTGCTAAGATCAGCCACACCAGCCCTCCACAGATAAATACTGAGCTTCTCAAGAAACCCCAAAAAGTAGTTATTTCCTGAAATGAAGAATTATTTAGTTTATTATTAGAAGGTCTAAATTGTTCCCTTAGAGCCTCTTAAGAACTCAGGTGTTCGAGGCCTTGTTCCACAGTAGAACACTCAATTGTCAAGTGTTGATTTGTGATGGTGACCAGAACCGGACCCATGTGGATTTATGGCAAATCTGGATACTGGCATTGGGGAGTATAACATCCGATTCCAATAAATCTGTGAAGGCTCATTGGTACATTTTTATTAGCTAACCGATGATAGGTGAGCTTTTTCAAAAATCACCTGTTACACCAACGTGTAGTGACGTGTGTTATTCCTGATACGTGTACCGCCCCCTGCAGACATCCCTCTGTCACTGTTCAACTTACAGGATGCCGAAAAGTCCCTGATCGTCCAAAATATACCAAACACTTTTTCATTACACTATTTTAACTTTATGTGTTGCCTGTATGCAACTTTAATTTGTTACCCCCAAGTGACACAAATTCCTGTGTCTCCTCCTTTACCTAATTTATCTGCAGAATAATGCAGCAGGCGCTTTTACAACTGCATAGCAGCAGCTAAAATCCCAGCTCAATAACAAAAGTTCTTTAACACATTAAATATTCACCACTCGCTGCACACAGCCGGCCTACCCAATAAGTTTCCAGAGCGCTAAACTAATTCATCAACAGAATCAAGCCCTCCTTGGCTGAAAAACACTATATCATCCCCCACTCCCGAGGATCGCAGCGGGCTACTGAGCAGTGTAAATTCAACCTGTATTCACGGCCTGATCGATGTTCTCCTCGAATAGTCTCCTCTGTGTAAACAATACAGTAAAAACCGCTTGACTCTGCAGATGGACTCTTATTCATCACCTCTAGAGTGAGACTGTGGAGGATCAGTGGGTGGGAGCGCAGTCAATATCACGCAGAGAGCAATTCAAAGCAACGCCAGGCCAAAGAATGGCGTCCGGAATCTTAAACTGTGTTGTCGAGTTAGGGAAATGTTTTTTGACAAATCTGATCTTTGGGAGTACGTGTGAGGTTCCGGCAGAGCAGCGGTGCTGAGTGGTGCTTAAAGGTCAGTGGGCCCAGGGTGCACTGAACCGCTACGTGCGCGCCACACCTTGATGCTAAATGTGCACAATGACTGGAATCAAACGTCCGGTCAGTATTGTGGATGAGACAAAACCAGCGTCAGGGGGCAGAAGGATCAAAACTGTCACAGAGCTGTCAACGTGAATATCTTCTACATAATGAGGGTAAAATATCTTTTACAGTGTAGATGTGGCAAGCACTTACTGGTGGTCGGTAAGAAAAGAAACACAACTGTGTAATTAAAGGGTAAAAGGGTTTCATAACTCTGGAAGCAATGTTATGTTTTACCATTGTGTGCTTAATATGAATACATTTTTTCATTTTTTTATTCAGCTTTGAAACCTTCGGCGAGAGTTGCACTGCACCCACGTCTCCTCCCCACACCCCCGCCATCATTAATGGTTCCATTGAAATGAAGTGAAACCTGCCTAGAAAGCGGAATTAGAAAGTCAGAGCGACAAACAGATCTGAAAGGACAAACTCAACAGGTGAACTGTGGCAGACGTGAGTCACATCCATTAACCGCACAGCACCACATCTAGGTCACTCCTATTGGAAAGATACTTGAAAGTGTAAAGGTGAACACTGATGACCCGAGGAAACATACAAACTAAAATCATAGTTTAGTTCCTTTTTTTGTTAAAATTGTCATATCACCAATTTACTTTTATTATTTATTTAATGTTAAAAACACTTTTATGGCTCAGTCAGTAATTTAGTTAGTTATATTTAGGTATTGAAAACCGCTCATTCATTCATTCATGATTTGTTTTACGATTTTATCTGAAGTTTGTTGAATTTACTGAACTAAACTATTTTATCTTTCAGTCTGTAAATTATCTGAAACAGTAACATAAATTAATATATGATTAAGAAAAACTTGAATTAATCTCAAATAAAAACTAATCTCTTTGCTCTCTCCTGAACAGGTCCTCATATTTGAAAACCGTGTTCAGTTTGAAGAGGCCGTTATATTCGCGCAAAAATGGCGCCCGCCGTCGGTGGCCCTCGAGGCTACACGCCACCCGAAGGCGGCTGGGGCTGGATGGTGGTGCTCGGGGCTTTCATATCAATCGGCTTCTCTTATGCATTCCCCAAGTCCATCACGGTCTTCTTCAAAGAGATCGAGGTGATCTTCGACGTGACCAGCAGCCAGGTGTCCTGGATCTCCTCCATCATGTTGGCCGTGATGTACGGCGGAGGTGAGCGATGACCGAAAACACAACTTGCCGAACGTGGCCCTGTTAACGTTTGACACGCGGGAGATTTATTCAGGCTGTGTCCGGTGAAGAGCCGACCCATTACTGTGAGCACTGTCACCTCTCAGCCTTGGTTTGTCCACAAAGAGACCAAAGTCGCTCAGAATTATGATGCAGCTTAAATCAAACATCTCACACTGAGATTAAACAACACTGTTTCTGCTGTTTGAAGCCGTAGCTGTCTCTGGGGCATGGGGATGGGTTTGTAGCCATGTTGTTTCCCCCTGTGCTTTTACAGTTTGGTCATATTCCTTCACTAATAAGATGAGCGGTTCTCTGGGTGATGTCACACAGGTCCGGCCGGTCCCGTGATGAGCAGGCCTCGTTCTTGAGGGAACATGGAGAGATCAAAGTTCAAAGCAGCTCCCCTCGTCCCTGCAGACGGTCCGGCTCTGAAGTCAAAACACTGCGGCTCTCTTTACCCTAATGTGTGATCAACTGGGAAAGATGATGACACAGGCAACTTTCTCTAATCTCAGGAAAGTTGCTGGAAAGTTGCCTCAGCGTACCAAACTGATTTCAAGTGGAAACTCTATAATATACCAGCATATAAAACACTTTATATCCAATCTTCTTTTTCTGGCATGAGGCTAAAATGTATTTGCAAGATCTGCAAGCAATCAAATAAAAGGAGACAGTATTTTCTTGCTAAGCCGGAATAGCTAACATTGCATATTGAATGTTTAAGATAAAGATTTATATTGTATTTTTTACTACATATTTTCTATTAAGGCAAGTTTCCACATATCTGCCGTTAAAGGAGTCGGTGCTGCTTATGCACGTAGCTGCAGGGCGACATGCAAGCAATAGAAGAGGCAGGGGCCGCTTTATCTGTGAAGCACATTTCATACACAGAGGTAGAGTCAAGGTGCTGTATGGGTAAAAACAACACAGACACACAATAACATGAAATCAAAAGGCCCATTTCAAGCAATATAAGAGAAAGAGGTAGGTGAAGAGATTAAAAGATGTAAAAGACATGAAATGGATAAACACATGTATAGAAATGTAAAAATATGTTAAAGGATTAAAATCCTTAGTTTTTTTAGTCTGAATATAAACGCTGCAATGGACAGAGGGGGGGGCGGCCTGTGCTGGATAATGACTGAAGGCTGCTTTCTGATTGACACTGTTGATTTGTCTTTCTTTTTTTTATTGTCCACTTATCCATTATCTTTTTCGCGTTTCTTGGAAAGTCTCCAGTGTATCACAGGGCCAATACACAGAGACAAAATAAGACATCAAACTCACACCTACAATCAATTTAGCATCTCCAATCAACCTGACCCGACTCTGCATGTTTTTGGACTTTGGGAGGAAGCCCACAAAAACACGACGCAGCAAGACCCCATCCGAGTTGGGGTTTGAACCAGGAAACTTCCTACTTTGCCAACCCCTGCAACACCATGCAGATATTGTGTAATATCTGTTATCAGAAGCAACACATAATGAATTTAAGCTCTTGTGGGTTTAACTTATCCGCTGTATAAGTGATATTTGCACCTCTCCTCACAAGTTCGGAGCCTCAGTCGACCCGGTGTCTCTCAATGTCCCCACGTAACTTTGCCAGTTAATGCAAATGTTGTCTTTGTACATAAATACACACTGATGAAAAGGAAGCTATGCATGATTGTTGAAAGTAAGTGACAAGTTGTTTCTCGGAGCTGTGAGTGGATGACAGCTGACGTTGTTGCTGTTTGTTCAACATTCCGAGCACACCAGCGGAAGTTCATTAACAAGTCACTGTTGCATACCTCCACACTCCTTCACTTTGGGATTCATTACAATAATATTCTACATTGGTTTGTCTCTTCCTTTTTTTTTTTTCGAATCTTCTCTCTGCAAGGCGGAAGGAAAAAATTCATTGTTGGGAGTGCGGTCTCTCTGTATTCGAATTTAAAAACCCTTTGTCTTGCAGCGTGCTGGCAAATGAGACTGGACAACCACTAAACAAAATCTGTCAGTTTCCATTTGGGTTCATTGGGTAGTGCAGGGATTTGGCAGAGAGGCAGAAGTGTCTCCTGCATGGATCCTCACACTCATTTAGGCCAGTTGTTATAAGCAGTAGATGGAGGTGGTGTTCGGTGACCTGAACCCTGCTTTGGATTTTCAGCCATTTGTTTACAAGTTATTGGGATTTTGTTGAATTGATGTTGAATCCAAGGTGCATGCATATTAATGAGTTAGTCTACTCTTGGCTGACACACACACACACACACACACACACACATACACTTGCATACTCACACCCACTGAGTTGCTTCCAATAATAATTTCAAATGTGTTTAAAGTCCATTTAGAAAGAATTCACAAACAAATCATTCCTCTGTCAATTTATATGAATCTCTGAACCAACTAAGTGATTATTTCATTACAGCTTTCATGGTTTTTCTGACAGATTGCATTATTAATGACAGGAGAACACATCTACTGCAGTGCAGCACTCACAAAAAAGCGATTGCAGGAGTTGTTTGAATGCGTTGAGCCACAGATGTGACACTAGAGCCCTCTGGTGGTTAAATATTGAACTGTGCATTGATAATGGAATAGATGTCAGCATCTCTCAGTTTTAATATACATGTTTTTTTGTTTTTTTTCTGTTAAGGTCCCATCAGCAGCATCCTGGTGAATAAATATGGGAGTCGTCCTGTTATGATGGCCGGAGGATGTCTGTCTGGTTTGGGCCTCGTTGCTGCCTCGTTCTGCAATTCCGTTGAAGAACTGTACTTTTGTATTGGAGTAGTGGGAGGTACCTATTTTCAGTTATTCTATTTTTTTATATTTAGTCATGACTCACCCATTTTCTTGCCTGCGCACCGTTGCCCTCTTGTGCTCTTGAAAAATAACAGCACACACACACACACACACAAAAAAAATGTTTAATTTAAGCTCATATATTTAACATTAATCATTTTAAATCTTTAGGTTTGGGTTTGGCCTTCAACCTAAACCCAGCCCTCACCATGATTGGAAAATACTTCTACAAGAAGCGTCCTATTGCTAATGGCATTGCGATGGCTGGCAGTCCTGTGTTCCTCTCCACCCTGGCTCCTCTGAACACGTGGTTCTTCGACCGGTTCGGCTGGAGAGGAAGTTTCCTGATCCTCGGCGGCCTGCTCTTCAACTGCTGCGTGGCCGGGTCCCTCATGCGGCCAATCGGACCCAAACCCAAATCAGTGGAGGAGTCCACAGAGAGTAAGACGGTGATCCAGACCATCAACAGCTTCATTGACCTCTCTCTGTTCAAGCACCGTGGGTTTTTGCTCTATATCCTGGGCAACATCATCATGTTCTTCGGCCTCTTTACTCCTCTGGTGTTCCTCAGCAACTTTGCCAAGAGTAAAGAGATCCCAAAAGAAAAAGCAGCCTTCTTATTGTCTGTGCTGGCCTTTGTCGACATGGTCGCCCGGCCCTCAATGGGCATGGTAGCAAACACCAAATGGGTGCGGCCCAGGATACAGTACTTCTTTGCTGCCTCTGTGCTGTACAACGGTGTGTGCCACGTCCTAGCTCCCATGTCAGTGGACTACACAGGCTTTGTCATTTACGCCATCTTCTTTGGGTTTGCGTTTGGCTGGCTGAGCTCAGTGCTTTTTGAGACCTTGATGGACCTGGTGGGAGCTCAGCGTTTCTCCAGCGCTGTCGGCCTGGTCACTATTGTGGAGTGTGGACCAGTGTTGCTGGGCCCCCCTTTGCTTGGTATGTACATCAACCAATTTATGAAGATGAGACACATTGTAATGAAATCACGTGTGTGATGTTCGGCACCGTGGAATGAAACCTGACTCTTCTTGTCCTCACAGGAAGGTTCAAAGACATCTATCATGATTACAAGTACACGTACCAGGGCTGCGGGATCATCCTCATCGTCTCCAGCGCCTTCCTGTTTGCGGGGATGGGACTCAACTACCGGCTGCTGGACAAAGAGAAAAGAGAGGAGGAGAAGAGGGCCCGGGGGGGAGGTGGAGAGCAGGAGTCCAACAGGGACAATGCCGCCAAGGAAGTGGCGGACGCCAGGAAGACAGACGACACCGTCTAATCTTCTGCACCACGTTAGGTTACAGTGTCACCAAATTAATTTTGTCTGTGAGATGTATATCATATATCATATTCATTAAAACAGATGCTTATGTGAAGCAGCACAGAGAAACAATGTTCTGTTTCATAATGCATTGTATTTGAGGACCACCAAAGAAATCATTGCTTCATTTGCAAAACCATGTAAAATATTTACACACCTATTAAAGCCCTTTAAACTTTTATAAAACAATTCACATATAATACCTCTGATATTCTTCTATGGACTGGTATAATGGGTTTGGTAGACTATTACATTTTACTTTGCCTTTAATGTCACTATAATATATTAATAGTGATTTTTTTTGTATCTCAGATTGTATCACTCTAAATTTACTGCAACATATTATAGTAGTTAGTTTAGTATATTAATAATTGAAAAAATTACCGTCTGATAATCAACGTTTTTTGTACCATTAAGGAACATTTACAGAGCAGGGTTTATTTTGTAAAAGAGACTTTAAACATATATAAAAGAGTATTATTAAAGTATTCACCTCCCTCTTTGCTTTCAAACTCATTTAAAGACATTTTTGTGTTTACAAAGCCCTGGTCGCAAACCATTTTTTGAAGGTTTTAAATACCATCGGTTCCACAATATTCTATATTCCACAAATGTATTCATGTAATCTCAGTTCCTCCTATAAACTTGGTTCATGTCAATTTAACACGTTTCTGAAAATTCAATAAACTGTCAATTGACAAGAATAAAAACATGTCCACTGTACTCTCAGTTTATGTTCTTATTATATTATAAGGATACTTTTAGACAAGTAGCAGTAGCTGTAATCTGAAGTAAACTAGACCTGTTATTCATGCTTGACTATTCTGTACAAAACTGCTTTTTCATTTGTGCTTTCACCTGCAGAGAAATGTTCCAAAAATTATAGTGAATTTCAGGACATAGAGAGTTTCACAAGTTTTCATTTAATTCATTCTGCATAACTCATGTTCTAATTTATTCAAGGCTTGATTGATCAGTTTCTACCTGAATGACCTGTCTCCCACTTCTCTTCTGAACGTACGATTCCCTCAATGAACCTGAGAACCTCACTGAATCCTCTGCTGATGGTCTAAAAGTCTTGGCCTGGCCTGGCTGAGGCAAATGCAATATTTTGTACTTCTATTTGTCCCATAGGTCTTATTAAATGATGTGTTTAGGGTAGCATAGCCCACATATTTCATCACAGTGACCAGAGTCTCAGCTCTTAAAATCTGGGCATGAGGCTTTTTGATGGACAGCTGCTTATTATGTGGCCCACTGGTCTGCTATTGGACAAACAGACAATTTCTTGGTCAATGTGTATCTGGGTTGAAATGTACTGTATATGCCATCCCACTTAAAAACGTTATTATATATATATATATATATATATATATATTATTATTATTTCAAGCAGGGGTGGAAGAACTACCATATTTTGCTTTGGTAAAATAGCAAAAATAACCATAACACAAATAATGGTCGTGCTTTTAAAGTTTAACTGAAGTAAAAGAACAAAATAATAGTATGAAAGTTCAATTAAAATAAAAGTAACTTCATGTTGCAGAACGGCCTATTATATATTTTATTATGGATCATTTATTAACCAGGTTAGTGCCATTGAGATTAATAAATCTCTTTTTACAAAGGAAGAATTGCAGCAACACAGTTTCAACAGTAACAAGTTGTTTATTAACATTAGTTTCATGTTGTATTTGTCACGTGTACACCGACACAGGGTCAACACTACAATGAAGGTGTTGGACAAGAAGAAACAGCTCAACTCAGCAGTGCAGTAATTAAATTAAAAGCAAAGAAGAAAGAGCATAATACAAAAAAGTCTAAGTGCAACACAATCAAATATATAAATTAAAGTAGATACAAATTAATTATCTCCCACAATAACAATACACATAAGGCAAACAGTACATAACGCCTAATGTTTACTAATGTGCTTGAACAAATGACATACGCTACTTTCCACCTCTGTATGAGTATTTGAATGGCATCTTCTGTGTTTTGTAACTAATACAAATCATTATTATGAAAATAATTTTATCCCTAATCCCTCCCATGTGAGTGTGAGTGTAACTTTATAATGCGGGCTATATACCCTGTCCGATAACGGACGCATGAACCGTGTCGACCGTTACAACAGAACGAGCCGAGCTCTCATTAACGCACGAGCTCGCGTCGCTCACCTGGACTACGTCACCGTCACCATTGTAACGGTTAACCGCAGTCTAACGGGTAACTGCTGTTTAACGGTTAACGTCTGTCCCATCCTCCCGTTTCTCTACCGGTAAAACCTCCCGGTTCACGTCCACGGCTGGTCCCGCTGTTGTTTACCGGGAGAATAACGTCGCCTCAGCCGAAGCCCGGTGTTTAAATTCATCCGTCTGTGGTTTTATCTTTGTTTTATTGGGAGTTTGTGAAGTTAGCTAACGTGCTAGCTCCGCATGCTACATCCCGGTACATTAGCCTGCTAAACCGAATTAGCATTAGCAAGTTGAACACCAGTCAGGTGAGTGGGTGAAATCAAATCCTGTCCGTGCTTTCTGACATTATCGTTACATTTATTATATCCACTATGTTTTTCTTTGGATAGAGAGTTAGCCATGCTAGCTTTAAAGCTAATTCAACTACTGAAGTGCTACAAATTAGCTTCTCTACAGTTAAGATACGTGTCTTCACTATTTGATTTTGATTTTAAACTTGTTGTCAATCTTGCTGCACAACATTTATTAAACAGATGTTGCTACCTTGTGAAGATTTGACATTACAACGTATTTGAAGCTTATAAAAAACATAAACTTCCTCTCATCAATTAACTAATGACTTTTTAACCTTCAATACAAAGAAAAATGGAGATTAGTTTGGAGTTTGAATCACACACAAACTTCTAATAGAATATGTTTATTAGGTTGTATTCATATTTACATTGTGTGTTATGGATTTGCACACTCCCTCCAGCTCTGCTAACTACTATGTGTTACTGTGTGGTGCTTTCAGGATGGAGCGAGACCGAGCTTTTAACTTCAAACTGCTGGTGCCGCCCCGGGTGAGCGCCGGACAGGTGTCCGCTGTGAGACCTCAGGAGGCTGTGGACAAGTGCGGGGATTTCATGAATACATTACAGCAGGTGAGCTGAAAGATTCTTTACACTTGTGAGTGGAAGGCTTTCATGTATGGAGTCAGCTTAACGTAAAAGAGGGGACTAATATATCTATAATTTTTGTTTTTTCCTCTAGGATTACAGTACCTACTTTGACAAAGGGCAAAAGATGGCTTTTCCTGATACTAGTATGGTTACACCAACTAAACCCACCAGACAAGGTGTTACACAACACTGTAAATATAATTTCAACGCAATTAACTGGTTATTGTTCATGTTGTAAATTCGTTAATTTCTCTCCTCAAAAGACTTTTACAAGATGAAAGTTGTGCCACCGATGGAAAAAGATGAGGTAATATTTCCATTGTATGTGGGAAAGATAAATATGAGGAGAAATATGTACTTGGCTACTACAACAGTTTAATTCTACAGTACCTCATTTTACCTCCCATCATTGTGATTGTAACCCAGGATAAGAGTAAACCTGGACAGCTCTATACCAAGCTGCTTGATGAAGTTGATAAAATCAAGGACTGGAAGGTCAAAGTGGATTCTGACACAGTGCAGAAGGAAAGAAGACTCCAAGAAAACAAAAGAACAATAGAAACTCAGCGCAAGGCCATTCAGGACTTACAGGTGTGTGTCTTTCTCTCATACGTGCAGATCTTTTTAACAGCATATTAAAACCCCTTTTGAAATATGTATGGTGTTATCTGTTGTGTGTGTCCTGTTTTTTTACAGTTTGGAAATGAAAGTCTCAGTTTAAAGCTGGAGGAGCAGATCGGTGAAAATGAGGATTTGAGGAACAAGTATGGGTTTTGATATATGTGACAGCCAGATTTTTAAATATGTATGAAAATATAATTAATTTAGTGTTTTATTCATAACAAATTCATGTTAAATGCAGAAACAACGCAACCAGGAACCTGTGTAACATACTGAAGGACACTTTTCAGCGGTCAACTGAGAAAATGCATCTCTGTAAGTAAAAAGAGCCGCCTATATACATGTCTGACATATTGCTAAGGTGCAGAAAATACTGACATTTTATACCAACATTTATATTTTGTAGTTGAATCTGAAAGAGAAGAAACTCATCAGCTCTTTCTGGAAAACAGCGAAAGTGTTCAGGTAAAACGCATCTATATTTGTCATGATAAAGTATTTATATAAAGGATTATTTGTTGGAAATGAGCTAGTAAAGCGGTTGGTTAAGAGGTTTGCCGGCCAGTTTGCAAGTAATGTTTTCTTTTTCTGTAGAAACTGATCGGAGTATTCGAAAACCTCTGCATCCGAGTAGAAGCTGATCAACAAGAATTGCACAAAGGTATGATTTTCATCGCAGTAAACCACAATCCTAAAACATTTGAGTTCTTAAAATTTATTATAATTTAATCCTAAAATAACATCGAAGACTAAATCTTTATAATAATTGTATCTTCTCCCAGTGAAAGAAGGCTTGCTGCAGTTTAAAGAACTCAAAGAGAAATATTGTCAAGAATACAACATGAAGGAGGAAGAGGTTTGTGAAAAAAAGAGATTAATATTTTTATATATATTATATTTTGGAACTGGACAACAAACTTTGAAACAAGACTTGAATGATGATGTTGCATTGACAGGTTGCAGAGCTTCAAACACAACTTAAGAATAAGGAAAATGGACTACAAAAAATCCTGCTTGACCTGAAGGAAGCCCAGCAGCAGGGCAAACAACTTCAGGAGGCCACAAGTAAGATCATGATTAGATAAGATAAGGTTTTTGTAGCTGGTGACAATTTTGTGTGCAGTGTCTCAGAACCATTGTTTAACTGCTTATTAAAATGACAAAATCCACTGAACAACACCTGAATTCCACTGCTCTTTTAAGTCAAGTTCAGTTTAGAGGATTATTAGTAATTATGTCATATCCAGTAATTAATGCTCTTACAGATCAACAAAATGAACTTCTGCAAAGCTCAGCAGCCGAACTGAAATCTCTTCTTCAAAAGCTGCAAACAGCCGAGCATCAGCGTGAAGAAACTCAGGTGAGTAGGTTGAGATTGTTGTGATTCTCAGAGGAACTTAGCTCTGTTCTGCTGTGTTCTGTCTGCGTTTATTGACACATTATTACTCTCTAAAAGAAAAATCACGAAGCCACTGCTGCAGCGCTGAAACAGAGTAAAGACGAATGTGCTCAGATCATCCAAAGCAAAGACTTAAGCTTGCAGGAGCTGGAGACTGTTAAAATGCAACAAGCTGAGAAGCTGGAGCAGATTCAGACAACAGTTGAAGAGCTACAGAGTTCATTGGCCTTAGAGATGTGGAGGTATGTTAACTTCTGAAAACTTCATATTTTTTGGACAAAATACAGTTTTTACTTGTATCATTAAATTCTTTGTTTTTGACTCATTTTCAAGGGCTCAAGAGCTGGAGGAGAAACTCACGGCAAACAACGAGGAACTAGAGAAAAGGAGTGTGGTTTCACGTATGTCCCACTGTGTGAAATAGGTGTTTTATGTGATGCTCTGTCCAGCTGAACAAAACACTAACCCTAACCCTTTTCTTACTCAACAGGAGAGTGCAAAGAGCAGAATGCTGAGAAAGACGGGCAGATCCAAATCCTCGAAAATGAACTGGTAAAGAGTCTATTGAGGAAGTGTCTCTACCCTTTATTCATTTGCAATCTAAACATTGCTGAAAAGACAAAATGTATATTGTTGTTCCTAGGACATAAAATTAAAGTCCATTGAGTCCATGAAGAATAAGGTAAACGTAACTGAAGTCAGAGTGGTGGAACTGTCTGCTGAGCTTTCAAAGAAAACTGAAGAAGTCCAGCTATTTAAGGTGAAATAAAAAACTTTATCACAGAAAAAAAAAAGTTTATTCAACTGCCTGATGTAGATTCCTTACAGATACCTTAATTTAATGTACATATATGACCTTCATTGCTGTAGAATGAATTGGAGATGGCCTCTGCTGAAAACCATATACTGAAGAAGGCTTGTCAAGCTGCTGAAAAAGCACAAGAAGATTTAAAAAGGAAATCCACTGTGACTGAGGTTTTTATTCAGTTTTCATTTTCTTGCTCCGCTTTTGGGAAATTTGTTTTTATCATAAAAAAGTGTCTGTGATATTTAGTGTGTTTTTCTAATACCCTCAGCTCAAAGTGCAGGAGCTTGAGGGGCATTTGTTTACTGAGAAGAAGAAAAATAAAGACGAGACCGAGCAACTGAGGAAAGAAGCCACAAACCACAAGTGAGTTCATAACATCCAGCCAGTCCATAAGGTCAGCTCATAGAATATTAAATTAAACTGTCTAATGTTTATCTTATGTCATTTTAAAGAGCAAAGTATGAAGAGCTGGTATCTAACTTTGATGAGCTTCAGTCTGAGAAGATGTTCATTCAGCAGCAGTTTGAGTGTGGATCGTCTAATGCGAAAGCTATTGAGGCAAGTCTTCATTAATTATCCATTCAAATATGATTTTCTTGAGTCCATTATTATGTGTAGATGTTTGGGTTTATTGTTGGATTGTTTTATTTATTTGTTACTTATAACTTCTGATTGATCAGGAGAGTGAGGAGAAGGCTGCAAAGCTCACAAAGGAAATTCAAAGACTCGAAGAAGAAAACATATCTTTACAGTGAGTTCACAGGTTAGAAACAAAAGTATTTTTTGAGCATGTGTAATTTTGAAGATAACAAATTCCATCTTTTGTTAAATAGCGAGGAGGTAAAGTCTGTTAATACCAGATTCCAAAGGAAATGTCAAGAAACTGAGACACTGCAGAAGAAAATTGAAGAAAACGTAAGAATGTTAACTAGAATAAGCATCAATACACAAACTAAAACAAAGTACTAAACAATGATTTTTGCTTTTTGTGTTTAGTGTGAACTTCTGCAGGACGAAGTTGGAGAAAAAGAAAAACTGATCAAAACTGTGGAAGCAAAGGTGATTTAAAAATACTGAAAATGTTTAAATGTTTTTATTATTTTTGAACTTTTCAGGAACCAACAAGAAATATTTTGTTTTTCAGTTGTTCAATATCCAGAGAAAGATTGAAGTTAAACAAAAAGCCCAGGAGGAATACCAGAAAGAGGTTTGTGATAAATGTCAATCTGTAGATATATAGCCCTTGATAACAGTTTCATGTTTATTTAGCTTTACAGTTTGTATCTGTACACTTGTATCTTTCAGAATAAAATGCTTAAGAAACAAATTGCAAAGGAGATCACAAAATCAAGTCAGCTCGAAAATGTGGTATGGTTATGTTTTTAATTTTACAGTTTGTAATATTCATTTCGAAGATTTTAATGAACATTGCTTGGTTAAATTTACGTGCATACTTTTGTCTTTAGATCAGTGATCTTCAGGATGAGTGCCTTAGCCTGAAAAAACAGAACGAAGTTGACCAACAGGAGTTGCTCAAGGATCTTGAGAATAAATCAACCTTCACGGCAGAGCTTGAGAATGAGGTTAGTTGAATAATGTGAAGTTATGTGCCACATTTGTAGCTGCTTAGAATAAACAAAGAAGAATAAGGGCATCTTGTCTTACAGGTACAGAAGCTCAAAGTAACAGCAGCAGAGGCTGCCAAGAACAAAGAGGAAGCAGAACTCAAGTGTCAACAGAAGATAGCAGATATGGTCGTTCTAATGGAGAAACATAAGGTAAAGCTATCATGTGACGTATTGTGTCTGAAAAAAGGTTCCTGACTGTCAGTTCCAAACAAGCGACTTGTCTTCATTAGAGCCAGTACGAGCGCATGGTTGAAGAAAAGGATGAAGAGCTCGAGGACAACAAGAAGAGGGAGTCGGGGGCTGTTGCCCAATCGAAATCCCTGGTATCAAGTAAAACACTCACATTTATATATGTCACAATTTGATAATTTATCAGTTGTATCCTAATATTTTTCAAAATTAATTTCTTAAATAAGGAGTTGGATCTCTTGAAGCTTCAGACTGAAAAAGATGCACTCAAGAAGGAGCTGAAGACAGAAATAGCAAAGAGGGTATGACTTGGTTTGAATCAATTTCATTTTTTTTTTTTGTGAAAAGATAATGTTTTTGAGAAGCACTTTATCTTGCCATCAGGAAAACCTACAGAAGGAGCTCATTGATCTGAAGACAGAAATGTCATCAATGAAATTCACTCCGCTGTCAGAAGCAATGACCAAGCAGGTAGAGATTTTGTCCAACTGCAAATATGCTACTGAGGATGTTTGTTTGTCATCACTTAACCAACCAAGTTATGATAAAAATTCTAGCCACCTGCTTCAAACCGTAAACAAGATGGATGTTCAGAGACTCCAAAGGAAAGTGCTTCAAAGAGACACGTGTTCGACTTCTCCAGTACCAGGAGAACTCCCTCATACAGCAGAGACCATAGAAGTGCTGCCGTCCTGAAGAGCGTGGTGAGCTTACTGAAACGCTTGTCTCCTTTCAGGTATATTCTTTAATGTTGACATGATTTGGAAAACAACTCAGGTAATTTGTATTCATAAGCAGCTGTGACTGAGATTTTACCTGGCATGGTCGGGCTCTGAAAACATTTCAGTTAAATACTGTGTATTTTTGACTCACCTGTTAGTCATAATCATTCCATCATCACAATCAATGTTTTCTGTTTTCAAGGAACCTGACACTGAATCTCTCAGATCCTCATTCGGAACCACACCAAAGAAAAAGGTAGACACCAGTTGAATATCTGTCTAGTAATTTCCAGAAATATTCGTCAATCAATATGTGGATGTAGCTCGAAAACTATTCATTGTATCGGCTTCAAACTTGGAATGCATACTATTAGGGCCCAAAGAAGTATAGTCTTGAATTTGGAGTTATTTGGACTCATGATACATCCAATTAGGGCTGGGCAATTTGACTTCAAATCAATATCACAATTATTTCAAACTTTTACTTCAATTACGATTTATTAACAAGCTCTTTGTGCAGCAGCGATGGATTAATAAAGTAAATAGAGTGATTTAGTTTAATCTTTATCTGTCTATTTAAGAATACTATACATGATATTTCAAATTGATACTGATTTTGCATCGTAGGACTTTCACATGGACGACTCGAAACCCTCTAAGACTATGACCTACAAGGTTGGCGGAGCATCAAAGATCAAAGTAATATATTGTATTATTCTGACATTTTCCAAAATGAATAAAAATGTCAGTGACCTTTGCTGACATTTACTCTGTGAATTCCCTTACAGTCCTACAGAATAAGAACGCCACCTTCTGATGAAAAAGCAGCACGCTGGAAGAAGACTACCATCGAGCTCGACCCTAAGTCTGACAGCTCTGATCATAATGATCTTCTGGTGCGTGTTTTTTTTATCATTTACAGAATCTTTCCATTAATGTATGAATTAATATTGGATTATCTGTGCAGGATCACCATAAGAGCTTCTTTGCCCTGTTTCTGTTGTTTTCTCTTTAACAGACGTTTGCAAACGAATCAGCAACTGTTTTTTCTGCTTCACACTGCAAACTCGAAACCTTCAAAAAGGTAACACATTACTTATTGGTGTAGTGCTACTTAAAAATTATATTTATGCATGAAAAACATAAATAAGAACTCTATTTTTTTATCTGAACACTTGATACAGAGCCCCGTCACTCATAAGTCACCAGGGAACTTCCTGAAATTGGCTGCAATGAAGAGAATGAGAGATGCTGGTTGGACCGCAGTGACCAGCTGTGACAAGAAGAAGAAGAAGAACAGCGAGAAGATCTTTGCATAAGTACACAAGTTACATGTCAGATAAACTGTATTAACATATACACAGGTTTTTTATAATATGCTTAAATAATTCTGTTAGGCATCAAATAGAAAGTGGTAATAATAATAATAATTTTATTTTCTTTACATGTTCAGAAAGTGTTGTGGTTAAACAGTGTTCTTGGGTTTTTAATATTCTAGCCTGTCAACCTCTGATGTTACCTGATGCGTTACTGACGTTCTATGTTTAGTTGATATTGCTGGTATGGGGAAAGGTGAAGGAGTTACATATTAAAATTTAAACATATATAAATCTGTTCTCGTTTTGACAGTGATATAAGTAAAAGTGTTCAAATAGATTAGCTCTGCTCTTGTTTGAATGATTTCCAAATTTTTTCCTTCCTCTAGGGAAATTCTCTTCACATTGGTAGACGAGGAAACCTTGTTTTGTGAGGGTGACGTCTCAAACGGTAGTTCACTGTCTCAGTGAAGGAACTCGAGGCGAAACCGAGATTGGTCGTCTGGGGCTGCAGGTGCATTATCGTCCATGGGATGGCCGTCATAAAGTCCTCCAGAGATTACAAGCGTGTCATCATCGGCTACGAAAGCATCTGTTGAAAATAAATGGGTATTATTACCTGCTAATGACACATAGAGTGGTTTGTATTGATCGTGCGATGAACAGGGAGCTCCTTACCCGCGCAGTCAGAGTTGTTTAAAGGCTGATGCAAGTATTGGATTTTTTGTCTGCATCTTCGAAACATGAATAGGACCAGGGACACGGCAAAAACCCCCAGTACCACGCTGAAGACAATCGTCAAGTTCTGTTCTGAAATCTTTAGTCTTAAACCTGGAAGCACATTGACAGACAAAGTGATAGAAGTTAATAAAGGCATGGATAATCAACTCTTATGATTAAAGCATGGAACCTGATACGTACCTTGTGTGGTTGCTTCCACTGAATGTGAAGTTGTATTAACAGTGCGAGTTGAATTCGCACTTGTAATGGCCGTAGTGTCAGGTGTCCTTGTGTAACCTGTTGTGGTCTCACTCGTGGGAATTGTCGACACAGTCGTTGTAGGAGTGAGAGCAGCAGGCGTGCTGGTCGTCAGGGTGGTGCTGTTTGTCAGAGGAGCCAAGATGGTGGTTGACTGGGAAGTCTGCGGGTGGATTGTAGTTTGGTTGGTTGTTTCATTGTTCCAGGTTGTGCTGCTGAACGCGGTTGTTGTGTTCTCATTCACTTTTGAAGTAGAAGCTGTGTTTCCCACGGTTTGCGATGACATCATTAATTCAGTTGTTTGTGTCATGTAGTCTGAGACAGAAGGTTTTGTTGTGGTGGAATCCACTTCTACTGTTTGCGCCGCAGCAAAAGAAATGGCCAGAAGGCAACAAGTCAGAACAGCAGAGAGGGTATCCATGTCCGAGTCCTGAACTGGGAAACAAAACAACACGGGCTGAAAACCCTTCTAAGAGAAACACTGGATATTCTGCTCTGGTAAAACATCTCTCTACATTATTGTAGCAACATTCAGTTTAAAGAGTGAGTTTGTTCACTGGTGTCATAACTCCATGAAAGTATTTACAGCTGGTACTTTGTGTAAGAAGATCTATTACTCAATTACTTTTACGTATTTGAAGCAGGAAACAACTTTACACACTAAACATGACTTGGTACATAACAAGAAATTACACAACAGTCTACGCTTATCTTTAGAGGAAACATTTATAATCTCCCTCGTGTGAAGCATGTATTAAGTACAAACTTAAGTTTAAAAGTAAGTAACTTTTACAAAGTTTATTCACAGATAAAAAGAATAAGGCTCACCTCTTCTCGTCACTTTGACTGAAAACAGTAACTTCTTTTAGTTCCCTGGCTGCAGTGAGTCAGCCTCCGCGTCTGAAGAGTTGATTTGCAGGCATGGTGGCAGGTAAAAGTGGGCGGGGTCAGTGCTTTGCAAACTTCCTCTTTTGTGTGTTGCCATGGAGACAAAGGGCACGGCTGTAGTCTAGATCAAAGCTCAATCTCTGTCCGTTTGTTGCTCCCTCTCTCTCTCTCTCTCTCTCTCTCTCTCTCTGTCTCTGTCTCTCTCTCTCTCTCACTCTCTCTCTGTCTCTCTCTCCCTCTCTCTCCTCTCAAATACATTTTGCATAACCAGAGAAGAATGAGCTGCTTTCTCAAAGCTTTCACATACATACACATGTTTACAGTCAACAATTTGTACAAAATATTTATTAACAAGTGCAATTTGTGTACAGGTTGTTGATTTGTGCTCAGACTAATCCTGATAAAAATAAAAAGGAAATGAACAAATAGTCATAAACCGAACAATCATTTTTCCAGTGAGTCAGAGCTTAGCTTGAGGTGAAGCAATGCAGCTTTCAGGGAGAACAATGGAAGAAAGGGCAGTGAGCCATATCGCAGTGTGTCGTATCTGTGCTACTTTAGGTGCCCTTTTCTCTATTGTCCTGATAACAGTTACATAATAAAACTCTTTGTTTTTATGGATGATGCAGAACTGTTGTTTCTGCTATGTCTTGGTTTTTAAGCACATCAGGTCGTTAGCAGCATAAATGTCCACGTTCTTTCATTTTAATTGCATTCTGTACAAGTTCAACTCTTGTTTTTCGACAAATTCTTTAATACAAAATCGAATTAATTATCTATATTCAGCAAAATGTTGAAAACATAAATATGCACAAACGAGTAGTGGAGTTAATTTTTTTTTTTTTTTTTTTATCAGCACAATAAATGTAGAAAAATAAAAGTGAGAATGTCTCCATGATGAACAGTACAATGTTACAGCTTGGTGGATTTTTCAACTTGTCTCTTCACATCGAAGTCGTCCGCGCTTATATGAAACTCTGTTGAATCCTTCTCTGTGACATCTGATACCTGTAGTGGGTCAAGAACATGAAGAGGCACATCAACACCACGACCGAACTTGCTTTAGAGTTGTGAGAGACAATAAGAGACGACATCGTACCTTTGATTTATTGAAGAAGCTGAAGCAGATGAGGTCCTTGCTCCTCACAAACAGATCAGAGTTCAGCTTCTCTTGTTTACACCCACCTAAATCAGCAGATTTATATGCCAATTAACTGTTATAAAGTAGGTTATAACTTTTAACATTTACAGGAGGGCAGCTGTACTGTTCCTCTGCAGTGGAGGTGAAACGTGGATATATCTCACCTGTGGCCATGCTCACCAGCAGACCAAACACCATCGTGGTCAGTGTGCCCAACGGACACAGGTAGAGGTAGGAGAGGGAGTACCAGGAGTCAGCCAGAGCTGGTCTGAAACTGATACACAGAGGAAAGTCTTCAAGTTTCCAGGTCAAACTATTCCTTTAGCTTTATAACTATTACTGATGGTGATAGCACTGTCAAAAACATGTTTAAAAGTTACATTTGAAGTCTAGCAGCCACATAAGGTCCAGTGACTGATCAGTTTTTCATGAATGACCTATATATATTTGTATATACATACATTTAGAGGTTTTTTTTATCTTCTCTATGTGTGAATATATGTTTTCCCTCTGGAGCTGTTCATGTCAAATTCGGCATTTATCTGGAAGAATATTTAAAGTCTGGACAAAAGTTTAATTCTGGAACACAGTCCAGAAAAGCAGTGGTTAATGAAATGTATTTTCAGATCTAATTCTAAGTGTTTTGATATGAAGTCAGTATTAACTTCCTAACCGTGACTATATCATTAGTTGGAATACAATCAGATTAATCTTTGTTTTCTGGAACAGGACTCACTCAGGCTGTCCGGTGGTCAAGGGAGCCATGGTTGAAGCGTTGAAGCAGCCCACAGTGGTGACATGGAGAGGATTCGTCTTCTCCTCTGACGGTGGGTAAATCTGGCCTCCGATTCCCACCCACAGAGTCAACAACAGACCAATGATCATTCCCAGTAATCCTCCCTGAAAGGTAAACACACACATTTTTCTTAAATCAAAAATGTCTTTCTGATGTCAAGAGGGTTCATATATTGTGGTAAATACTCTAGAAGATACCGACCACTGAATTTGTTGTTCGGAAAAGCATGCCCAGCAGGTACAGACCGAGAAGAGGCCCGCTGATCATGCCAAATATGGACAGAGCTGCCTGAAAATAGACAATTGTGTGAAGAATTGTAGTTCCTCGCATTCACCCTGGGGTGGGGCTGTTGAGCAGTAAATGAGTGTTACCTGCAGAACACTTCCCATCAGAGAGGCAACTCCAGCCATTCCGATACACACGACTCCAAATAACACACCTTTGGAGATGTAAATTATAGATGTAATTATAAAACTGAAATCAAAGGAACAATCTAATCACAACTTGAAATGGCTCCACGTGAAAATTACATATCAACTTTGTATCTGACTCATACATATTTAGATGTTCTCTTTTAGAGATAATTTGTGATTAATGCACCCGATGTTTGAGTTTTTCCAGGTGGATTGTGCAGCAGTTTCACTATTCTGCAAAAAACTTAATCCAAAGCCATTCATAATTCTTGATTTACAAAAGCCCTAAATATTTCTTCTTTTCTTTGGGCGTATCTGCAGTAATCCTAGTTATCTAAACGACTGCATGTAGTCAGGAGACAGTACATTCTTAGCCATTAGTAGGCGTGTTGTGACAGTGTTGTGTGTCCAGGAATCTGTCTAAATCCTTTTTCTTCTTTTTTAGTAGAGTTGAAGTGCCAGAAACAATTCTGGTTCATATAGAATTGCTAGAATGATCATGAAACAGGTTTTTAATTGGATTTAATTAGTTATTCTGTCACTTTATTTTACACAAATATTTCCTTGAGTTACTACCTGTGTAAGACTAACAACATTGTTGTATTTTGTAAAAACACCATAAAACCCAAATGTCAGTATTACACAACAAAGAGTGCAGCATTACTTCCCTGAGGTTTCTATTGTGAGATAAATGCAGAAGTGGAGCCATGTCCTTGGTCTCAGCCTATCTCAGGTTCATTGAACTTCTGTGTTGCTGCCCGCACATGTTTGTCTCATTTAATCGACCTGATTGAAACAGTAACAGTTTTTGCTTTGGGTCCTGCAAAGTCTGTCTGTCTTCACGTGTGCGTTTCTGTAATGAACTAGATTTTGTTATTTGTCTTTTATTATGTTCTACATTGTGTAGTGGAAATGTTAGGTAATTGTTCACAAGATAAGATAAGGTTGAATGGTGGTGGAGCACTCCCGTCACCTTAAATTCAATCATGCTGCACCCCATTGCAAACACTTATAGATATCAGTCCTCTTAATATGCCAGATTTTTCATCAAGGTCCATGAAATATTTCCTGGGAAACAACCTATCACGCTACGTTAAAGAAAGTTGGGAAAAATCCTGGATCTTCGTAAAAATGTGATGGTTTCTTTTGTGGCTCATGTCCCATCTTTCCACCAAGTTATGTGGAAATCTGTTGAGGAGTTTTTGCGTAACCCTGCTGACTAACAAACCAACTAAGCCACGAACAAACAGACAGATCGTAAAAACGTAACCTTCTTGGAGGTAATATAATCTTTGTCTCTACTGAGAAATATATGTTGTAATCTAAGGCAATTACAGCATTTATTCATAACAATAGTTAACTCTCTTTCTCTTTCACATCTCTATTGTACTTTTGTTTTCTTTCATTCTGGCAGCCATCAGAACACAACTTACTCAGACCCATGTTCATCCAGGTGACTTGTTTCTCTGTGAGGTTTTTGCACACAGGGAGGATGAAGTCTTCCACAGTGACGGCAACCAGTGCGTTAATGCTGGAAGACACGGTGCTGGAAAACAAATGGGTTGATTTGAGATGAATTTAAATAGTAGATTAGATTAATGTCATGTTGTTTAGTACTCAAGTGATGATTCAGGTGTTGCTCAAACACTATCTCCTCACAGCTGAAGCTTAACATCTACTGTATTTCCCCAACACAGCATGCTTGACTTTGTTTTGAAATAATACAGTTGCCGTTCCTCCCCAGGCCTCACCTCAGAGTCCCGCTGTATGCAGCAGCCACAAACAACCCAGGGATTCCAGGGTAGATCGCCAAAATATCCATCACAAGGTAGGGCAGCAGCTAGTTTGCAGAAACCAACCATTTTACTGTTAACTTTTCTTTTAACACAACGTACAGCAGGATGGCCGTGTGATGGGCAGTAAAGAGACTACCTGGTCGGCGGTGCTTATATCACCGTTTAGGAGAGGGTCACATTTCTTGTAAATGGAATACATGGTGAGGCCAGAAAACACAGCCAGACTCACAGTTAACCACAGGCCGATCATGTTCAAGTACAAAGACCTGAGAGAGGAAAGAGAAGAACCTGTCAGTGCACGAACCCTTGGCTCACAGTCTGTGGGATTCTGTACTGTGCAGTGGAACGCTCACGTCTTGGCATGGCCCAAGGTTTTGCAGGAGATGTAGCGCTGCACCTGGGACTGGTTGATGGCGTAGATGGACACCCACATCACGCTGCCTCCGACCACAATGGTCCAGAAGGTGTGTCGCTTCAGAGGATCTGGGTCAAAGCTGTAGTGAAGATCAACGACACACAAAAGAACACAGAAAAAGACTTTGAGGGACATTAAACCATAAACTTATAATGTAAATCATATAACACAATAACGTTGAAAGTCATGTTTAAGGTTTTTACCCCTGTCTGTTGGTTTGTTCGTCATCAGGATTACACTTAGACTACAGAATGGAATTCCACTAAACTTGGCAGAAGGATTGGAAATAGGCCAAGAAAGAACCCATTACATTTTGAAGCAGGCCCAGGATTTTAATTTCTTTTACTTTCTTCAACATTGCGAGTTAGGACGTTATTTGACGTTTAGATCTATTCCTCAGGAAATAATTGATGATTCTTGATGAAAAAAACTGGCATACTTGTGTGACTGATATCTATGATTGTGATCAATTGGTGCAGATCCAAATAAAAGGTTTAGTGAATTTAAGTGTGGTGTTAAAAGGGGAGTGCTGGGCAAAGGTGAAGGTTAACGCTCTACTGAGTTCCATTCTGGTTAATATTCAGTTTATTATTATAATGAGTGCAGACAAGTTGAGTAACTGGGAGATGTACTTTGTTTCCCTGTGTCTGCAAATTCATAAGACACTAAAAACTCTGATTCATGAAGCCCCACCTGTCTTATATTGTTATTACTTTTAAACAAACTAAAACAATAACTAACTGCTTGGGCACTTACTCAAACGCCTCCAGTCGGCCTCCTTCACCGGCATCTTCCCAGATCCTGGTCAGGCCTCCCTGCAGCACGGCTCCTCTGGCTATAACAGCCACAAACCCAGACAGCATGATCACCATCTGGACAACATCTGTCCAGATCACTGCTTTCAGGCCGCCCTGAAAAAGATATCCATGTAAGACAGTTGAGTATTTACATGCACTTTAGTGAAATACCTCATGTGTATAAGTGTGCACTATCATGCAGAAAATAGTTTCAGTGACAACAAACTGCAGCAGGTGGATGATTTAAAACTGCTCATTTAAAACCTCAATGTGTTTGAGATGGAAGTTTACTTGGACTGGATGTTGGATTGATGTGAAAACAGTCCTGATGCACAGATTATGTATTTAATCCAATAAATCATATCCTGTAAAATGTACAGTACAAACCAAAGTGCAGTAGAGGATGCAGACTGCTCCTGTTGCCACCAGCACTCCCCACAGATTCAGTCCAGTGACTATTCAGCAAATAAAATCTCATTATTCAGATATTAAAATGATGTATATAAATTTGCTTTATTACAAGAACACATTCATTTTTAGGTTTAACTATGTGTATAAGAGAGAAATGAAAAATTCAGGCTCGGGTTAGGGTCAGTAAGATTTGTTGTTGTAAATGGACTTAAATAAATCTGAAGTTTTCTCTTGTTTTATGAGCTGTTGTCGTCACCGTACTTTGATTTAGTGCGAGAGCTGGAGCGTAGATGACTAAACCGGTGTACAGCACCTGGAAGAAGATACCAGCATTAGCTGATTATACAGAAGCACAACAAGCATCTGATTCATATTCAAGAATCCATCTTACATAAAGTCAAACGGAAAGAGGCAGCTGCTGTTTACCATGTTAGATTAACCATTTTAATCATCTGAATGGTTTTGTTTGTGCTAGTTACCGTCTGTGAGATGTACATTGACGTCCCAATTATCCGGATGGGCCGACTGAAGCGCAGCCCCAGGTACTAGAAATACAAGAGAGAATTAGATCATCAAGCATCTTTAAAAAGATGGATTATGTTGTTTACATCCACTGGTTGAATCCACATCTATTGAAGATTAAAGCTGTTTGTTTCTTTGTTTTTGTTTCTTAATGTTTTTACTTTTACACTTATGTAGAAAATACTTTTATAGCAGTTGGATTCAGTTTGGCCCCATGAGCCTTTTTATCACCGCAAACAAGAGATGATTCATCTGCAGCCTGTGTCGTGTTTCTAAAGAGCATGCTTGCATTATTGTGTTATATATTATATGAAAGTGATTATGTGCTGCATGCATCTTCCAGCCTCTGGGCCATTGAAATGATTCAGGTGTCTGTGATGTCTCACCTCGTAGGTGCTGGTTATCCCCAGTCGGTAAAAAAGGGGGACAAAGATCTCAGCGGTGACGACAGACATGATGGCATAGGAGAAGCCGAAGAGCCAGAAGGCCGATCCAAACCGGTAAGCCTCAGCTGGTGTGCCGATGACCGTGATCCCCGACATGAAGCTGGCGGTGAGGGACATGGCGACCGGCACAGCTGTCATCTGCCGTCCACCCAACAAGAACTCTTCGCTGCTGGTCTCCTTGCGGCCTCGGATGGCCTGGAAGAGACCGATCCCGGCTGCCGCCAAAATCGTGCCAGCAAACACCACATAGTCCCACACTGAGAAGGTGGCCACAGGACCACCCGTACCAACCATGGTGAGTTCAGAAGAAGAAGCTTCCTTGTACAGCGTTGATTCAAGAGGATTCCTCTATTATCCAATCTTGCTAATGTTTAATGTTCTTCCCTCTGAATGTCCTGCAATTGCTCTCAAGTCCAGTTGTTCATAAGCCAAAAGAAAAATACAGCCTGAAGACAATGAAAAAAAAGTAGCTGCTCAGCTCGTCTCAGAATCTGTCGACTGCCAGACACAGTCTGGGTCATTCATCGTAAACGTTTCTCTTCAAACCTTCAGGAAAGAAAGAAGTATCAGTGCGTTAAGTCTTTCCTGCTGATAACAACACACCACTGCTCCTGTTGTAGTGCACTCTGACTTGTTGGTCCCACTATAAACATTCTTTACTGGAGTTAATAATCCATCAGGGACACATAGAGCTGGAGTCAGCCACAACTCCAACGATAGTAAAACATGAGGATCTTATGATGCGTCAGCGGCCGTTGATGTCATTCCGTTTACGTTTCCTTCTAAAGCTCCAGGTTACTCAGTAGTCATCGGTTAGTTCAGGAATTTCTGCGGCCAGGGAGGTTTAAAGTTTAGGGTTGGCTCACCTCTCCCGCTGTCATCATTACTGAAGCTTTACCTAACACATCCTTTCACTCCTGCGATGCACAAAGAAGTTTGTCAAACTCCAGAAACAATCTGACGACTGCAGAGGAGACGGAGAAAGTTGGTTTAAAGTGTGATTACTCATAATAATAATTAATAAAATGGCATGTTCGGTTAATGTTTGTAAAGCTGAGCAGATAATGAGCATCTAAGATGGTCACTTAACTGGCACCAGTGCTCTTCATGTTTTCATGATGCAAGCCATAATTGCACAAACAGCATTATTAGTCACTGATACACCAGAGAAGAACAGGACATGCTAACGCTGTGTGTCATAAAAGATAAGGTTTATTAAGAGGAAGAGTTTAGATCATTGTCAGTAAGGATCTGAGCCACTATTAATAAAGGTCAGATGAGAAGCAATCGCTTACTTAACATTGTGACTTTTCTCGTCAATCATTAATCAAATATATAGATAAGTCCCTGAGGTGTCAAGGTGATGGATGCCAAATTAAACTCTGTTGGAAAATTCCGGTATTTGGACGTGAATGCTGACTAGTTATATTTTCTACTGACTAAGAGAAAAGACAAACACTCTCTGAATGTCTTCTACCCAGGTTCAGTGCAGGTTTGTGCACATGCTGAATGTGGATGTGCTTTAGTGTCACTTTTTTCAGTCCTTATCATTTTCACGTGCACGGAAATATTCTGTTAAAAGAAGTTAATTTTTATTCAAATTAGAGACAGACAAGGTTTGTTTTGGAAAAAGAAGTAAGACTCAGGTTAATCTTTGACTTTTACCGCTTCATGAAAAACCCATCACTTTCCAGCAGACACTGAGCGATCGGGGGATGTTGTGACATCTAGTGGACACGGCCTCAGACTCCTGAATCAGATACTGAGACGCTCTGAGGAGAATCCGTGGCATCCTTCTTCTCGGTTACTGCATCACATGTGTTCATGAAAGACATTATTAATTCATGTCATTCACATAATGGACAGAAAGTTTAGTTCCTCCTCTCCGTCACCGATGGACGATAACAGCCGGTTTGCATAAAGGTGGATTATATAAATATCACATAAATCCTGTTCAGACTCACAGCATCGTCAGCAAGCAGACAGCATCTCTCTTTAAGGTGAGCAAAGCAACAGAAACATACCAATCATTTGATTAAACTCCGTTATGTGATTGTCATTTCGTCTCTCTGTCTCTCTTTCCCCTGAAGCTTCAAACTGATCGGAGTAAAGAACACAAGTAAACATGGAGACGGCCGTGTTCAACTGCTGGCTCCTCTTTCTGCTCTTCAGCCCGACTGTTCCCATGTGTTTGCCCACAGACTTCACACTGTATGTGGAGAAGCCGGAGTGCGACTTCTGTGTGGCCATCAACACGACGAGCTGCATGGGATTCTGCAAGTCATGGGTGTGTACAAGAAGAAAACACTCGTCTCTATTCAGCTGGAAGGGTTGGCTCGATGTTTAACCTGTAATTAAGCATGTATATGTGTAATTTAAGTGTTAAGGAGTGGAAAATAATGGTTTGGATTTAGGTTTTGGGTTAAAACTACGAGATACATGAGTGAATATTTCCCTTTTTTTCCATTTTACAAAAAGCCTTGTTCCATTCCGTTATTGTACTGTCATGTAACATAAAACTAGTTGTGACTTTATATAAGTACAACGCGAAAGCACATTTTTTAGAAATAGTTTTTTCTTAGATGAGATAAAAATGTCATATTTAAATTAAAACCTCATTGCACAATTTTTTCTCACCTGCATCTCAAATCAACACTTAACTAGAATGACATCCCTCCACCAAGGCCTAGCAGTCCCCTTGTGAAACCACATTTCCCTGGATACAAATTTTTATTTGGATCTGCACCAAATTGCACACACCTTCCACTGGGTTTCACAGGAATTCATCCGGTGCTTTTTAATGTGCAGAGGGGAAAACCTGTGTTTGTGTGTGACGAGCAGGAACGCAACTTGAGGGACAGCTTTGGCCCGCGCGTGGTCCAGAGAGGCTGCACCTATGACGAGGTGACGTACCGCACCGTGGTGCTGCCCGGCTGTCCCGTCAACACCAACCCTCTCTTCACCTACCCGGTGGCCCTCAGCTGCCACTGCAGCACCTGCCGGACCGACAGCGACGAGTGCGCCCGCCGAGCCACCGCGGACAGGCCGAGGTGCACCAAACCAGTCAGACACGTCTACCCATACCCCGGCCCCAGTGACTACATGATCCCTTTGTGATTCTTTTATTTCCTTTGAACGTCTCTCTGAAATGACAAAGCTGTAACCACCTGATCTATGAATGTTCTGGGATAAAAAACCCACGTCATCCTTTAGCCTGGGATGGATACACTCATGTCTGCACTGTGTTTACTGTCTCCCATTGTCCCAGCTGGTTTTATTGTGCCTGTGTAGGTCAGTGTGTCTGGGCTGCAGCTCTGCATATTTACCCCCCTTGTTTGTGTGTGAGTCCCAGACTTATTGTGTTTACTGTAAAAGTGATACTCTGAATACAAATCAATTAAAGGTGAAGTCTCTAAATAGCTCCTGGACTTAGCTGCGCTTGACTTAATCACATCCTGTGCTGGGCCGTGGCTTTCTGTTTACTACATAATTAGCTCGGGGGCCAGGACTCCTCCGTGGTGGCACCTCCGGGTGCTATATCTGCCTCCACAGTCATTCTGAGAAGCATATGATTGTTTCACACCGCTTCCCGTTCAGTGGATTACCGTGACCTTGTGTCAGACCACGGATATTTAGCACAACAGGTACAGAAGAGTCTCCATAACCTATATTTGTGAGACTTTACACTGTTGTGTCACATCCAGTAGAGTTTGTGTGTAGTTTTCCATTCACAAAGGGGAAATCTGGGAAGACAGCTGGAGCTTATTTATAGCTCAGGGGGTCAGTTGGAGAATGTAGGTTCAGTCAGTCCTGTGTTTCATCCCTTTATATTATATTCTGTCACATGTGTAGTCCTAACTTTTCTGTTAGAGACATTTTATATCAGTGTCTCTGTTGATTGTGATGGGACGTAACTGAGCGTTATCTGTTCCCCTAATTGGTAGAAGTAGAATTTAAAGAAGGTGACAAGCATCTAGATTTAAAGATGTATTTCCTCTGGCAGAAAGAGAAGGTCTCAGTTTCATCAGCCACCATCTGCATTGCTCCACAGTTCAAAACCGCTCTGTGCCACTGATTCCTGGCACAATTCATAAAAGTAGGCTTATCCAAACCACCTCGGGGCTGGGTGTGTGAGAGGTTATATGCATTGAAACGTGGAATGTAAACCAGTTCATCACATGCTGACACTGGTTCACGTGCATCCTGCCGCCTTGAGTTGGCTTGTACAACTTCTTTCAACCTGACACCCTTAACCTTTACAACCGTCAGTATTGTTCTATTGTGGGATTTGTGGTCCAGTGCCCGTGTCCTTCGTCCTCCTATGACCTATGTGTGTAACAGGGACAACATTAGGTTCACTTTATTAGAGATGTTTGTTTATACCTTCATCATAATTCATTCGTAACAGTATTTTACTTCTCTGCAACCAGTTCTATGTTGATTATAGTTAAAACACCCCTGTATGCACAAGAGAATGTACATATTTCATCCATTTTGTGCCAGTTACCCAGAGTCAGGTTACAGTGGCAGCAGGTTTAGCAAGATAGTCCTGATGTCCCTCCTCAGAGCCACGTTTTCCTGTTCTCAAGTGTTTGGCAATAGGGGACAGCTTAGGGCAAGCTGTCGTCTAACTCCTGCAGTTTACAGTATGCTGAAAATCGTGTACCTTCTTCCTCACTCTACTCAATTTAAGTTAATTTCACCTGTTGAAGTCCAGTCTGCAACCGGCAGTACAGAATAAGTTATTTTGCTTCTAAAAAGTTACGTTCTGATATAAACTTTGAGAAAATGTTGACAACAAGACAGTAGCAACACAACAATTAGGAGAATGACGTACAAAGAAGATTTCTGTGGCAGAAGTTGGTTTCTTAGAACTGTGTCGTCTATCCAATCATCCTGATGTCAGTCTCCCTCCCTCATCCTGGGAGTTCCAGAAGGAAATGAACCTTGTGCTATATACTTTTGTCCCAGTGTTACAGAAACTACAAAATGAGATACATGGTCTCTACCGTGTATTCTGGGTCTACCCCAGGCTCCTCTGCCAGTTTGGTGTTTCCACAAAACTTCCAATGTAAAGTGCCCAGGGGACATAATGTGTTTTCATGTATAAAATATAAGATATAATTTTATGTCAGGTCAGGATTATTCCATACATTGTTCTAACTGATGTGTCCGGTGTGGGTGTGACTTCACCTGTAAATCCACATAGCTGGAGGGTTATATACTCTGTACTCGTCTATCAACAGTTGACCCAGTGTGACTCTAAAATCATGAGACCGTTATGGCACAATAGTTTGAATTCCCCGTGCAGAGGTGTTTTGAAAACCATAATACCCCCCCCCCCCCCCCCCCCCGATGAAGTGGAATGTGCCTCCATCAGCACTCCGGCAGAAGCCGCTATGTGGAGCAGACACCAATCTCTCAGTCATTCAGACGCACCGCACCACTTTGTTTGCGTTGTGTTCATCCAACTTGAAAAAATGTGGGAATTTTTTTGCAATGTTATTGGCAGAGCCGCCGGGGGGGGCCAGCGTCGATCTGTCGGTCGGTCGGTCGGTCCCCCTCATTCTAGACTCATTGTCTGGCTTTTCCAGTAGCCTGGCATTTTATTTACCACAACAACTACTGGATGAATTGCGTTGAAATTAAGTATAAATATCTAATGTGCCCTGACTCTGTATTTTAAAATATATCAACCTGTAATTTACTTTTTTAAATAGTGCATAACTAAATAAGCCCCACACAATGAATCCTTATGGCTTTGGTGACTTTTACTTATGCAGCACCTTGAGGTGCGTGGTAGCTCAACAGCTGTTGAATGCATTTCCATAAAATTGGTTTCAAATGTTTATGTTTATCTTCGGATGAACTGTAACATCTTTGGTTACAAATACTTTTGTCTATCCTCCAAATCTCAATTAGTCCTGTTCCTTGTTTTATGACCAAATATCTGCAAAACTCATACAATTTCCATCGTCCACTCCTGTAGTTCACATTCACTGCAAATCAGCAATAGAAAGCCTGTCAGGACGCTAACCTGATTTCCTAAGATGTTTTTTAGCATTTAGCTCTGATTACAAAAGAAAAACTTGACCTACTTCTGCCTTGAAATCTTTTTTTTTCTCAGCGTGCCTGCAGCCACTGTTAAGCAGCTTTTCAGCTTGAACTAGGAGTTTGCAGAAAAACGCTGGATCCTTATCACTTGGATCGCACCTTTAAAAGCTATATTTGAGATAAACCAGTTTTTATCCCAACAAGTGCCAGCTTGCCTTTTGCCATTCACCTGGTAATTTTCCATTGGGCTGAGGCTTGGTGGGGCGAGCACCTGTAGTTACAAGAGTCGTGAATACAATAGGCTGTGCTACCGTCTGTTATCCCACGTCAATAGATATGTTTTATACCTTTGTTTGTCTAAGGTGGACGGACAGTCTCCTTTTCAGTACGATTCTGTGTTGCATTTACACGGTGGCACAGAAAGAGACGAGTCATCCTGCAGATGTGTGTTACACTGCAGCAGTTCAGAAATAGAAGTGACTCGCTTTGACGACGCGTTAACTATGCATTATGAAACTTATTCAGCTTCCACACCCACATTTATTCTCCAGCGGTGGATTAAGAACACACGTACGTTTCTCGAGGGCTGGACAACAAGGCCAAGAATCAGTGTCTCATTGTCATATTCATTTTCATTTTTCATTTAGCTCTTGGGTGAAGATTGTGGTTATAAACTCTTCTTTATGAGTAGAAAAAGACAAACACTTGATAAACTGTAGAACTAAATAAATAAATTCATAGTTCAATATTAATTAAACTGTTTTATTTCCCTGCCCTATGTACAAAATACATCAATCTCCAAAAAGTAGATTTTTTCTTGATTTGGTGCATGTGTCATTATTTGTTCTTCTTCTTTTGTCTCTGGGCTTGGATGTTTTCATTATTTATGAAACTTTTTTTATATCACTGATTGAAAAGGTAATTTACTAAGAATAAATGTGAGTTGCTGCCTTAACTTATTAAACAGAACGGAGCAGACTTAGGCTACATATAACTCACAGTCATGTGTGTTTTCTGGAACTTTCCACCACTGAGAGATATCTGTAGACATCTGGGCTAAATAGAAAATTCCAGAACCCCAGACACCAGGATGATGTCACGGAGCCACAGAGCTTACACATCTTAATGCCATGATGCTCTTAGAGACTTACTACGAAGCCCGGCTGATCGCATTAGATCCTGATAGTAAACAGTCCTTACGCGTCTACGAGTAAAACACCTGACTTAAGATTTCTAACTTTAAAAATACTTTCCATTTTATTACTTAAACAACGAGAGAACAGTGGTTTTCTTCCGTAGCCCACCCCTTGCCGTGCTTTGGTTAAACCTGATTGGTGGAACATCTTGACAGACGTGTCTCTCCTCCACTGACACGAGGAGCTGAGTCCGGGAGTAGCCAATCAACTCCCTTGGCATGCACACCGGCTGACCGCTGATTGGTCGAGGACTCGCCGGCACTGTACACTGCCTCTCTGTGTGTGAGAACTCCACCACGCCCCCTTCCCCCTCATAAAGACCAGTGGAAATTTCCGTCGTCCGCTCAGATCTCTGTCACTCTCACGGCTCCTGTCAGCGAAACGTCTCCGGAGAATCTCCCACGATCACCCTTTAATCCTCTCGGTGAGTTCCAGCTTTGCAACTAACACTAAAGACGCTGTTTCTTCGTAGCGTCCGGAAGTTTTTCCACGACAGCTAGCTTTGTTCCTCCTTTCAGCAGCGCTATTGTTTGAATGGGAGCTAGCGGCCTGCTAAGCGCTAGCGGCCGTTATATGTGCGCTAACTTCAAACTTTTACAAACCGGGACCCGGAAGAAGCTGTACTTTCAAACAAGTGCAGTTTCCTTCAAAAGACGCTGTTTTGCAAATGAAGTGAATTCGCGTGACTTAAAAAAAAGTAAAGTTGTGGGTTTTTTTGACGTGACTTCAGGAGAAAGCGCAGTTAACGTGATGAAGTGAATTCATTGAGTTATTAAACTTCTCCTGCAAAAGAGGACAATGTCTGCATGGGATGAGACAGTGAAATGAACCGATTCGTCTTTCTCATTGTTTTCGAAACAAACTCACTTTCGTAGCGTGCGGCCACAGGAGAAATTCAGCGGAATCGCGAATGTATGGGGAGGCGGCCCTGCCCATGTACGGTGTTCCGGTATGTGCCGCAGAGGACACGCCCACGCGTTTGTACTACTCGTGGTCGTGTTGAGCTGATGAATCTCGCCCACGTGACTGTGAGGCCTCTCGGTGGGAGGGGTCTGTGTTTATTTAAACTGAGAACCTGCTCATTCATCCTGAGTTCACAGACTTCTCTGTTATCTATCTGTCCAGGACTCGGCTCGTCGCTTCCACTGAAACTTGTTCGAATCCACATCTCTCGGTTTCTACATCTCAAGATCGTCATGTCTCAGCAGCACATCAGGTGAGGATTTTGTTTTATAAGTCGTTGTACTAACATGACACTAAGAGGTCAAGGTGACAACTAAGTTATTTTCACTAACTAAAGTTGAGATTTTCTTTAGAATCATTGCTTTTAGTGAAATGTCAAATACTAGAGATTCAAGTAAGTTGAATTGACATTGGTTTTCAAAAAGAAAACAACAACTCACTGAAGATTTGGCAATAGCACCTTATAAATAATTATTGAAATGTAGATTTTATTAATTTTTATGTTTGTAGAATATATATCTCATATTTTTACTATATTGATAATTTTTTGTTATTGCCACTTTTATTCAATTAATTATACGACATGGCAATAAGATGATAAATAGTTATTGCACCTATATTTCATCAGCAGTATTTTCTTGTCCTATTTTGTGCTTGGGGATCTAAAAGTTTGTTTTAGTCCTTTTTCAACCAAAGAGTTTCAATCCACAGCCTTCACGCTTGATTACAATTTAATAGAAATAATAACGTGACCTTCATGGTTATTTTATTCACCATGTCATCCAGCGCTTAACGTTGGCACTTAATTTTAATTTCAGTCCCCGACCTTCATTTAATTGTCCAGAATCTTACGGTTAATTTCTCCATTAACTCACTGTGGATCTTTTTCTGTTGTCTCCCCTCAGCCTTCCAGCCAAGCTCATTAATGGAGGCATCGCTGGCATCGTGGGGGTCACATGTGTCTTCCCCATCGACTTGGCAAAGACCAGGTTGCAGAATCAGAGGCCCGGTCAGCAGGTCTACAAGAGCATGTGAGTATTTTTAGGCATTGTAGTCATTCATGACTAACCCAGCATTCATGGCTGTTTACCAACGCCCTTGTTGTACCTGCTTCATCCATGTATTATATCTACTAATCCCTAAACCCACATACAGCGCAACACAGTGAATGTATATAAAAAACATCCTCCCTAGATGGTGGCTATTCATCCCTTTACATTCCTCTCCGATGATGTCATCCATATCCCTTTTGGAGGGTGGAAATTTACAGCTCCACCTCTCAGCTCAGCATCTATCTTCCCTTAGTCACTGGTCCTTTACCCTGAAGCTTGTTAACCATCTGGTTAAATGTATCTGCTTTGAATTCAGTCGTTATCATAAAATGTTTTCCTCTGACTCTGCAGCTTTAATAAACCCCCCATGCTAATGATATTTCCCATGCTTTCTCGTCTCTATAGGATGGACTGCCTTGTGAAAACAGTAAAATCTGAAGGCTACTTTGGCATGTACAGAGGTAAGATTCATGCACATCTGAATATTAAGAACCAGAAGGTCAGAACATGTCCACAAAGATAATTTGTAGTAGAGGTTTAACATTGAAATATGTACTACTAGGTACTTTTGTTCAGTGCATGGGATACTTTACATTTAAATGACATACTGTGGTTATGAGTAGAGTCTGACTGATGGATTTTTGTGGGTCAATGTTAGAAGGTAAATAAATATCCGATGTTTATATTCAGAAAATGAGTGATTCCTAAGATGTCCTCATCAAACCTTTTATGACTAAAATGTATTTTATCTTTTACAATTTATCTTTTTATTTTATCTTTTACAATTTAACCACAAACTTATATATATATATATAACTAAAAGAAATGCTAATACAATGAAACATTTTTAAACATTTGAATTAAGCGCTGTAAGGTTCATATCGACCAAATGATGTCAGTCGGGCTCTAGTTATGACTTTTTTTTAAATAGTTGTAAAAACAAAAGTTGCAAAAGTGGTAGTTGTAGTCTGGTGGGGGGTTTTTTTAACATGCAGTCAGTAGCCAATCAGACCAGTCCTGTTTAATTAATGATCAGTTCACTGACTTTTGATGTAGAACAAGAAAATGTGGACATAGCTCATGTGAGAAAAATGGAGACCTTTAGTCTGGTCTCAGCCTGTGTGAGGAATGCTGTTTGTCTGCATCTGTGTTTTTCATATTGCAGACGTGGGTCCCCTGGGCTATTGAAGGCTAGCCGATTATGGCGCAGCCACGCTGGAGGCAAATCATTACATGGTTCTTACAATATTGCTCTATTCAAAACTATAGGCACAAGTTTTTGTATTGCAATCCATTTGTTCTGTGATTCGACAAATTCTGTCAATAACCTCCTGGCTGTCCCTTCACTGTCCTGTCAAGTTTGTCCTGACTCCTCATCCTCCCTCTCCAGTCTATCCACTCTGCAGTTTTTAAAGACTTGAGGTTGAGCTTTCTCGTGTATCTTTGACAAGCTAAAGTCATGTTTGTTTGAGATTGTCCCACAGTTCAGTTTTACATTACATAATCTAGAATTCTGTCTGTTCTTTCACTAACATCTCTGCATTTCTTTTGTTTTCATTAACATGTTTACTCACTTGTAGACGTATACATTCCTCTCCACAGACAGTGAGCGCTGTAAATAAACTGACTCACTCGTCTTTATTCATTTGATGTTTGCATCTTCCTCTGATATTCACCAACCTCCTCATTTCTTCTCCTGTTTTGTGTTTTGCCCTTTTCTCATTTTCATCCTGAAACTTTTTCATGTGATTTCTCTTCTATAGTTATTACTGAAGCTACTGTAAATTGTAAAATTGTCTTTTTGTAGATTAGATCTGTTAATTACTCTAATGTTAAAATGAGTGGCAGGGAATGTTGTTTTTGTTTGGTGATAAATTAAAAACATGATCGTGGCCCCAGTGCTAAATGTGTGTGTTTGTCTTCCTCAGGCGCTGCAGTAAACTTGACCCTGGTCACCCCGGAGAAGGCCATCAAGCTGGCTGCTAATGACTTGTTTCGCAACTATCTTAACAAGGATGGGTAAGTAAAGTTCTCTTGAAAAGTTTGTTCAAACAAAAAAACGCCCCCTCACTGTGTGACTCATCATTTCTCTTATCTGTGAACAGAAAGGGGCTGACGGTGTTTAAAGAGATGCTGGCAGGTTGTGGTGCAGGGATGTGCCAGGTCGTTGTCACCACGCCCATGGAAATGCTCAAGATACAGCTGCAGGATGCAGGCAGACTCGGTAAGTTTCACATTTAACGTTATCCATTTTACATTTGAACCCCGTTGTCACTGAATGAATATATTCATCTTTTGGTCTTTTTTTTTCTTTTTCAGTGGCCCAGCAGCAGAAACCGGTCATGATGACTCCTGCAAAGCTCGTGGCCACTAACACGGTGCTCAGCCGCTCCTACAACTCGGTGGCCACGGCACCCCGAGCTGTGTCGGCCACTCAGATTGCAAGGGAGCTGCTTCAGACTCAGGGCATCCGGGGGCTCTACAGGGGACTGGGAGCAACACTAATGAGGTAAAGACACAGCAGCACATGGGAGCTTGTTGGACCAGTTACTTTTTTTTCAGGGTGTCGGTCTGAAACTGTGTTTTGAAATATTTCTTTCAGGGATGTTCCCTTCTCTATAGTCTACTTCCCACTGTTCGCAAACCTGAATCGCCTCGGAAAACCCTCCCCCGAGGGATCGTCCCCGTTCTACTGGGCCTTCTTCTCAGGCTGCGCAGCCGGATCCACTGCAGCAGTGATTGTTAATCCCTGTGATGGTGAGACTTGAGAGAAAATGTCGATCTGTCAAATCGAAGTTCTGGAATGTTTCTCGAATGTTATCTTATGACTTATTTCTCTCTCTCCCAGTGGTGAAGACGAGGTTGCAGTCAATGAGCAAAGGGTCCAGTGAGGAGACATACACTGGTGTCGTGGACTGTGTGAGGTAAGACATCTGAGTCACTAATCGTTGCACAACTAACCCTCGTTGTCTCTCTCCTGTGCTGGTGCATGGATTAATCCACCGCTCTGTGTTTGCAGTAAAATCATGAGGAAGGAGGGGCCGTCTGGTTTCCTGAAAGGAGCCGGCTGTCGGGCTCTGGTCATCGCTCCTCTCTTTGGAATTGTCCAAGTTATGTACTTTGTTGGCGTTGGAGAATACATCCTGGACAACTCGCCCCTGAGCCTCCTGTCGGTGTGAACCCACATCAGCTTCCTGTCTATGAATACAACCTTTTGGGCGTAAATTACGTAATAACTGGCAGCTACACACCACCAGTTAACAGCAGAAGAGGAAAAAAAACTACACAAGGCTTGTTTGACTAAGTCAAAAAGGCTTTGAGATGTGAAGACTTGTATTTCATCTTTTGTATGATGTGTTGCACTTCAGACACTTTTCAGACGTGTTCAGTGAGGCTGTGGCCAGCGTTAGCTCGAGCTGTTAGCCTTACTGAGTTGAGGGACTCGGAGTCGCAGTGTTATTCTCTTTGTCCTGAGACTGTCCTATTGTGTTCCCCTCTGTGAGGGCGTGGAGCTCGCTCCTTCAAAGAGGCCGGTGGGTTTTCCTACATGTTATCACATTTCATATTATTTTCTGTTTGTGCGTCTTTCCTCCTTTTTCCATTGTTGTCTCATATTTCACTTTGGAACACGAGGCTTCAAATGGGGAAACAGTGGAACCTTTTACATTTTTTCTATTTAAAGGGATCTTTTTATTTTTTACTTTAATATACAGCATTTCCTGTGATATACGTGTTAAATTGGACTGATCGTGAACCTTCCTAGTGACGTGGGACCAGACGGTTTGAAACCATGAATAGTGTCCTGCTTGCTACTTGACATTAGCGCTTCTGTTGTTTAGTAGTTTGTAGACAACAATGTTTGTATCTTAATATCTGCAAAAACTTGATGCATTCATGCACATTGTATAAGTATGTGTTTGATCACATACCCTCAGTTTAGAGACTTGCATATGCAGACCTACCATCTCTATCACCGGTTACTGTGTTTTCTGCCCTAACAGTGGAAGTTAGCATTTCTCTCTGAGGAAACGATGCTCTTGGCCAAAAAACAGCATTAATATTATTGTTACTGTGACCTTGTGACAAATGACTGTTACCTTACTTTGCGTTTGATGGCTTTTTGTATATAACGTGTATATATTTATATATATAATTCATTAAAACCTGCAAACCACTCATCCTGTGTTTATGAATCATTGACTCAATAACTTAAGCTACATGTTTTCCTGATTCAACAACTATAAAGGAGCTCATATTTCAAATACACAAACGTAGAGAATGACATGTTCTCTACATATGTGGACAAATATGACACTTTGTTTTAACTCTTAAAATACTGACAATTCCTATTTGATATATTTCAATTTTCTCTTCATTGTAAAGAAAAGATAAATAGTTATAATTAAAGTTTATTGAAATTTAAGGCAAGATAATTACCCTGTATTTTCCATAACAGGCTCAAAAACAAACACAAGCCAGAAGTTTACTTAATGTTAACCAATGACTATGATTATGCTGGAGCTACAGTTGGACAATAACAAAATGATTCTGAAGAAGTATTATATTTGACAAGTTCATACTTGATCTTGAACAAACTTTTCAACATCAACTAAACCAATGCAACGTTATTATGAAGAATCCAGAGTTACTGGGCTGTTTCTGATCTCATTGTTCATGTCTCACATTACACGTTTAACTTCCTGTTGTCGTTGGCACTACGTGTCTCCGGTGTAACATTGTGCGGCCATTTTGTGTGAACCCGCGCACAGAAACGCTCATGAACCTGAAACCTACACAATTTGCATGATGGACCGGTGTGGGAGGGGGGGGGGGGGGGCTCCCCTTCTGCATGTGAGTCACACACAGAATCCAGGAAACAGAAAGTAACACAAGAGTAAAAACACCGGGTGTTGTTTTATTCAGTTAAACAGTGCGACTTCCACTATATTACTCTACAGTTCACGTCTTATTGGCAAACCAACAAGATCGAGTTCACACACAGAATGCAAAAACTAGCTCACTGTTACAGTTCACACAGGATGAGGCGTCGATCAATGACCTTACAATTGGATTTGGACATTTACAGTCAGTTTATCATGAGACCTTCCGGAACCCTTTGGGTTGATACATCACCTCTACACTTCCACTATTGTGCTTTTGAAGTTTAGCAACAGATCTGAGGCAGGGAGCAAAGCACAAGTCGTTATGTTCACAGATCACATGGAACAGGTATATAGTACAGTGGCTGGAGGCTTATGTGTGTGTGCATGTGTCTGTGTGTGTGTTTGTGTGTGTGTGTGAGTCAATAGGCACGTGATGGAAATTGAATCATAAAGGGCGGCTCGTCCTCCAAACATTTAAGCACACAAACGTATGACTGGCATTAGCCGGCCTCTAAATGACGTAAAAACATACAAAGGGCACAGAATATATCATGTTAACAGCAGGTGCACAAAACCGGTGTCCATATTTACAGCAAATACACAACATTCCTGGCAGAGTCGGTGTCTTTTGTGTGCTGCACTGTGTCGGTGGGGCAGCAGCAGTGTAGTAACCAGGGAATGTCACAGAGTCGTGCCGAAAGCAGAGCGTGTGTGTTACGGTAGAGAAACAGGGAAGTGAAAAACAAAATCGGTGAAGCTGAGGAAGAGAAGGACGGTGTAAAGGGGACGATCCGGCATGTGGACGTGTCGAACGTGGCCCAGTAGGAACTGGGAGAGCTGGGATGTGCCGGACTTGAATTTGTGAATATACAGGAAAACCCTCCCGACCAGATCAGGACGGACTATGAAAGATGACATTAGAATGTGACTTTGGTGTTTTCCCCCTCTAATGCACGTGTGTCGATCATCAAGCTCATCATTGGTGAGTTGTGAGTCTGGCCGGTGGGGGGTTGGGGGTGGGGGGGGGTAACTCACCATCTATATAACCTCCCTGCTGTTCCTGATGGCACAACACAGAACCATGCTGAAGATCATCCCTATGATCTGAAACCACACACAGTTCGGGGGATTATTGTTAAAGGTTGTATGGGATTTAAAGTAGAGTGTCACAAACTAGTCTAATAATCATAACAACAACAATAATAATACACTTTTGAGACTGTTGAATACACATGACACACACATCAAGGACTGTGACTGACACACACACACACACATCACACACTCCACCGTCAGAGACTGCAACTGATCAAAAACATTCCTGTAACCTGTTGCAAATGTATTCTATCTTTTGTAAACAGTTATTTGTTGCTAGTGTTTTTGTTTATTCCGCTTATATTTCTCTATAAATTTTAATTTTACCATGAAGTGTGATGTCGATAAAGACATTTGAATTGCGAATAATAATGAAAATAACAATAATAATAATGTTAATTAATAGAGCTGGTTGCAGCATACTGAGGATATTTATTTAACTAGTTTGAAACTAAATCACTGTGTCGCTGTGATGCTGTAAATGTTCCTGCTCTGACTGAGGCTGTTGCTAATCTTTCATTATCACTTTAGGGGTGAATTTCTATGCTAGTCTTTTTTTTCTTTTGTGGCAAATGCGTCTATATTATGCTGTTTTAAGATTTCATTTGATTTCTGGACATTATCTTGCGACCCCTCTTCTCAGCGTCTTGCGACCCCCTGGGGTCTCAACCCCTAGTTTGGAAACCACT
The DNA here is from genome assembly GCF_949316205.1 of Platichthys flesus. Classification (NCBI taxonomy): domain Eukaryota; kingdom Metazoa; phylum Chordata; class Actinopteri; order Pleuronectiformes; family Pleuronectidae; genus Platichthys; species Platichthys flesus. Next base: position 23,106,967 of record NC_084946.1, read on the forward strand.
TCTATATAGAGAAAGGACCTGACTCTGGACACTTGATGTTCTATGATCCAAAACTCCAAAAACGTTTTTTTCTGTTTAATAAGTTGAAGATTTAGTAAATTCTCACCATTACGCCTGCGACCCCGATGCCGATGTATCCGATGATGTGCAGCTTTTCATTGAAGAAGTCTGTGATTGCACTCAGACAGTCCTGAAAGCAACACACAAAGCGTCACAGATACAGACAACCTGCTGATACCTGCACCATCCAACAACTTGCTACAGCAAGTCTTACAGCAGCATTGTACTGCCACCTTCTGGGTATACCGTGTAATAGCGGACATGAAAGTTTTACCTGGGTGTCACTTGGAGCGTCTGCACAGAGGTCATTAGACACATCGGACATGGAACCTCCACAGCAGTTTAACTGGAAATCAAAACACAACGGAAGTGTCACACGAGTGGCAACGATAGGAAGGAGGTGAATAAACACAATCAAAGTGTCACTCACAGTTTTGTGGTAGATCAGTGCGATGGCCGTGCCGTTCACGTTGGTGGTGTCAGTAATGGAGCTGCTGTAGAACTTCTGGACCTCCTCAACAATCTGTCCATGAGGAAAGATAACAACACACAATCAGCTGATTATGTTTCTGAACATGTTTCACAATCTGGTTGAATAAAAACAAGTCACTGGAGTCTGCACCTGTTCCTTGTTCAGGAATCCAAACACACCAGCGGCGATCTCCGCTCCAAAGATTATCAGGAGGCAAGCGAAGAACTGCACAACACAACAGAGGTTTGTTCGAAATGACAATGATTTTCATTCTTTGTCTTGGAAACAGCAGTTTATCAAACAATTTGGTTTCCTGCACAGAAAATAATTTGGTCCTGCTCATAGAGAAAACAGGAAAGTCCTTGAAAACAGGACTACTTATGCAGGTGTCCTAATTCTAGTAATTTAACTTTGCCAAGTAAGATTTCACATTATTTCACCTGCTGTGCACTGATGAAAACTCTTGGTTAGGAAAAACTCTTAAGGTAACAGTCAAACTCTATTTCCCCTGTGATTAGTACCAAATTATAAAACTACTAAACAGTAAGACTTGGCTATAACTAAAATAACTTAACCTGACAGACAAAATAAAGAGTTTCCAGTAAGAATGCATAGAATTTCTTTAACTTTGTTTATCTTTGAAATGCCAGTAAAAGGAACACTGAAACAAAAACATGGAAGAACTCAAACTCACCGATGCCAGAAGACACTGAGACTCACGCACGGCCCCAAAACATCCAAAGAACCCAACGACCATCATCAACCCTCCGGCACCGAGAAGGATGTACACAGCTGGAATGAGACAAGAGCATAGAAATAAATCAGGAAATCAAACTACCAGATGTTTAATGTCACTAATATGAGAAGTCTCAGCCATAACAGACGAGAGGATCATCATCATCATGGTGTGTCGGTACAGTCACATGACTGCAGTTCAGGTTTTCAACTGAGGATGGCAGCATGATAAAACTCCTGTCTCTGTGGAAGCCGAGCTCATGAAAAGAATCTTGTTGGATGAGACGAGTAGGAAGAAACTTCTCAAGGAGCCTAAAGCCTCCTAATCGCCTCCTACAGGTTTACTGGTTATCACACGACTCCTCCAGTTTTACTCTGGTTAACACACGACTCCTCCAGCGCAGCTACTTAAGATTCTTAAATCCTTAAACTGAGATGAAAGAAGACTGAGAGTCATAAACAAACCTCTTAACACAACCCACATGTTTGGCTTATTGCTGTTGTATCTTTTGGTTATATCCTCTTTTAAGAGATAAATAAGCACAAACCCAGATAAATGCTAATTTCAAGATGGATCCCTGGTCGTGGGAAGCACCTGCACCATCAAGCTTACAAATGAGTGGACAAACCACCCCCCCGTCTATACCACCATCAATCTGAGTTAAAGACGATGGAGCTGGAGAGTCGAGAGTTCCGCTTTACTATTTCATACATCAGTGTTTCTTCCAATTACAGGGACTTGGTGCAGTCGCGGTCCTGCAGGAAGGAGCAGGAGCACAGACGCCACCTGTCGGCTTAAAAAGAGGCAAATCAAATTTTCATGGGTTTGATTGCTTCTGAATTACACTACTCCCCACGCACACACTCCCATACCCCCCCACCGCCGTCCTCTGTGAGCCTGGATGTCGTCACCTTCCGCCGGTCTGCTCCCCCCCACCCCTCTTGCTCCCAGTCCTCACGACTGTAACCAGACACCGGGGCCCGGTCCCCGGGGTCCACGGTAAGAGCCTAATCAGTGACATAGACAGCAACCACTGCAGCAATTTAATTAATCCACATGGGGGGGAATGCAAGCTGTTGTTTTTGCTGCTGTCGAACAAAAGAGGAGGTAAAGACGCAGAAGGGAGCGAGGGAGGGCGAGCGGAGGAAAATATAATGAGACCGAATACACAAAGTGTTGGCTGCTGCTGAGGGTGTTTTCCATCACTTTAATGTGTCCTCTTTACCACTTCCTCTGAGTGGCACCACTGAAATAACAGTCAACTGTACTTTCTCTTTGCAGGTAGCAAATGAGTGAGTGTACACGGCTCTTTATTTACACTGTGTCACACACTGGTTGTTTACTCGCTGAAACGCATCCAGGTCAACAAAGGTGAAGCTCTGCCACTTTCCCTTCTTACACTCTGTTCAGTGTCCTCGCTGAAGGTGAAAGCAATTAAATGATTTGTTCAATAAGTACAGAATCTGAGATAATGTTTTTTTTTCTAAACTATTTCCTGGCCGGGTCAACTAACTTTCTCATCTTCTGGTGAACCTTCTCCAGGGAGCAGCTTCACCTGAGACAAAGGAACAATATCTTCCATGGAGGTGTAGAAGATGAGAAGACCAGGTTAAAAAGAAGATTGGCAAAATTGAAGTCATATTCAACAACATGAGAACGTGAGCGAATGTGTACCTGGAAAGAAATGTGAGACAAGTTGGAACGTTAACGGAGAATTTGATATTTGCATGGAAATGTAAAGCAACTTGAAACAGAAGCTATCTCGCATACTGTCCTTTGCATATATAGATAACTGTTATAACTGAGGTGTATCTTAGCTGGATAAAGAGCACAGTCGACTCTTCTTTTCCTTTTATCACACTGATGCTCTCTATGTGATGTAACGACTGCTCCTAGAGGAGTGTTCACCTGCTGCTCATGTCCTGAGGGAGAGGGCCGGTTCCATGAAAGCCCGGCAGAGAGCTGATGAAGTGAAGTCACCATTTTAGGTCATGATGTAAATACAAGGAACAAGAATAGGCTTCATTCTAATCATCAGCTCCTACACACAGAGAGAGAGAGAGAGAGAGAGAGAGGGAGAGAGAGAGAGAGAGAGAGAGAGAGAGAAAGAGAGAGTGAGAGAGAGAGAGAGAGAGAGAGAGGGCCTATTGTGTGGACACTACTGAGGCTGTTTGTCCCGTCTACTGTATGTTTTACTCATCCACTGTGAGTTTTAATGGGAGCTCAGTCAGAAGCTCCGGAGATATATTTCACAGAAGAGACACAACTGTTCATTAATCAGCTAAAGTCCATTTGTCACCATGTGAGTGTGTGTGTGTGTGTGTGTGTGTGTAATTCCAGAAGAGGGAGAATCCAATCAGTGTTTGTAAAGACAAGTGCTTCTCTACATAACCCTTAAACCAGAGCGCTGACACTGATGTGATCCAACCCTCATTTGACATGTTCGTTTCCTCACATGGGGGCAAACAACAGGGCGAAGCCACACATCTGAGGAGTTGAGATAGAAAAGTATTTCGTCTTAGATAAGCCTAATAACGGGATGTGGTTAAAAAAACAAAACATATTGAACTGTGAAATGTGGCTGTTAAACATTTATCAGTTAAAACGGTCGAGCCATTTAACCCGGTGTCAGCAGGTCTGGTGTGACCTCGTGAAGAAGACGGATATTGATTCATATGGACATCAGGATGGACGACACCTCGCTGCAGTAAAGGTGACAAAGTGCACCTCCTCCATGTTGGCGGATGGGACACGGGCAAAACTAAAAAAGTTAAAGTACTGAATACGTCAAATACTTTTACAGAATTAATTATTTTAGATATTTCTTTTCACACTGATGTTTGTTCCAGTTTGTTCAAGTTTGGTTTAAACTACTTTATTTGACGTGGGGTGAAATGTAATGATTGACAGCTGAGACTGCCTCCTGATTGGTTAAGAGCCTGTATCGTGCGGCTCCATCCCCTGATCAGTTGTGTGCAGAGTCTGGATCCAGATGATTAGGATGGCAGCGTTCTTATCTCAGATATTAACTAGAATGGAAAGTGGGCCTCCCAGCCTGAACAATCCTACACAAGATTGTCTAGTTCATACAAAGAAAATAGGAAGTGGTCTGATAACCTGAAGGAGGAAAGAAAGTGAAAACAAAAACCCTGGATCTGCAAATGGATGTCACAAACAAACAAACAGACAAACAGATTTAACACGGTTATCTGGAGGTGTACTTTCTGATCTGCAGGTGTGAGGCGAGGTGCGATCGGAGAACTGCAGAACTTGTCACGTACCTATGAAGAAGGTGTCGGGGGCTTCATCGCCCGTCAGGAGCTCCACTGTTTCTGGGTCAAACCTGAGCCAGAGTCCCACGGCCAGCACCAGCAGCCCTGACAGCTGAGGACAGATAAGAGACTTTTCAGTGAACAACAAACAGGGTTCTTGTTCTTTTAGGCTCTGAGCGACATGTTTGGTGCGAAGCCCAGAAATCACTTCAAAACTGAGGCCCAACGTGTTTTTTGTCTTTGGATCCTAGGTCGATTAAGATTCAACAGGTTGTGTCTCTGTTAATGTCTCGTTCTGATGATCACTGCTTCTGTTACTCTCAACAAACCAGAAATGCTAATGTTTCACCTCTTGAGCGACTAAACTATCCGCTGGAGGCTTCTGTGGACTCACAAACACATCACAGGCTGGAAGACTGCTGTTTCTTTTGAATCTCTACAGAGCTAAATTGAACCACCTCCTCTGTGCAAACTTATATCCCATGTGATTATATAATTTGTCATGGTTGCATGTTTAGGAGGATAAAGAAATGACGTAAGTTTTTCAGACCACAGAGGAGAGGTCATTGGTTCCTGGGAAACTGAGACCAAAGTGTCGCCCAGAGAAGATTGTGGTCTGTCTAGATTCTAGACACATCTAGAAAATACTGTTTGGCTCCAAATACAACTATCACTTAAGATGAACAGTTTTTTATATTTTTAAAACGCACATAAATTAACACTACAGTTCTACGTTATCCACAAACTTCCATCTTACCGACATATGCATTGTGTAACCTTGTTGAGGGGGTATTTATTCAGCTATGCACATATATACCCTTTGAAACAGCATGCGTAAGGTTGTGTTAGTGTGAAATGCTTAAAGATTATAAGATTTTAATAAATAAAAAAGCACAAGCTTGGTTTTACAACATTTAAAAAAAACTTCCAAATGTAAACTAATTGATAAAAACAGGATAAAAACTGAAAACATCCCATATTTCATTATCTTTGTCTTTATTTCCAGTGAAATGAGCTTCACTGACCAACTAGAAATAAAAATATAAAACCATCTATAACCAAATCACTCATTCAGCTCCAAGAACAGAAATAATCTGCTGTCAGGAGACGACAGGAACAAAAAATGTCTGAACCAGGAACAGAACATTTTGTAGCAGCAGTTCTTCTTTCCCCATTTGGCTCATCATGAAAGTTAAGCATCTGAACGCCAGCATCTCTGTCAGCGTCGCTGGTCCATCTCCCATGGTGCATTTCAGCCACAGGCTGTGCCAGCCTCACAGAGCCTGGATGATGTAACTCACGCTGGCATTGGCTGCTCGATTGGCTCCGAACCCTAAAATGACAGCGTAGTGTACTGTACCCCCCCTTCCCACCCCCCCCACACACCCCCCGATTGGCTCCGACCACAACGGCTCCGCTCTCACTCCCGAAACCGCTCAACAAAGAGGCCGCTGTTTGTTTGGGTGACACAAGCGTCCGTCTGACAGAGAGCACTCAGAGAACCACGTGATCCACACAAATTTAAAACACCACATACTTATGTCATTCTTCAAACTTATAAAACCAAACAATATTTAGCCACAGCTTGTCAGTTATGAAGATTTGCTGCTTTTCTTTATTTTATGGAAAATTTGGTTCTAAATCGTTTCTGATGTTTTGTGGCCTAAAAGATTCATCAAAGAATTAACTACCAATAATTTTCCTAATCTGTGATGAAAATAAAATAGTTGCAACTCTCAAAACATCTTTTATTTGCTTTGTACATAATATATGTGTAATCTATTAATTTTAACCCATCACATGCTGTGAAATTAAATGTACTTCTAAACTAATTTATTAACATTTATTAATAATATGTTAATAATAAAAAATATAATACAGTTATAAAGCGCTCAACAATAAGCAAGACAACAAATGGACAAAATTAATAAAGGGATAAAATCAGGGAACAGTTTCTGATAGAAGTGTGTTTTAAGAACAGATTTTAAGTTTCTCTGTTCATACTTCTTTTTGACAAAATACATGTCAACCCATGCAGATTTCACAATAATAGGTGGAGCTTAAACAAATTTTCAGTTTGTGTTTGTGAACAAGATTACACAATAACAACAGAAGGGATGTCCTTTTAAACTTGATGGAAGGATTTGGTATAGGTGACGAAAGAATCCTTTAAATTTTGGAGTGGATCTGAACCAGATTTCAACACTATCACTGTTTGTTTCCCAGGGAATAATTCACGGATCTTGATAAACAAATGTTAAGACAATTGATATCTGTGAGTGTGTGACTGTTGGGCCCTCATTTGCATGTATCCAAACCTCAAGTTGCAAAACAGTAGCTTTGTTTAAATGGGTTCCAAACCTTCCAAAAGCTTCAAAACCACTGCTCTAAACCACGTTACTCCAACATGTGTCCGCCCATCTTCATCAAGATGTGTAACACAAGTCAACTAAGACGAGTCACTGAGCAGCTACACGGAAAATGAAGCGTCCTCAGCTGCAGGTGGAACCACAGGTAACCCTATCTGAGCAGATCTAATGCAGCACCACAACAAAAGGCTTCCAGGGTGTGTATTGTGTACCCAAAACAAGATCAGCCCGGTGTGCCACACAACAGGCATCACGCTCCCAGACCTGCAGCAGGAAAGTCACAGCACGACGTAAAATCACCACACAGCATCTGGACAGTGGGTGTGTTGGAGAAGTAGCAGCAGTCTGCAGCCGTGCATGTGCTGCACTGCCACATTACAAACCACACACATCATCATCAGCGGCTCACAGGCTCTCATCTGATGTGCTCATTAATTATTAAGGTCTTTTCATAGATGGAGGATGTTGTTCCAGAGCTGTGATGAGGTATTAACGGATTGGAAATGAAATGGCACGATGATAGATGGTTGATAGATGAACCCAGGGGTTATGAGCACAGGGTCAGAGAGAGAGAGAGTGATGTGTGTGGAGCAGGTGGATGGAGGGAATCTGCATGACTACACACCATCAGCACCATTAACCCCGGTGCTCCAGTGAATAAAGAAACCAGGTTAGTTACCATTAAAACACATAGCAGCATCAATAGGCTGGACACTGTGTGAGTCTGAGTGTGTGGAGCAGGGAACCACTACGAGGAGGAGGAACCAGCAGGAAAACACAGTGAAAACAGCTTTTACCAAATAACAAATTCAGCTCCTCTGACCAAAGAAACAGCAAATACTGCTGATGTACACATTTATCCACGAGGAGGACTTAGATCTATTTATAACATCACCGTTGTTTCCAGAGGGACTTACCCAGAAGATGAAGTTGAAAACGAAGAGCAGGTATTTCACGCATTTCATCCCGCCCTGCACTTTGCTCATGATGTCACCTGGTGTGGTCGGATTTCTCCAATCTGCAGCTTTTATTATGAAAAATCCTCTATTTCTTCTTCTTCTTCTGTTTCTTCTTCGTGCAGCTGCACATCAAAACCCATGCACTGATGCGGGGGAGCTTCTACATCCCAACAAACAAACACATGCGCACACGCCGCTGCACGCACGGGATGATGGGCTGTTGTTTGCACGCCGCCTGAGCCCCGCCCCTCCTTGCGTGCGCGTCCGTGCGTGCATGCGTGTGCACGGTGAGGTATCCAAGGAGGGAGATAAGGGAGAGTGAGAGGGACCCTCGAGGGTGGAAGAGGAAGAGGAGGGGGAGGTGGGGGGTGTCCCTCGACAGAATAAGGATCAGGTTAATAATCGGTGTAATATCACAACAAGAGGTTCAGCAGCTTGTTTGGCTTCTCTCCTTTAGACTCATTTTAATAGGTGTGATCCATTTTAATCATTTCATTTTTTTTTTTTTTTTTACAGTTTTCTCATCAGTAACATTTTCTGTATCTGTCATCTATTGCTTTGTGAACTTCTAACTGCTTGGCAGGAACGACAATTATAGATTTGATATTATTAACAACAAAAACAACAATACAAATACAAATAAAGA